>NC_056461.1:24103894-24410894 GCF_018296145.1 Oncorhynchus tshawytscha
TGATTTGCACATCAATGCTCACGTTGAGTGACTATGAAACAACACTCTCCTTCCTCTATGAAATTCTGTTGAGGCACATTATTGAATGCACTTTTGTTGCCAAACAGCCTTCTTCCACAGATGCAATGACAATGACTGATACATAGAGGATGTTGTTCCTACAGTGACGATTACAACCTATCCAAATCTAAATCTGTGGCTTAACGGCCACATTCTCGCAAAACTGAAAGCGTGAACCACCACATTTCATTTAACTAGGCAAGTTTGTTAAGAACAAATTCTTATTTACAACGACAGATTTTTACCTTGTCAGCTCAGGGATTCAATCCAGCAACCGGGTCCAACACTCTAACCACTAGGCTACCTGCTGCACCCATTTAACCATGGTAAGGTGACTGGGAACATGGACGAGCACAAACAGACCAGTAATTCAATCAAAGAGGCAAAAGTAAAACCAGCCACGTCGCGGTCACCGATGCCTCACTACCAGACAAACTTAACACATTCTACTCCCCCTTCGAGGAAAACAACACAGATCTGCTGTCTTGGGCCCCCGCTGCTCACAAGGACTGCGGGCTTCCGATCTCTTTAGCCTGCATGTGTAGGACTTTCAAGCGTGTTAACCCCGGACGGCATACCAAGACACGTCCTCACTGCCCGCACAGACCAGCTGGCTGGAGTATTTAACCCTCGCAAGGCTGCAGGACTGTCTCGTACTGACATATTCAACTGCTCCCTATCTCAGTCTTTTGTCCATCATTGTTCCTGTATCCAAGCAAGCTAAGGTAATTGAACTAAATGACTACTGGCCTGTAGCACTCACTTCTGTCATCATGAAGTGCTTTGAGAGGCTAGTCAAGGACCATGTCACCTCCACCTTGCCTGACACCATAGACCCACTACAGTTTGCCTACTGCCCCAACAGATCCACGTACGATGCAATCGCCATTGCACTGCACACCGCCCTATCCCCCAAGAGGGAGACTAGAGCTCTTTCAACACCATAGCGCCCTCCAAGCTTGTCACTAAGCTCAGGGTCCTGGGTCTGAACCACTCCCTGTGCAGCTGGGTACTTGACTTCCTGATGGGCTGACCCCAGTACGTGAAGGTAGGCAACAACACCTCCACCTCACTGATCCTCAACACTGGGGCCCCACAAGGGTGTGTGCTCAGCCCCCATCCTGTACTCCCTGTTCACCCATGACTGTGTGGCTCTGCACGACTCCAACTCACTCATCAAGCTTGCTGATGACACAACAGTGGTAGGCCTGATTAACAACAACGAGACAGCATAAAGGGTGGAGGTTAGAACCCTGGCAGAGTGGTGCCAGGGAAATGCCCTCTCCCTGAACGTCAAAAAGCAAAGGAGCTAATCGTGGACGACAGAAAACTGCAGAGGGAGCACACCCCCATCCACATCGACGTGCCGAGGTGGAGAGGGTCAAAAGCTTCAAGATATTTGGCGTGCACATCACTGAGGACCTGAAATGGTCCCGCCACAACGACACCGTGGTGGAGAAAGTGCAACAGCGCCTCTACAACCTCAGGCGGCTGAATAAATTCAGCATGGCCCCACAAACTTCTACAGATGCACCATTGGGAGCATTCTGTAGAGCTGCATCACACACACACACACACACACACACTCACACACACACACTCAGCCAATGGTGCTATCTCATGTATATAGAGACACTGGACCATATATTTTATACTGTTTTCACACTATGTATTCATAAGTATTCTTCAAATGGCGCATTCTAATATATCTACTATTGTACATTGCATTTTGTTACACTGTTTATTTATACACTGGACTCTCAATATAGCTCACTGTAATATATCTACTGCTGTGAATACCATTCTAAGTATATAATTTTGGTATATAGATATAAATATATATATTGCATTTGGGTTGTCAACTGGATTCGTTCTGACATTTGTGATTTGTTTGTTGTTTTTGATTATTATCTGTGTACTTGTTTGACATTTTGGCTGCACCTACTATAACATCTGCTAAACTGTGTAAATGACCAATAAACTTGGATTTCATTTCATATTTGACTGGGTTTTAACAGACATATGATGTGTCCCAGAAGAGTGAAATTGCCTTTCCTCACCTTTTTTTCCTCCATGATAATAGATCTTAATGAACGACAGATGAATTTGCAAAGACAGGTTAATATGTAACGGTGGAAATTGTCTTAGGAAGGAACATCTTAGGAAGCAGTTAAAGATGATAGGGACACAGTAAAGGTGTTTTGATATTGATATTAGGTCATGTCATGGATTCAGGTTTAGGCACACAGGTAGGGGGGTTTAGGGGGCCAGGTTACCACTGATTCACAATGGGGTATATTTCATGGGGGGAACTTTGACACACCTCAGGATCCTGAATGCATCAGACTGTGATTGAGCTTTCAATAGGATTACAGCGTACACCACAGGTGATAGAAATTCCTACTTGCGCTCACAAATGATTGAACACAGGTCTAAAATAGTGTGAAACAGAGCCAGGATCCCAACTGAGAGAGAAGTGCATTGAATAGAACCAGAACAACAATGGTTAACAGAAAGGTGAACAGTCTTCCAATGATACAGTATGTGTATACACTATCAAAACTGCAGAAAGGTGTGGAGGATCGATAAACTAGAATTAGAAACTGAAGATGACTGCTTCTGTGCTAAGCAACCGTTTTCATGGAGAATATGAATTCAGATGAAGGTGTCTTTCTCCATTTCCTTTTCTATGTGAATTCGCCAGACCATAATATTTGTGCCTAGTACGTTCCAACTATATCCTGGGCCTAATGTAAGTGTAGAGAGGGACAGAAAACATACAAAGCATGCAGACAGAGACACTCACAATGGCACTCAGTGGAGAAGATTGTTGTAGTAGAGGGTATTTGTGGAGTGTAGTGATTGAAATCTCTTGCCTGAGATGATTGCAAAAACCTACTCACACCACTCTTAGGTGCACTCTTCTGTCCTTTGTGATCTCAGAAATAACAAGGTTCCAGGAAATGGTGTTAGGTTCATATTTAGTGTAAGGACACATGCTTTGGGAGACATTTTACTCTTCTAAACGCACAGGCTGTGCTCAAATTCAGCATAACATACGTTGAAATTGAGTTTGGAATATTGCAGCTCGTCATTGCATCGTCTGTAACACTGCATGTTCACTGCATATATTTATACAATGTCACCCTCAATCTTCATTGATCAATTTAAAGTGTAATTTATAGGCAAGCCGTGGGAGGGTCCGTGGATGGCAACATATCGTGTCAGCTGTTTAGTGTCAAGTGTCATGCAGCCATCCAGCTGACCATGCTTTTTTCCTTGGCTGAAAATGTTGGTTCCAAAGCCTAGGAGCTCTGGATTAGCCACTAGATCTGCAATTCAAATGCAATTATGTCCTATTCCCTTCTCTATGGCAACTCCTTCAGCCGATGCAACTTTTTCTTTTACTGGAATGCTTTGAAAAGTGGAGAGGAATGGTAATGTTTTTCCATCTATGGACCTTGTAATTTACACATCATAACCAGTCAGGGGCATCATGCACCCCAAAAATCTGAGGGGCACAAAGTATGTGAGGATGGCTGGGTGGTGGTCCGCAGGGGGTTTAATCCCCCCCCCCCGTCCATAAATTGGAGAATTTTGCATTTGTCAAACACCTGAAACAGCCTTTTCCTGTAATCTGGAGCCATAATCAGTATGCAAAAAAAGCATACTATTCTGCATATTTAAGAATACCTCTTGAGCTGTCTGTATCCTCCTGACTGGTGGTTCTTCTCTTAAAATTAACTTAAAAAGCTTCTTTGCATCCCTGCTAAAAATCTGCGCAAAGGATTGAAAGGAATGTGAGTATTCAGTACATTTCGTTATAGCTTGCTTTTTTTAAAAGTCTGTAAATGTTTGCCAGCAGGCATGCCAGCTAAAATACAGGTAACTGCCAAAATAATGGAAAAACTTGAGTAAAAAGGGGATACAACGTTTATTTAAAGAAGGTGCTTCCACACAGATGTGGTTCCTGAGTTGATTTAGCAATTAACATCCCATCATGCTTAGGGTCATGTATAGAAATTCTTGGCAGGCCATTATTTTGGCTACCATGGCTATGCCCCCATAGGATGATGATGCCCCCATTCACAGGGCACAAGTGGTCACTGAATGGTTTGATGAGCAAAACGATGTAAGTCATATGCCATGGCAGTCTCAGTCACCAAATCTCAACCCAAGTGAACACTAGTGGGAGAATCTGGAGTGGCACCTGAGACCATCAACAAAACACCAAATTATAACATTTACTGTGGAAGAATGGTGTCGCATCTCTCCAATAGAGTTCCAGGCACTTGTAGAATCTACGTCGAGGTGCATTGAAGCTGTTCTGGCTCGCGGTGGCCCTACACCATATTAAGACACTTTATGTTAGCGTTTCTTTTATTTTGGAAGTTGCCTGTAGTTAGACAAAGTAGTTACTCTAACTTTATTGACAGCCTGAAATTGTTTCTTGGTAGAAAGTTATGAGGTTGAGAGATTGGGAACTTATCTGGACTAGCAAAACCCAAGTTCATAAAATTGCTAGGTAGCTAGTACTATTACAGATAATTATTATTGTTTTGATACTTTTTTTAAAAGGACAAATCTGAGGGGGCATGACACCTCTGTAACCTACATATTACCTCAATTACCTCGAATAACGGTTGCCCCCATGACTCTGTACCGGTATCCCCCTGTATATAGCCTCGCTATTGTTATTTTACTGCTGCTCTTTAATTATGTGTAAGTTTATTTCCCCCCAAAATTTTTTACTTATCTATTTTTTACTTAAACTTATTTCTCTTAACTGCATTGTTGGTTAAGGGCTTGTAAAGTAAGCATTTCACCTGTTGTATTGGGCGCAAGTGACAAATAAAAGTTGATTAAGTACGCGAAAGTGTAATTTTGCTATAGAGTGATCAGAAGAAGAAGAAAAAATTGAGGCTTCCGTTTGAGTATGAATAAAACCTGACTTATTTACTATAGCGTTTAAATACATCTCAGTATCCCCATGTTACCCCACGTTACGTACAATAACCACTCTTCTTCCCTCCTGCCCTCCTACTGACACAACGACATTAGAAAGCATGATGTGCTCTTTCCTGGCTGTGTTGACCCCAACAGCCCACCACTTATCTCTGTATGTATATCGATCCCAGAACACCTTTCTTTCCCAGCAACTGTCCACCACAACAGCATTCTATAATAACCCCTTCAATCTCTGTCAAAACGCTTCAGGACTTAACCATGCTGAGTTGGGACTACTGCCAGGATGTGAACCAGTAACCGTGAAGCAAGGCGAGGCAGGCTGGGATCATAGAGCGAGTTCCTAGTCGACCTGTGGCTATCGATCGAGGGTTCATCAGGGCCTCCGGAGACCATTGATCTGTCCCGGGTCTCCTCCCATTGATCATCGCCACAATAGGTGCCAGTGACAGGGTCCTGGGCCCAGCATCACTTTATTAGGTACATCTATGGATAGGATAGTTATGATGGATAGGATAAAGGCCCGTACTGCAGCCAGCTATCATCCTATCACTGCTAACTAACTTTGCTGTCAACCCCATGATGGGAGAAAGGAGATCATCTGAGCGTAGTAGCTAAATGGAGATACAGAAGACTTTCGACCATGATAGCCAATTATATTGGGAAGGGAAGAGGAGGTTGTGTTGTATCCCACCACTCTCTGCAACAACACTCAGCTTTGGCTGGATGAGTCATTACAATCTCTATAGCATCTCAGTTAGATGTCGTCATACTATCTCACACAACCATTGTCCATCCCATAGACAGGTGTGTCTATTTATGGAGACATCACAAATGACTGTGGGCAGAAATCGATTATATTACAATCCCCTCCCATCCACCTAGAAAGTAGGCTAGATTAATACAGTAATAGACTTCTCCACCAGAGGCCTTTTTCTAATTCCCTTTAGAACGTCACTTTATTGAACTTGTGGTCAGGTTTTACAATGCCATTTAGTATAAGATTAAATGTAGTAAATACTGGTGTGTCCTTTGTCTCCAGGAGCTATGCGAATGCTTCAGAGCTATCATAAATTGAAGATACTTTTCAGGGCCAGCTCAAGCCTTTTTCGGGCCCTAAGCGAGATTTGGTTGGAGGGCCCCCACCTCGCGGCAAAACATTTTAGAGGCCTTTTTCTTGACGGTAGAGAGAAACATTACGTTTAAAGAATTTATTTTCTGCCATTCTACACATTTTGCCATGGGGCGGAGAGAAAATTCGGAAATGTTATTACAAATTTAATGCAATTCTAATCATTTTCCATGGGGCAGTGCAAAAAAGGGCAGTTTTATAGCTAAGTCCCTCCACTTCTACTCATTTTGCAATGAGGTGGAGAGACATTTTTGCAGTTTTAAACTCCCACAAGAGAAGAAAATGCACTTTTATTTTATAAAAAAGCCAATGCCCATAGCTTAGCCGTGATGTTGCACAACGATTTAAGTCAATAAGTCATTGTTTAAAAGTCAAAGTATGATATACACTGAGTATACAAAACATTAAGAACACCTGCTCTTTCCATGACATAGACTGACCAGGTGAATCCAGGTGATCCCTTATTGATGTCACTTGTTAAATCGACTTCAATTGGTGTAGACGAACGGGAGGAGACCGCTTAAATGAGGAATTTTAAGCCTTGAGACAATTGAGACATGGGGGGTCAGATATTTTCAGTGCCACTGCCGTGTGTTTTTCCTATGATGTGACATGCTAATAATCAGTGCTGTAACATACTTAACAAAATACTTTAAAGTAGTACTTAAGTCGTTTTTAGGGGAATCTGTACTTTACTTTACTATTTATAGTTGACTATATTTGACTTCACTACATTCCTTAAGAAAGTATTGTACTTTTTACTCTATACATTTTCCTTGACACCCAAAAGTACGTGTTACATTTTGAATGCTTAGCAGGACAGGAAAATAGTCAAATTCACACACTTATCAACCTAACATCCCTGGTCATCCCAACTGACTCTGATCTGGCAGACTCAGTAAACACAAATGCTTTGTTTGTAAATTATGTCTGAGTGTAAGAAAATTGTGCCGCCTGGTTTGCTTAATATAAGGAATTTGAAATTATTTATACTTTTACTTTTGATACTTAAGTATATTTTAAACCAAATACTTTTAGACTTTTACTCAAGTAGAATTTTACTAGGTGACTTTTACTTGAGTCATTTTCTATTAAGGTATCTTTTACTTTTACTCAAGTATGACAGTTGGGTACTTTTTCCACCTCTACTAATAGTTTTCAGTGTTTCTTTTCAGGACTGGGTTTTATTAGAACGTTACCACCAATCAGAAACGCCTGCAAAGTTCCTCCTCTTCACGAGACGTGAATGAGCTGAGCCAAATAGCTTTTCACCGTAGCCTACACTTGGCCGCCTGGGCCATGGAGCAAATTAAAATAGGTGTTGCAAACATGTTTTTGCACCTCCTCTTTTTTACCAGCAAATGATTGCATTTTGGAACCCAGTTCCCCCCCGTTGCCCAAAGATGAATGGTTTTGACCACGCTCCACCTCTTGATTGTTGCTGCTTGAAATCAAAAGTGTCTATCCTATAATGAAATGGTACCGGTAGGGGAATTGAAATTATAGGCTGCAATGACTTTGCTCATGATTCACGACGCAAATGATATGTTACAACACCCTGACTGCATCGGACACGAAATGAAACACCAATACAAATGTAACAACAGCACAAAATGAATCATATCTTTCCCGTGCTGTTTATTTTGTGCTGTTACATTTCTATTGGTGTTTCTTATTGTGTCCGATGCGGTCAAGGTGTTGTATCATATAATTTGTGGCTCGTTATTGCTGTGGTGCAGCTGAATAACCTGCCAGCAGCCAACCAAAGGCTGTACCATGTCTATTACAATGTATTCTATTTCTATGGTGCAATCACGGATGCAATTTATGGAAGATAACAATAGATGGCAAAGTCAAAGATACTGGTTTCCCCTGTCCATCTTTGGCAAAGTTTTCCCTAAATGCTTATGACAAATCCAGCTCCAGAACCAGCCATAGACCAGCCAGATGGCTAATCTTTGAATACGGTGTAGCAACAACAGATAACATTAGCTAGCTAGATAAGGTTAGCATGCTAGCGAGATACACTGACAGCTGTTAGTGACACCATTCTGTATACTTCTGGCCCCTCTTTGGACACTGTGTTAACTAACCTCCAGACGAGCTTCAATGCCATACAACTCTCCTTCCGTGGCCTCCAACTGCTCTTAAATGCTAGTAAAACTAAATGCATGCTATTCAACCGATCACTGCCCGCACCTGCTCGCCCGTCCAGCATCACTACTCTGGACGGCTCTGACTTAGAACATGTGGACAACTACAAATACCTAGGTGTCTGGTTAGACTGTAAACTCTGTAAACTCTAGACTGTAAAGCATCTCCAATCCAAAATTGAATCTAGAATCAGCTTCCTATATTGCAACAAAGCATCCTTCACTCATGCTGCCAAACATAGCCTCGTAAAACTGACCATTCTACCGATCCTCGACTTCGGCGATGTCATCTATAAAATAGCCTCCAACAGTCTACTCAACAAACTGGATGCAGTCTATCACAGTGCCATCCGTTTTGTCACCAAAGGCCCATACACTACCCTCCATTGCGACCTGTACGCTCTCGTTGGTTGGCCCTCGCTTCATACTCGTCGCCAAACCCACTGGCTACAGGTTATCTACATGTCTCTGCTAGGTAAAGCCCTGCCTTATCTTAGCTCACTGGTCACCATAGCAGCACCCACTCGTAGCACGCACTCCAGCAGGTATATCTCACTGGTCACCCCCAAAGCCAATTCCTCCTTTGGTCATCTTTCCTTCCAGTTCTCTGCTGCCAATGACTGAACTGCAAAAATCTCTGAAGTTGGAGACTCATATCTCCCTCACTAGCTTTAAGTGTCACCTGTCAGAGCAGCTCACAGATCACTGCACCTGTACATAGCCTATCTGTAAACAGCCCATCTATCTACCTGCCTCATCAAATCAAATCAAATCAAATGTATTTATATAGCCCTTCGTACATCAGCTGATATCTCAAAGTGCTGTACAGAAACCCAGCCTAAAACCCCCAACAGCAAGCAATGCAGGTGTAGAAGCACGGTGGCTAGGAAAAACTCCCTAGAAAGGCCAAAACCTAGGAAGAAACCTAGAGAGGAACCAGGCTATGTGGGGTGGCCAGTCCTCTTCTGGCTGTGCTGGGTGGAGATTATAACAGAACATGGCCAAGATGTTCAAATGTTCATAGATGACCAGCATGGTCGTATAATAATAAGGCAGAACAGTTGAAACTGGAGCAGCAGCACGGTCAGATGGACTGGGGACAGCAAGGAGTCATCATGTCAGGTAGTCCTGGGGCATGGTCCTAGGGCTCAGGTCCTCCGAGAGAGAGAAAGAAAGAGAGAATTAGAGAGAGCATATGTGGGGTGGCCAGTCCTCTTCTGGCTGTGCCGGGTGGAGATTTTAACAGAACATGGCCAAGATGTTCAAATGTTCATAAATGACCAGCATGGTCGAATAATAATAAGGCAGAACAGTTGAAACTGGAGCAGCAGCACGGCCAGGTGGACTGGGAACAGCAAGGAGTCCTCATGTCAGGTAGTCCTGGGGCATGGTCCTAGGGCTCAGGTCCTCCGAGAGAGAGAAAGAAAGAGAGAATTAGAGAATTCACACAGGATACCGAATAGGACAGGAGAAGTACTCCAGATATAACAAACTGACCCTAGCCCCCCGACACATAAACTACTGCAGCATAAATACTGGAGGCTGAGACAGGAGGGGTCAGGAGACACTGTGGCCCCATCCGAGGACACCCCCGGACAGGGCCAAACAGGAAGGATATAACCCCACCCACTTTGCCAAAGCATAGCCCCCACACCACTAGAGGGATATCTTCAACCACCAACTTACCATCCTGAGACAAGGCTCATGCCCATACTGTATTTATTTATTTATTTTGCTCCTTTGCACCCCAGTATCTCTACTTGCACATTCATCTTCTGCACATCTACCTTTCCAGTGTTTAATTGCTATATTGTAATTACTTCGCCACCATGGCCTATTTATTGCCTTAACTCCCTTATCTTACCTCATTTGCCCTCATTTTTAGTTTTCTTTTGTTCTACTGTATTATTGACTATGTTTTGTTTATTCCATGTGTAACTCTGTGTTGCTGTATGTGTCGAATTGCTATGCTTTATCTTGGCCAGGTCGCAGTTGCAAATGAGAACTTGTTCTCAACTAGCCTACCTGGTTAAATAAAGGTGAAATAATATATATATTTTTAAATTGCCCTCTTTGTTGTTATTTCTCCACTGTACGTGGAAATCACCACAACGTTCCAACCCATACTTCGTGAATATGTATCAGCAGTCTGCGTTATTTTTCGGAGTTGGAACCAAAATTAGAATTTTCACTATAAGACAGAAGTATATCAAAATTGGGGTGGGGGCCCCTTAGCGGCTGGGGGCCCTATGCTACCACTTATGTTGCTTATGCCTGGAGCTGGCCCTGCTACTTTTATGAAGCAATCTTACTTTATTCATAGCGGATAACTGTAGAGATCCATTAACTTGTCACGCTATTTGTCTTCCTTATAACCTGGCCCTGCGTCCCATACAAAGTACCTCTGCTCTCACTCAACCCCACCCCTCCTCTCTCCATCTCCACATCCTGCCCGCCCTCTTCCCTCTCACCCACATACAGTAATTGGAAATACATTGCAACTACCTTACTGGGCCAGCTCAGATAACTGCAATATTTTACAATCTAATTCACAGTACTGTGTGTGTGTGTGTGTGTGTGTGTGTGTGTGTGTGTGTGTGTGTGTGTGTGTGTGTGTGTGTGTGTGTGTGTGTGTGTGTGTGTGTGTAAGAGAAAGAGTGTATGAAATTGTTCAAATCAATGTATTGTTTGTCAAAGTTCAACATTTTAATGAAATCTTGGGCAACTTCTAGGAAGTCATTTCCAGCACAGCTGTCAGTGCCTCTAATCCTCCCAAACCCCACATGAAACCCATCCACCATGTCTATGATCACATCTGCTTGGATGAGACATGTTGTGTTCCATGCTGTTGGTGGTCAGTAATGCCTTATAAAACCATTACTACACTCCTCATATATCCTCAGTGATCCATTGACAACTATTCTCCAATATTTCAGAGTGCTGACATCCCTTTAATACAACCCCTAACCAGTCAGGTCATAAAATATACAGTATGTGAATTATTACATCTGAATGTATGCCAAGAGCTAGCCCGGGGAAGCATGTTTTATGAATGCTGGGTTTCGTGTATTTGATGAACTGGTGGGTCACTGTTTGATCTTGGCAAAGACTGGGCCCAATCATTTTTTCAGAGCATTTTGACAGTGCCCTAGAGGGCTTCCATCTGTTTAAGATCCATATAGGTTTGACTCTGCGTTATTATTGACAGTTGAATGAAGCATGGATTTCCCCTCATCCTGGTCATGGACTCTGGTCCAGTGAGGAGGTATAGTTTAGACTATGAAGTAATTTTATCTCGAGAGGTCAAGGTGGAGAAATGTATCCAAACACAAGCGAAAGCAAAAAACAAATGCTGGTAAAAGATTTCATGCCATGTACAGTGCCTTTAAACAGTATTCATACCTATTAACTTTTTACACATTTTGTTGTGTTACAGCCTGAATTTAAAATGTAGATTTATTTTGTATCTGGCCTACACACAATATCCCATAATGCCCAAATGGAATTATGTTTGTAAACGTTTGAACAAAATAATAAAGTATTCAACTCCTTTGTTATGGCAAACCTAAATAAGTTCAAGAGTAAAAATGTGATTAACAATTTGCATAATAAGTTACATGGACTCAGTTTGTGTTTAAATTACATTACAACAAAATAATGCAACTGTAGTATATGTACTGTGCCAATTTGTCTGGAGGGTCAGAATGATGGTAGAATAAAATAAAGAAAGACCATGTTTCTTATGATCTTTCACTTGCACTGTGGGGACTGTGTCACACCTCACCTCTTGCCCTGGTAGACAGAGTCAGTGTAACCGTAAGACATGTTCTGGTTATGGTGAGGTCAGAGCCTCTCAGGAAGAAGAAATTGTGTTTTTGTTGTTTGCTTCTGTTCTCTTTTGATCTGTTTCTGCATGGTTTCCATTTTCCGCACAGCTCTGTTTTCTGATCTGGTCCTGCTTTCTATTTCTTCCTTAGGAGATTATATAAAATGAAACCACTCGACACTCTTCAGTTTCCGGCAAGATGCTTTCGATGAGAAAGACCTGAGATGCAGAGAGAATCATTTGTTAGGAGATTGTTGTTCGGATTTGAACTGATGCCCCTCATTTAACATTTCCGTTGACTGACTACTGTCCCATTTTGTTTTTGGAGCACATGGAATGAGGTTGTTGACCAAAACAGTCGACTTCCACATCGATTGCTTATTTTTTTTGTTTTAGTTATGCACTGTAACTAATTTCATATCTCTCTCGAAATACAACTATTTTGCAACGTCTGACAAAGCTATCTATGCATTCAAATATTTTGGTTACACTCTCAAACCAATTTACACTTTAATGCGAGGAGTGTGCTGACTGTTAAACCACGTGTTCCTCCTACTATAACCCTTGTCCCCAAGGGAGCCACTTCATTTTGCTAAAAGGAGCCTCATTGCCACCCATTCAGAGACAATGCTTTTCCACTTTCATCAACCATTTAGCCACCAAGTGACTTTTGTATTGAGTTCTCATTGAGTTCTCCAACGTGTGTTATGATGCCCGGAGGGACACTTACCAATCATGTCTGCCAGTTTGAAGAGGGGGCCAGGAGCGATACAGGGAACTCTGGAGTGAGATTATCATCCCTGCTACTCATGTCGATATGTCCAGCTTTAGGCAATCCTATTACCCAACTACCTTAGCTACCTAACTTCAGAGGTTTTATCTCCACACGCAGCCGTTCCAGAGAGCCATGCATTGGCTTTATTCGGGAACACTGGCCAACCAGCCTGCTGATAAAACTTCCCACTGTTTGCATGGTTCCCTATACTTACCTGTAATAGATGAGAGGAGAAAATAGCTACCTATGCAGTATACTTTATGTGGCTGAGCCCCAGGAGCTGTTGCCCATCACACAATAAGGTGTGATTATGGAGAGTTTGTGTGAATAAGGTGTGTGTGTGTGTGTGTGTGTGTGTGTGTGTGTGTGTGTGTGTGTGTGTGTGTGTGTGTGTGTGTGTGTGTGTGTGTGTGTGTGTGTGTGTGTGTGTGTGTGTGTGTGTGTGTGTGTGTGTGTGTGTGTGTGTGTGTGTGTGTGTGTGTGTGTGTGTGTGTGTGTGTGTGTGTGAGTTTATACATTCTTGTGTATGTGCACACTCGTGTGTGTTTGTGTGTGCAAGCAACTCAGTGAACTAAAGACCTCTGGTCCCAATGGTCACTCCGGATTTCCTGGTTGTAGTTCTAAAAGGCTGTGGCGTCTCCATAAGTGTTTGGGCCACATTTATCTGACATGGCTTCAGTCCACAACTTCCATTAGAAGGGAGTTGATGCTGCATGAAATGCCTCCATACTGAGCAATGGTCTGTATCCCTGTAATGTACACTCACCAGCTGGACAGGGCATATTGCAGGAAAAAAATGCTCAAGGATATTCTGGCAGAAAATAGAGAATGTTCTGCTAGAACAAAGGTGCCAGACTTCTGAAAACAATTTGTTTACCGTATTAACTCTGCAGTTAGGAACAATGTTTTAATATTAACAATTTTTGAAAGTACACTATCTGTGACAAGCAGGTATCATTCTGCAATAACCAATATCCTTCTTATCAGCCTCTGTCTACTACAGCAACTTTTCAGTATATTATATTAATATTAATTAATTAATTAATATCCTCCAGACTGATGAGGGAACACAGTGACCTCTAGGGGGTAGCAGAGGTCTATGCAGATGGAGAAAGATAACTCCCAGTCAGCCAATAGCAGCTGTACTGCACCACACTGAGGTCAGTGAGAAACGTTCCAAGACCACATACAGCACCAACACACTGGGGGAACAAGCTGTGGGAGGAGAGGGACTTTGATGCAGTCAAACACAGACTCAGCTGTGTGTACAATGAAGGGTCTCTCTCTCTCTTTCACACCCCTCCTAATCACCATGAAATTAAGTTGTTCAGAAAGTAGCTCCTCTGAAATGTCCTCATTGAATTGGTAGATATGATATTCAAATTTAGTGGCTCTACTTTTTTGGGTGGCTGTTTGAGGATATGTTAAATTATGCAGGGTGTAGTGAAAGGTGTATCATCTCAATAGTGTCCCTTTAAAAATAGTCCACTTCCAGCTGGGCAGAAATCATTAAAAAATGACTCTTCACTCCAGAGCTGACTTCGAGGGACACTACGGACAAAAGTATACCATTAGCACTAAGAACATACAGTGCCGTCAGAAAGTGTTCAGACCCCTTGACTTTTTCCACATTTGTTAGGTTACAGCCTTGTTCTTAAATGTATAAAAGTTTCTTTTTTTCATCATCGAGCTAAACCCGCTACCCCATAATGACAAAGCAAAAACAAGTTTTTCTTTTTTTTTGCTAATTTATTAAACATAAAAAACTGATATCACATTTTCTTAAGGCTAGGCGTCCTGCTAGCGGGACAACTTCCGGTGAAACTGGAGGGCGCGCAATTCAAATAAATAATCAGACAAATGATGGATAATAAACATGTAGGTACATACAAGTGTCTTATATCAGTTGAAAGCTTAAATTCTTGTTAATCTAACTGCACTTTCTGATTTACAGTAGCCATTACAGCAAAAGCATGCCATGCAATTGTTTGAGGACGGTGCCCCACATCAAAATATTTTTCCAACGGCACAGGTTTCATAAATTCACAAATAGTGATGAAATATTCACTTACTTTTTGAAAGTCTTCCTCTGTAAAGTATTTTTGAAAGTCTTGAAAGTCTTTTTGAAAGTCTTTCCGCTATAACATGTAGTGTCGTTTGTTAGATAAAATCCTTCTTTATATCCCAATAAGTCCCAATAGTTGGCGCCATCGATTTGAGTAATCCACTCTTTCAACATGCAGAGAAAGGAATCTGAAAATCTACCGCTAAACTTTGTTAAAACAAATCAAAGTACGTTTCTATTGACTCCTCAGATACCCTAAAATGTAATCAAACTATAATATTTCATATGGAAATAAGTATTAGCAGGTGCGTTTTGGCTTCATCTCGCACCCGAACACGGATTTCCAAGAGTGTGTCCCTGAACTAAAACTCATATTTTTTACTTGTTTTGGAAGTTACAAGCCTGAAACCTTGCACATAGACTGCTGACACCCCGTGGAAGCCATAGGAATTGCATCCTGGGAGCTGGAATTCATTATTTCCATATAGTTTCCTTTGTAAGAGCATGGACTCTCAAAATGGACTCTCAAAAATAATAAAAAATAAAAAATAACCCTATCTATTGTGTTATAGTCTCCTACATTATTGTAACATTTATACAAACTTCAAAGTGTTTTCTTTCCAATGGTACCAATTATATGCATATCCTGGCTTCAGGGCCTAAGCAACTGGCAGTTTTCTTTGGTTACGTCAGTTGAGAAAAAGGACCCTAGCCCTAACAAGTCTGTACTTTGTTGAAGCACCTTTGGCAGCGACTCGAGTCATCTTGGGTTTGACACAACAAGCTTGGCACACCTGTATTTGGGGAGTTTCCCCCATTATTCTCTGCAGATCATCTCAAGCTCGGGAGATTATCTGAGATGAATGGGGAGCATTTCTGCACAGCTATTTTCAGGTCTCTCCAGAGATGTTTGATCGGGATGGTGCCAGGTTCCCTCCAGACATGATACTTGGCATTCAGGTCAAAGAGTCCAAGCGGGCTGTCATGTGCCTTTTACTGTGGTGTGTCTTCCGTCTAGTCACTCTAACATAAAGGCCTGATTGGTGGAGTGCTGTGGAGATGGTTGTCCTGGAAGATTCTCCTATCTCCACAGAGGAACTCTAGAGCTTTGTCAGAGTGACCATCGGGTTCTTGGTCACCTCCCTGACCAAGACCCTTCTCCCCCGATTGCTCAGTTTGGCTAGGAAGAGTCTTGGTGGTTCCAAACTTCTTCCATTTAAGAATGATGGAGGTCACTGTGTTCTTGGGGACCTTCAATGCTGCAGAATTTGTTTTGTACTCTTACCCATTTCTGTGTCTCGACACAATCCTGTCTCGGAACTCTACGGACAATTCCTTCAACCTGATGGCATGGTTTTTGCTCTGACATACACTGTCAACTGTGGGACCCTATATAGACAGTTGTGTGCCTTTCCAAATCATGTCCAATCAATTGATTTTTTTTTTTCATCCAGTTTAGAATAAGGCTGTAACGTAACAAAATGTGGAAAAAGCCCAGGGGTCGGAATTCTTTCTGGAGGCACATTAGTCACTTTGTTTAATATTTTCACTCCCCTCTGGGCTGTGATGTGTTGTTTCTGGGTTACCATTGGTGTTGGTTTTGCTGCAAAGTGAAGGGTGAAGATATTGTCACTAAGCAAACCGAGAGAGAACTCATTGCACAGTGTGTGCGTATAATGAAACTACACATGCTTTACACACCCTAGGTCACATTACCAGGACTTATTATCATATTGCTGTACAATTTTATCACTTTTTTGGTTTAGAAATGGTAATATTTCTGTTTGAAATCTTAGCTGACAATGAGATGTAATTATAATTTACCGGGACTTTGGGGAGGAAACAATGGAAATCAAAATAGAGAAAGTAGAGAAAGTGTTGACAATATGATACCTGTTTTTTGATTGATGCCAAAACAATGAGCAATGGCTTCGTGGGAAAAATTCATGTGGGGAATCAATGTTAATAATCCAGGTAAAATGAACAATACCTATGCCAACATCCTTGCTTGCTAAATCCCACACTCCATTCTTCAGGAGGGTCACACAACATGATATTTTACCCAGCTTTACTTACTCACTTCATACATCTAAAGTATGTTCACTGATCGTTAACTTGGAATCACTGAAATGTTTTGAATGTCCGTCACATTTCCTTTATTAATCACACAAATGTTTGCAAGGCAGCTCTTGCTTATGCAAAGTAGAAAAAAGGAGAATAATCAACACATTTTCCAAAACATAATATTGTGTTCCAAATCTACCAAATTTCCAGTATCACTGTATCCAAGCAATTAGTGAAATTGCCATGTAAACACAACAGTACTTACTTATTTATGCTTTTCAAAGACATTACCATGGCAGTAGACATTTTATGCTGTCATTAAAGTTCAGAATTAACGGCAGGCAACATTAGCACAAACAGACCCATGGATGCTTTTAGTGTTGGCGAATAACACTAGTATTTTTTAACGCTGAACCAAAGCACAGTTTACCGCTTTTATCTTGTAATTAAAAAAAATGTATCCTTTATTTAACTAGGCAAGTCAGTTAAGAACAAATTCTTATTTACAATGATACAAAACCTACAACCTATCTCCTCTCACTTGCAGCTGTAACATTAACATGAATGTAAACTAACAATTATGAACATGCCTCAGACATTTTGCCCACTGACATTTCCCAAGCGCAGTGCAAAAAAAAGTATTATTAAGTATCATATCAGCACCTATACCAGAGTCCTTATGCATGACTAGGCGGTAGCGGCATTCGTATTTCTGCCTGCGCTTTCTGTTGAGAGTTTGGGAATGAACCAGGGTTGCTGGAGAGACCGCCTCTGTTCCTGTAGCAGAGCAATCAATGGCTAGGATATAGAAAATTGATTCCTTTATAGAATGGAGGGAGGAGGCTGGGTCAGGAAATAAAAAAGGAATCGAAGCTATGTACCAGTTCAGTGAAAAGAGAAAACTAATGAGTTGCAACTCATATCTGGTCTGACTTACAGAAGGGAAGCACCGGTGCCCTCTCTCTCATACCCACCCCACGTCTATTCTTACTGCTGAGCGGAATGCTTTCCTGTTCCTGTGCCAGCGGAATTATGTGCAAGACCAAGGTGATAATGCGGACTTCACATACCCTACAACTCTTCCATTATGCTGCGGGTTCAAAAAAGTTCATCCCGTCATAATGCAACCCCAAAATTGTGGGCAAAAGCATAACGGAAATGAGTGGAATCAATTACAGGCAGCACGAAACACATCAAAAGAGAAGAGGGAATCTTGATAAAAAAAAGAAAGTCGTGTAGGATGACAACCCTCATTCTTTGGACTCAACCTGCGGGATGTTTATACATTAACTTCACACGTGTTACGGTTTTCTAGGTGTGAAGGATAGTCAGACCAAAATGCAGCGTGTAGATTGTGATCAATGTTTAATGAACAACGTACAACACAAATAAACACAAACACTACAAAACAAAAGAATGTAACGAAAACCGAAACAGCCTATACTGGTGCAAACTAACATAGAGGACACTAAGGACAATCACCCACGACAAACTCAAAGAATATGGCTGCCTAAATATGGTTCCCAATCAGAGACAACGATAAACACCTGCCTCTGATTGAGAACCACTCCAGACAGCCAGAGACCTTGCTAGATAACCCCACTAGCTACAATCCCAATACATACACACCAAAACCCCAAGACAAAACACACCACAATACAAAAACCCCATGCCACACCCTGGCCTGACCCAATACATGAAGAAAAACACAAAATACTTAGACCAGGGCGTGACAGAACCCCCCTAAGGTGCGGACTCCCGAACGCACCTCAAAACAATAGGGAGGGTCCGGGTGGGCGTCTGTCCATGGTGGCGGCTCCGGCGCGGGACGTGGAACCCACTCAGTCAATGTCTTAGTCCCCTCTCCTCGCGTCCCTGGATAGTCCACCCTCGCCGCCGACCATGGCCTAGTAGTCCTCACCCAGAACCCCACTGGACTGAGGAGCAGATCGGGACTGAAGGACAGCTCGGGACTGAGGCAGCTCGGGACTGAGGGGAAGCTCGGGAGTGAGAGAAAGCTCGGGAGTGAGAGAAAGCTCGGGAGTGAGAGGAAGCTCAGGAGTGAGAGGAAGCTCAGGAGTGAGAGGAAGCTCAGGAGTGAGAGGAAGCTCAGGAGTGAGAGGAAGCTCAGGCAGGTAGGTAGATCTACCAGATCCTGGCTGGCTGGTGGTTTCAGCAGATCCTGGCTGACTAGCAGATCCCGGCTGACTGGCGGATCTGGAAGAGTCTGGTTGACTGGCAGATCTGGAAGAGTCTGGCTGACTGGAAGATCTGGAAGAGTCTGGCTGACTGGCAGATCTGGAAGAGTCTGGCTGACTGGCAGATCTGGAAGAGTCTGGCTGACTGGCGGATCTGGAAGAGTCTGGCTGACTGGCGGATCTGGAAGAGTCTGGCTGACTGGCGGATCTGGAAGAGTCTGGCTGACTGGCGGATCTGGAAGAGTCTGGCTGACTGGCGGATCTGGAAGAGTCTGGCTGACTGGCGGATCTGGAAGAGTCTGGCTGACTGGCGGATCTGGAAGAGTCTGGCTGACTGGCAGATCCTGGCAGACTGAAAGATCTGGCTGCTCCATGCTGACTGGCGGCTCTGGCTGCTCCATGTAGGCTGACAGCTCTGGCGGCTTCTTACAGATTGGCAGCTCCTTGCAGACTGACAGCTCCGTGCAGACTGGCAGCTCCTTGCAGACTGGCAGCTCGGGCTGCTTCATGCAGACTGACAGCTCTGGCTGCTCCATGCAGACTGACAGCTCTGGCTGCTCCATGCAGACTGACATCTCTGGCTGCTCCATGCAGACTGACAGCTCTGGCTGCTCCATGCAGACTGACAGCTCCTAGCAGACTGACAGCTCTGGCTGTTCCATGCAGACTGGCAGCTCTGGCTGCTCCATGCAGACTGACAGCTCTGGCTGCTCCATGCAGACTGACATCTCTGGCTGCTCCATGTAGGCTGGCAGCTCTGGCTGCTCCATGCAGGCTGGCAGCTCTGGCTGCTCCATGCAGGCTGGCAGCTCTGGCTGCTCCATGCAGGCTGGCAGCTCTGGCTGCGCTGAACAGGCAGGAGACTCCGGCAGCGCAGGAGAGGAGAAAGGCTCCGACAGCGCTGGAGAGGCGGGAGACTCCGACAGCGCAGGAGAGGCGAGGCGAGGCGCACTGTAGGCCTGATGCGTGGTGCTGGTACTGGTGGTACTGGACCGAGGACACGCACAGGAAGCCTGGTGCGGGGAGCTGCTACCGGAGGGCTGGGGTGTGGAGGTGGTACTGAATAGACCGGACCGTGCAGGCGCACTGGAGCTCTTGAGCACCGAGCCTGCCCAACCTTACCTGGCTCGATGCCTACTCTAGCCCGGCCAATACGAGGAGCTGGAATATACCGCACCGGGCTATGCACCCGCACTGGGGACGCTGTGCGCACCACTGCATAACACGGTGCCTGCCCGGTCTCTCTAGCCCCCCGGTAAGCACAGGGAGTTTGCGCAGGTCTCCTACCTGGCGTAGCCATACTCCCTGTGAGCCCCCCCCAATAAATTTTTGGGGCTGACTCCCGGGCTTCCTTGCCAACCGTGTTCCCTCGTATCGCCGGCTCCTCTCTCCTGCTGCCTCTGCTCTCCTAAGTGCCTCCACCTGTTCCCATGGAAGGCGATCCCTTCCCGCCAGGATCTCCTCCCATGTGTAGCAACCCTTGCCATCCAATATATCGTCCCATGTCCAATCCTCATTGCGCCGCTGTTGCTGCCTTTGTTGCTTCTCCTGCGGCTCCTGCCTGTTGACACGCTGCTTGGTCCGTTTGTGTTGGGTGATTCTGTTACGGTTTTCTAGGTGTGAAGGATAGTCAGACCAAAATGCAGCGTGTAGATTGCGATCCATGTTTAATGAACAACGTACAACACGAATAAACACAAACACTACAAAACAAAACAACGTAACGAAAACCGAAACAGCCTATACTGGTGCAAACTAACATAGAGGACACTAAGGACAACCACCCACGACAAACTCAAAGAATATGGCTGCCTAAATATGGTTCCCAATCAGAGACAACGATAAACACCTGCCTCTGATTGAGAACCACTCCAGACAGCCATGGACCTTGCTAGATAACCCCACTAGCTACAATCCCAATACATACACACCAAAACCCCAAGACAAAACACACCACAATACAAAAACCCCATGCCACACCCTGGCCTGACCCAATACATGAAGAAAACACAAAATACTTAGACCAGGGCGTGACAACACGTTTTTCTTTCTTTCTTAAAGCTTATATTTTAGGCAGGTAATTTTATTCTACAGTACGAGGTATGGGTCCTCATACACACAAAACACAGTCTGGGAAAGACCCATTGATTTGTCCAGATGGGACAAGACCTCTTAAAGAAATGACTAAATACTCCCCTGGAAGTGCTTCTTACAACTGTCATCTACTGTAGCCCTGTGTCCAACACAATAACCAGCTCTGTCCTGGGGGCAGGGATGAGAGAGAATGCGCTTCAGTATGCCCCATGATTGTGGCAGTGGGCTATTAGTTATAATCAGAAGAGGAGACATGTTGTAAATCACACAGTTGAAAAGGCCTGTTCCCTTATCCTTGAAGCTATCACTAAAGGTTTGATCTTTAATCCTCTCTTCCATCAATGCCTTTACCCATAGTGTTTTGTTCTGGCATACAGGAAGTTAAGGCATTGCCAATCGGGTACAAGAGTAGTCATCCTCGGACCACAACCCCTTATATGGCTTGCAAGCTGCTAGAGTTGTGAGGTGGGCCCTTACCCACAGAATGTCATTACTGTAAGGCATCTCCACAGAAACGTTACGATAAGTTGTCCTGCTTGTCTTTGAGGGTGGTAAGAAGTGCTCTCTGGACCTTGTCTTTCAATGGACATCCCAAACCACCCCCATCTTTCCAGATGAGGAAGTGGAGAGGAGAGGGATGACAGGGGCTGTTGATTAATAGCAGACAGGGGAATATTGGCAAAAGGCTCCGGGGACAGTGGCTCTGTCACCGTCCCTTTACCCTGTGCACTGTCTCTGCTAGCTGGTAGGACGAGATGTGAAGTGACAGCTCAGTGGCATCTAGAGTCGGCTGTTAATATAATCCATGGCCGTCACATCAGTCAGCGGCTTCCCGGTATTGTCTGGGAGATAAGATAGTCATTGAAAGAATAAGGAGAAAAACAGATATTACTTAATGTCCGTAGAATTAGAAATAGCTTTGTTGGTAAATTGTGATTACAAAAGAAATTGTGATACATGCCAATCATTAGATAAAGTGAAAATGGACTAAAGTGGGACGCAAATTCAATCTACAGGATGCTATGATTAGTATGGCTATAAAAATCACCGCAAATCATCTCAGAAAATATCTCCACTCTCCCCTCCAATTTTTCTACTTCAATGTATTACCAGCCATAACTTTGGTACAAGAACAGAATAGCAAATGCATGTAGTAACGGATAGATCCAGTCACAGATCATGTTTTGATGTAGTGCATGTTTGCATGTACAGGAATACTATGTTTTCTACTAGCTGTACATTTCGAAGTCTCATATTCACAGTTATTGAAAAAGCAGATGGTGACTTGATTATAAACAGAGAATATAGCTGTTGTTATCCTATCAGCTGGATAGGTGTCACGACTTCCGCCGAAGTTGGTCCCTCTCCTTGTTCGGGCGGCATTCGGCGGTCGGCGTGGCCGGCCTTCTAGCCATCGCCGATCCACCTTTCATTTTCCATTTGTTTTTGTCTTATCTTCCCACACACCTGGTTCCAATTCCATA
This sequence comes from Oncorhynchus tshawytscha, assembly GCF_018296145.1. Classification (NCBI taxonomy): domain Eukaryota; kingdom Metazoa; phylum Chordata; class Actinopteri; order Salmoniformes; family Salmonidae; genus Oncorhynchus; species Oncorhynchus tshawytscha. Next base: position 24,126,711 of record NC_056461.1, read on the forward strand.
ATTACATGTTGTGTATTTAACCCTCTGTTTCCCCCATGTCCTTGTCCGGAATTGTTGATTGTAAGAGTTTGTACAAATTTTGTCTGGCGTGCGAAAGGTTTTTGTCCCATTGTATAGATTTATTGTTTTTGTTCACAGTGATTTCATTATTAAACTGCGTCGTTGTAACACAGTCTTTGCTCTCCTGCGCCTGACTTCTCTGCTGCCAGTACGCACTCATTACAATAGGCTAGATTGATCAAAAAGCAATAATTAGTATTAATAGTCACTGAGATGGAGGTAATCAATGCTTTTTGATGTCATAATTTTTTTGCCAGTAGGGTATTCTGTGTTCAGCATTTTGTTAAGGTTAGCAAAACCATTGTCATAATTCAATGGGATATTGGTAAATGGAGTGTGCAGAAAACAATCAAATAGATTTTTTTGGCCTTATATAACATAAGAAAAAGGTTACTCCTATCCATGGTGTTTTGTGGTTCAAATCCTCTTCTTTATGAATGCTCAAGGCCATGAGCTGTGGAAAAGGTCTCCTATTGTTATACAAGGTCTTCGAACAATCATACACAAAACTCTTAAGAATAGGCCTATATTACAGCTGTCACGGATTTCCTCCTCTTCTTCCGAAGAGGAGAGGCGAGAAGGATCAGAGGACCAATATGCGGCGTGGTATGTGTTCATAGTGAATTTTAAATAAAGAGAACACTGAACACTATACAAAAGAGTAACAAAAAACAATAAACCAAATACGACTGTGAAGCTACAAATGAGACCTGTGCTGACACAAGCCACTAACATAGACAATCACCCACCAACAAACAGTTGTATTATTATTATTATTATTATTGTAAATATTACCATATTTACAATGTGCAGGTATACTGGAGATGTAGGGTTTGATATGCATAACGGTAAGGTGAGTAGGCAATCAGGATATAAATGAAATAGAAGGCTCAATGCAGATAGTCCATGTAGCCATTTTGTTGTCTATTTACCAGTCTTATGACTCTGGGATAGAAGCTGTTCAGGAGCCTGTTGCTGTCAGACATGTTGCTCCGGTTCCACTTGCCATGCAGAAGCAGAGAAAACAGTCAATGGCTTGGGTGGCTGGGAACTTTAACATTTTTCTGCAGAATGTTTTCCATTCAATTAAAATGCAGAAAGAAAAACATCTGATCACTGTAACATGCCTCCTCTTTTGCATGTTCGATGCTAATTGAGGAGCCAATTGACTTTCGTGTTACAAAACCTCAAGCTGCCAATTGTGTTTACAAGTGAGAATCCTTGCAGCTGTTCAGTTGCTAGTGGGGTACTGATTCTGCACAGTGGTAGTTCAATAAGTCTGGCAACACAGAACGAGCACACATCTCATGAGGCATTTATAAGTTATATTCTTCAAGAATCAAAAGGGTATATGTCATTAATTTATAAGTTAAAAAACTTTGTAGCAACTAAGGATTCTAGCTTTAATAGAGTCCCTGAGATGGTGGTGAGACACGTTCCTTTTGCTTGAAATGTGTTTTTATTCAGGTGTTTGAAGTGCACACTGCTTCTAACTTTTCAATTTGTGTTTGCAAATAAAGGATTCTGTGTTCTGTGTCTTGTTAAGGTACAGTAAGCAAAACCAATGTCATAATTGAAATGGAAGATTGATACAGTGCATTGCAAAAGTATTCACCCCCCTTTATCAGGAATCAAGATAAGACCCAGATGCAGACTGTCAAAGTAACACGATATTGTAGCAACAGGGGCAGGCAAAGACAGGTCAGAGCAGGCAGGGGTCAAAAATCCAGGGTAAGGCAAAGGTTCAGGACGGCAGGCGGACTCGGGGACAGGCAGGGTTCAGTAATCCAGAGGTGAAGCAAAGGTACAGAATGGCAGGCAGGCTCAGGGTTAGGAAGGGAAATCAGGCAGGCGGGTAACAGGGTCAGGACAGGCAAAGGTCAAAACCGGCAGGACTAGCAAAGAGAGGCTGGGTAACGATAGGAGCTGACAGAAAAACTGCGGGTAAGCTTGAATGAACAAGATGAACTGGCAACAAACAGACAGAACACAGGTATAAATACACAGGGGATGACAGGGAAGATGGGTGACACCTGGAGGGGGTGGAGACAAGCACAAAGACAGGTGAAACAGATCAGGGCGATATAAACTTGTTTTTCCTATTTTGTTGCATTACAACCTGTCATTTAAATATATTTTTATTTGGATGTCATATAATGGACATACAAAACATAGTTGAAATTGGTGAAGTGAAAAACTGAAAAGGGGTGGGTGCATATGTATTCACCCCCTTTGCTGTGAAGCCCCTAAATAAGATCTGGTGCAACCAATTACCTTCAGAAGTCACATAATTAGTCAAATAAAGTCCAACTGTGTGCAATCTAAGTGTCACATGATCTGAGGTTCACCTTCCAGCAGGATTATGACCCTAAGCATACTGCTAAAGCAACACTCGAGTGGTTTAAGGGAAAACATTTAAATGTCTTGGAATGGCCTAGTCAAAGCCCAGACCTCAATGCAATTGACAATCTGTGGTATGACTTAAAGATTGCTGTACACCATCAGAACCCATCCAACTTGAAGGAGCTGGAGCAGTTTGTCCTTGAAGAATGGGCAAAAATCCCAGTGGCTAGATGTGTCAAGCTTATAGAGACATATCCCAAGAGATTTGAAGCTGTGATTGCTGCAAAGGTGGCTCTACAAAGTATTGAATTTGAGGGGGTGAATAGTTATGCACACTCAAGTTCTGTTTTTTTTGGTATTATTTCTTGTTTGTTTCACGATAAAAAAAATATTTTGCATCTTCAAAGTAGTAGGCATGTTGTGTACATCAAATGATACAAACACCCCCCCAAAACATTTTAATTCCAGGTTGTAAGGCAACAAAATAGGAAAAATGCCAAGGGGGGTGAATACTTCGCAAGGCACTGTAAATAGAGAGTGCGGAAAACAACCAAATATATATTTTTGCCTTTTATAAAATAAGATAAAGGTTATGCCTAGTCAATAGCCAAGTCCTCTTCCTTTAAATGCTCAAGGCCATTTGAACTGTGCTCTCTCCTGTGAAAAAGTCTCCTTTTGTTATACAAGGTCTTCGAACAGTCAAACACAAAACCGCTCTTTGAGGATAGGCCTACAACATAATGTATAACAGGAGACCATACTTCTATTATCTGAATGCCATAACGTACGTTTCAGCCCAGCACCACATGAAAAGTGATGTGTGTTTTGACTTTATGCTGTCCCAAAATGAACAATGTCAAAATGGAAGATCACAAAGAAAAGAAAATAGCATTTTCGTATGAGATTTTGTCCATCTAATTTCCTATTCAAATTCAGATTGCAACCTCATGTTCTATTTGACATTTCAGGAGTACTTACAGAAGCTCAAGTCTCACAGCACCACTGAATCCAGCACTACTTCATTTCCTCCATGTAACCATGGAGACTCGGGATGCAGCAGAATGTTTTCCATTCATTTAAAACGCAGAAAAGGAAACAACTGATTGCTGTAATATGCCCCTTCTTTTGCATGTTCAATGCTATACAGGACTCATCTGTGAAAGAGACCTTAGTCTCAGCATGACTCCCTGTTAAAATAAAGGTCAAATAATAATAATAATCATTATTATTACAATTATTATTTTTGAATAGCCAATTAATTGTCACAAAAGCTCAAGCAGCCAATTGGGTTTAAAAGTGAGAATCCTTGCAGCTGTTCAGTGCCAGGTGAGGGATTGATTCTGCACAATGGTAGTTCAATAAGTCTGGCAACACAGAACGATCACACAGATACAATCGACAATGATTTGGCTGATAAGACCAGACTTCAAAGCAGCTCTCCTTCCATTGACGAGCAGTTTAATATTTTCAACCGTGGCTTTATATTGACCAGCATCAAACTACTGCAATAAACATGAAAATGATCTTTAGATTAACCTGTTCATTTCCATTTTTTTATGTATCTGATTCCACATGAGGGGTAATGTTTGTTAGAGCTTTACCTTTACAGTAGATGGGCTTCCACTGAATATGAGTCAGAGCTGAGTCAAAGAGTTGATGGCTGACTCCTATTGAGAAACTTGCAATATATTACTGCCTAATATTTCTTAGTGCGAGACCAGGGCCAGCTGTTGCAGCAGTGTGACTGTCTTCCCAATTCCCTCTGCACTCCTGTGAAGCAAACAAAATGAGAACTTCCAACATCTGCTCGATGATACTTTGCCTGTTATTGCTCACATTGAACCAAGGATTATGAGGTTGGGGAACACAAGAAAGGAAGCAGTGTTTCTCTCTGACAGAAACCATTGTCCTTTTTAGACTAAAAAAAAACGAGTTTGAAAAGAGACGAGACAAAAGGAAACGCAAGTCTTTGGAAAAGTTATATTGAATTGAACAACATTGATTTTGCTGGTGAATGTAAGAAATTGACGAGTCCCAATCTATCGTACTTACTGACGGCATTTTGCCTGTCAGTAAGTCACTCACTCATCTATGGATGGCCTTCCATACTGTAGGCCTACTGTACAAAAACACCTCCCCATACTGTGTTCCTTTGTTATTAATAGAGAGAACCTGTTTTTCTCCTGACTGTGAGCGGGTGCCAGTATCTTCAAGGCCACACAGGCACATCCATATTTCAGCAGCTGATTTCTTATGCTCTTGTACTTGGTCGACAAGAGGACGCCCCTGTGGCACCTTGTATTTAGCTGCTATGGCCATTAGAGATTAGAGATGAGAACTGTGGCAATCAGCATGGCGGCTGACATCAAACACATTTCTTCCACCTTTCTAATCCGAACCCATGTTTATTATATTTTGTTTGGAAATAGGCTACATCCATGAGCTACATTGATGCAAATGACAACGGTTCCTCTGTTAGTATGACAGACTACAGAGATCTCCTTTAACCCTTGTGTGGTGTTCATGTTTTTGTTATTCACCCAATGTTCGCGGGTCTGATGGACCCACAACTTTATTGGGTTTTTAAAACAATACAGCCATAACAATTTACGTAAAAATACTTAATACTTAAATGTTGACTTATATCAATTACAAGAAATATAGAGACCATACATGGTTAATATTTGCCATTTACCTCTACTAGATCATATTTATTAATGAAAGTGCTATTCATTTGTTTTTAAATTAAATGTAACTTTTTGAATCAATCATGTTAATCTTGAACAAATAAAAATGAAACAAGGTTATCATCACTATTGATGTTTATTGCTTTGAACTGAACAAATTGGAAGGACAGATTTTACATACAGTATTTTATGGAAATGATAAATGAGCCCCATTTGAACAAAACACCACCACAAGAGGGACAGTGTTTGTGTGCTGCAAATGTATTTCTTGCACTTGATACATGTGTACTGTGTCTTCCTGTCCTTCTTGGGTCCACACACATCACAGTGCCTCTTCTTGTTGCCTCCTGAATCCTCCTCACGATGGCTGCAGAAGCTGGGGTCCTTGGGATATGTTGCCTATGGATTTGAGGTCTTACCAATGCCTTGCCCAGCTCCTCGAGAAAGAACAGAGTTTCCCTCTGTTCCAATCTGGGTTCAAAGCCAACCGGATGACAATCGTGTTGTACGCCGAGATGTCCAAGATGTAGGAATATCACAAGTGGCCAGAGTAGGCTTCTTCTTTTGCAGCTGTAGCCAGTCACCAGCTTGTCTAAATTGTCCACCCCTCCTTTTCTGGCATTGTAATCTATTATGATTTCTGTTTTTTGATGTTCCTGGCCACAGACTCTCCCATCCCTATACAGCGTACTCATGAGTACCACATTTTTGCCTTTCTTTGGCATGTACGACACTAAGGACGTGTTGGCCGTGAACACAAACTTAGAGGAATAGTTCTGTGTATTCAACAGCTGAGGCGGGAGCTCTGGCTTGTTTTTTTGCACTGTTCCTACCATCGTCAGCTTCCTCTTGAGGAGCTCCTGTCCCAGCTTGTGCGAAGTAAAAAAGTTAATGCATGTGATTTGTGGCCACGCTGTCCCTGTGTCACATCCAGGACAACCCGCATCTTCTCATGGGCTCCTCCATCTGGCTTCCCTGTATCCACGCATATGATGAAGCAGCATCACAGGCAGCCCAGATCTTGATTCCTTATTTTACGGGTTGAGACGGTATGTACTGCCTGAAGGGGCAGCAGCACCTAAATAGCATAAGCTGCTCATCGACAGTAATGTTGGGCCCAGGGTTGTAAAACAGGGGAAGGCGATCCTCACACTTGTCCCACACTGACCTAATTGCAGCTAGCTTGTCTCTTTGCCGCCGAGCTGGTCTAGTGTCTCGGTTATCGAAGCGGATAATCCTGGAAACAATGTGGAAGTTTTCCAGAGACATTGTTGCACGGAAAAGTTCTTTGTCAGTTTCTGCATCCCACAGGGATTCTGTGGATTCCTCAGTGGATCTGAAAACAGCAGCAAGGATAAGAACCCCAAAGTATGCATGTAAATGAATTTGGTCCATCTCCTTGCATCTCTCTCTAAAAACACGCCTTCCCTCCAAATTAGTGCAGTCCAGAATGATTTTCTGTATGATGTCTGGGATGAACAGTTCAAAAGAAGACTTTGTGTCCTGCCCATGAGTAACCGCTGTCCGCGTCGGCCCTGATTGCATCCGTATCACATTGGCAGCCATGCGGGTGGCTCATTCCTTGGGCAGGAAGACCATTCAATTTCACACATTTTTGACATCCATATTTCACCTCCTGCAGGCTGCTGATGAGTGGGTTGTTGACGGGCTGGTCCTGGGGCTGGCTGCTGACGGGCTGGTCCTGGGGTTGGCTGAGGGTCAATCTCATCCTCTTTTTCCAACTCACTGTCAGACTCCATATTGACAGAGACATGATCCTCATGTTCTGAAAAATTTTTCATCGTCCAAAGTGGAAGAAAGCTCCTTCCTCACTAGCTTCTCTCTCTGCAAAAATTATTTTTAAGGCCCTCTGAGCAAAGATTATTTTTGCCACACTGATTCTTTGTGGTAAGGAGCCACACATGCAAAGCTATTTATTTATTGTGTCCCTCCCCCAATTTGCACCTGGCTGGGGTAGTGTGGGTAAATACAATTAATGTTTTACAATGTAGCGAAATAATGTGTAGGGGGGTACACAGTGTGCACTCAATGACAGTGTGTAGGGGGGTGCACAGTGTGCACTCAATGACAATGTGTAGGGGGGTGCACAGTGTGCACTCAATGACAATGTGTAGGGGGGTGCACAGTGTGCACTCAATGACAATGTGTAGGGGGGTGCACAGTGTGCACTCAATGACAATGTGTAGGGGGGTGCACAGTGTGCACTCAATGACAATGTGTAGGGGGGTGCACAGTGTGCACTCAATGACAATGTGTAGGGGGGTGCACAGTGTGCACTCAATGACAATGTGTAGGGGGGTGCACAGTGTGCACCCAATGACAATGTGTAGGGGGGTGCACAGTGTGCACTCAATGACAATGTGTAGGGGGGTGCACAGTGTGCACTCAATGACAATGTGTTGTCTTACATGTTATTCACAGAAAATGAGCCAAGGACAATGAGTCTTAGGTTTAAAAAAGAATGAATTGTCTCATATTTTTTGTAAATGTATAAAATGGGTCCCATAGATCCGAACACCACACAAGGGTTAAGATGTGTTCAACATGACATACTGCTTCCAGTTTTCCTGTACGTACATGGCAGAGGCTGTCATAATGTGTCAGATAGCAGCCTGAAGTAACCAGTAAAGACAAATACTGTAGTGTTTTGTAAATTGTTGTTTCTTTAAACTGAAATCAGACATATGTTTCGATGTCTCCTTTTGGGATTTGGTTCTGCCACATGTACTGTTGCTATTGTTATTTTTTCTATTTCAAATGTGGCTTCTATCTCTCTGGCTCTACCCCCACCTTGCCTTTGCATTAACAACGCAAAGCTCTTCCCACTGCAGCCCATCTGTCAGGGTGCAAGTTGAGCGACCCTCTCGATATGGAACAGGCCTGTGTTTTCACGATGGCTGTCATTAGTGTTTACAAGGTTTACTTGATGTCATTTATCCTCAGTGGCAGACAGAAACGAAGGGAAAGACAAAGAGAGGGAAAGAGGGAGAAAGAGGCAGCAAATTCAGAAAAATCACAAAAAACAGGGGGATGAGAGAGGCATTTATTACTTTTTTCACAGTATTTTCCCTGCTTTTGAGTGCATGGTGACGGAGCTAATTATAGCCTGCAGGATGTTCTAGTGTTCACAGGTATGGTTACGCAGTGAAGAAGACAAAGCAGAGCTGAGGGAGACGCTGCTCAGCAGGTGGAGGCAGCTGTGTGTTGGATCCTCGGGGGATTGCGGTGCATCCTTAAGCACCCGTATCATTTTATTATTAGCCGCATCTTTGCATAAGTGCAATAAGACCGTGTCCTTCGCACTATGATGGTTCAGTGAGCTTGATTATTTGTGCCCCTTTCCGTCTCCTTTGCTTCTCTCTTGTCGTCTTGATAAGCTAGTCGTTCCTCCTTTCACCTTTCCCCCTCCTCCCCTCTCATATTGAATTTCACACATGAATATTGCTCTGCAGCTTATTTTCACCATGCATGATGCAATGCTTAGCAGGAGCTGCTAATAACATTCTAGTAGTTTGCAGCAGGTCAGGCGAATGCAGGTTATACACTGATTCCAATTATTACATCAGTAATGCCAGGTATACACTGATTCCAATTATTACATCAGTATGTGATGTTTTTACATTTCCCAGCTAATGCAGCATTAAGTTAATGCTCAAGGGAACTGGAAGGCAACCCAGCTGTCTTTAGGAATTATATTAACCCTAATGCACATGCTCTGCAGAAAGGAAAGACCATCTCGCAACACTCCAAACCCACTGCTTCCATTACAAATGGAAGAACACAGTGAATCATTCCTCGCCTCAGAACCTGGGCACTCTATGCGGTGAGTGCAGGTGTTGTCGGATGTTTGCCAAATTAGCGCTGAGGCTTTTAGGCACTGCTTGACAAGGGACTAATGTGCGATTGAGGAGGATGTACGGCAGGACAGCAGTGGTGGTGATGTTGGAGAGGGGCGAAGGTGACACTCCTCAGAGTATGAGCTCAATCCCCTGGAACAGGGGTGAGCTCAAAATGTTGGCCACCGAGCCTGACATCCTTCCAGGTGTTTGGGCCTTTTTCATTATTCAGCGGTGACCGTAAAATGCTTTTATACAATAGGCTCTGTCGGAGGCTGAATTGGGAATGCTCAGATTTATGGAATAATACATATCGCCTAGCCGGTGGGACTCAAGTCAGAGCAGCCTTCATTTAACTTGTACATAATTTGTCTCCTCCTAATTCTGTATGGTTCTGGTGGACGGGAGGTATTTCTATCCCGTATGACATCTCTGTACAAGGAGTGATATCCTTCTGTTTCTTTATAGGCCCGTCCTGTCATACATTGATATGACAGTGACTCATATCTTAATACATTTAGATGCCTCTGGAATATCCAAGGAATGAGTGAATAATGTGCTCTACCCTTTTAAGGAATGCAACAAAACTATACACTCTCTAAACAGTGTACACTAATTGAAAGCTAACCAATCAAAGGTCAACAAACACTGCGTCTGGCCATTTTTTGCGTCTTTAACTACCTTTATCGAAAATGACCAGTGTTGTTCATCTCTTATTAAAGAGAAATGTCAAGAGTGAGAGGACCAGGCCCGATTGTGGATTGTGCCTTGCCAGCTCATTGCCAAGAGACATAGGAAGTTCACATTACAAGGAAATGAGCCAAACAGACCCACATTTGCCAATTAAAAGTACATTTTTACTCCTGCTCTACTCCTCAACCGGGGGTAGAAGAGGGAAGTCTACCCAGGCAGCCAGAAAAGGAGGAGGAGGACAGGACATTCCGGTGGTTGGCAAAGGCAGCTGGCACAGGAGCCCAGCCAAAGGATGGATGCCCATTGCCTGGAGTTGTTAGGACAGGAACACTGGATGGCCCAAGAGGCCCAGTCACACTGGGCAAAGAGATGGCGGCGCCAGGAAAATATTGACTTTTTCACTGCTTTAAATAATTTAACTTCTTAAGAGTTTATAAACAATGCTCGAAAAGAGTACACCCCATTCATTTTGCCACTGTAAAGCAGCGAGGACACCGAGGGGAAAAGAAGTTGAGGCTTTATTTGTGTTTGTTTAAGTGATATAAATTATATATGTGAATTGTAATGACCTTTTTTACTGCTAATACTGTAACAGTGAGTAGGATTTCTAAAGGTGTAAAATAAGACACTTATTGAAGACCTGGTCTGTAATACAGAACAGCAAAGATAAGGGAGAAACTTATTTTTTTACTCTCTTTTTGCCATGCATGTGTTATTCAATGCGTTTCTATGGGCTATAGTAGTAAAGTGTCACGCCCTGACCTTAGAGAGACGTTTTATTTCTCTATTTGGTTAGGTCAGGGGGTGATTTGGGTGGGCATTCTATGTTGTCTATTTCTTTGTTTTTGTCAGAGTATGGTTCCCAATCAGAGGCAGCTGTCTATTGTTGTCTCTGATTGGGGATCATACTTAGGCAGCCCGTTTTTCCCACTTTCTGTTGTGGGATCTTGTCTTTTTTTGTTGCATGGGTTGCACTCCTAAGCTTTTCGTTCGTGGAGTTGTTTATTGTTTTTTTTGTGAACATTTATATATTAAAGAATATGTACACCCACAACGCTGCACCTTGGTCTCATTCGAATGACGGACGTTACATAAAGGCCAAATTCTATATTCATCAAATCGTTTTTTCATTTTTTTTTAATACCTAAAGGGGTCCTAAAATTCAAAATCGAATAGCTAAATGATCCATGTTATGACCATCTCAAGACACTTTCGCCGTAGAAATGTAACTCAAGTTAATTTTTATTGTCAGCTGCACAGTACAGTGAAAAGCTTGCAAGCTTCTTGCAAGCTCTTTTACAACAATACAGTAATCAATATCAGTAGTACTATAAAATGAAGAGAAGTGGAACAAAAAATGACAAGAAATAGAAATAAGAAGAACACAAGAGAGTAAGTAAGCTATGTACAAGGTGAGGACCAAGGTGCAGTGTGGTACGTGTTCATCTTTTTATTTGGAACTGAACACTGAATACAAAAAACAACAAAGAGAACAACCGAAACAGTTCTGTCTGGTGCAGACACAAAAACAGAAAGCAACTACCCACAAACACAGGTGGGAACAGGCTACCTAAGTATGGTTCTCAATCAGAGACAACGATTGACAGCTGCCTCTGATTGGGAACCATACCAGGCCAAACACATAGAAATACAACACACATAACAAAACATTGAATGAAAAACATAGAATGCCCATCCCAAACACACGCCCTGACCAAACCAAAATAGGGACATAAAAAAGGAACTAAGGTCAGAACGTGACAGTACCCTCCCCCAAAGTGCGGACTCCGGCCGCAAAACCTGAACCTTTACTTTGCTTCTTTGAGCTGTTCTTTCCATAATATGGACTTGGTCTTTTACCAAATATAGCTATCTTCTGTATACCCCCCTACCTTGTCACAACACAACTGATTGGCTCAAACGCATTAAGAAGGAAAGCAATTCCACAAATTGACTTATAAGAAGGCACACATATTAATTGAAATGCATTCCAAGTGATTTCCTCATGAAGCTGGTTGAGAGGATGTCAAGAGTGTGCAAAGCTGTCATCAAGGGAAAGGGTGGCTATTTGAAGAATCTCAAATATAAAATATATTTTGATTTGTTTATCACTTTTTGCTTACTACATGATTCCATATGTATTATTTCATAGTTCTGATGTCTTCACTATTATTCTACCATGTAGAAAATAGTACAAATAAAGAAAAACTCTTGAATGAGTAGGTGTTCTAAAACTTTTGATCGGTAGTCTGTACAGTAGGGTTAAGGTGACTAGGCATCAGGATATATGATAAACAGAGTAGCAGCAGCATATATGATGATTATATATGTTATTGTCCTGGCACCACACCGCCGGGTCAATGACCTCCTCTCTCTAGGCTGTCTCATCTTTGCCGGGGATTAGGCCTACCACCGCCATGTCGTCAGCAAACTTGATGATGGTGTTGGAGACATGCATGGCCACGCTGTCGTGGGTGAACAGGGAGTACAGAAGGGGACTAAGCAAAAACATCTGTAGGGCAAAGTGTTGAGGGTCAGCGTGGCCTACCCTCACCACCTGGGGCTGTCTCGTCAGGAAGTCCACATTCCAGTTGCAGAGGGAGGTGCTCAGTCCAAGGGTCCCCAGCTTGGTGTTGAGCTTGGAGGGGACTATGGTGTTGAATGTTGAGCTGTAGTCTATAAACAGCATTCTTGGCAAAGCAGCAAAGAAGTCATGTAGCATAGCCTCCGATTCAAAGGATCATTTCTCTACGGAGCGTGTCATGGGTACTTCCTGTTTGAGCTTCTGCTTCTGTGGACAGGAAGCAGGAGTATAGAGTCATGTTCTGATTTGACGAAGGGGGGACAAGGGAGGGCCTTGTATGCTTGCTTGTGGGTAGAGTAACTGTGGTCTAGAACTTTATCGCCTTTAGTGGCGAAAGAGATGAGTTGATGGAAATTGGGCATCACATGGCTTAATGACACAGAATTAAAATCACTAGTGACGAGAAAAGCAGGTTTCCTGCTTCTTTACAACCTTGTACAGTTAAGTGCCAGCTATTCGTATTTATTGTCCTGCGGTCAAATATGTGTCTTGTTTCAGGAAACTTGGCATATGTCACACGTCACTACTTCAAAGGAGAGTCATTTGAACATTTTTTAAATCAAAATGTGTTTTTTGGCAAAATTGCCTTCTCGAGCATGTGAACTTTCATGTGCCTTAATAACACACGTGTATGCAATCTGTAAATATGAATAAAATTGATAAATTACGAGCCAGGTTGGTTTAGCCACATAAAAAGACAGCAACCTTCCCGCTAGACATGATTGGCTGAGATAATGAGTGGGCTGGACATGCCGAGAGATGAGTTTGGATTGGTCTGCCATGTAACACGCTTCTGTCTATTTGAGCTGGTCAGTATGTGTAGTGTCTTAGCGTTGGTCAATCATTAAATGTGGAGACTGTTATATTTAATCAATTCTCTATGTGTAATGTAATTACGTAATTAAACTAATCATGTAACTTTAATTAACTAGGAAGTCGGGGCACCACAGAAAAACGAGTGGTACATGAGTCTTTATTTCCTGAATTGACTCTTCCAATATTTTCATATCTTATAGATTAGTCACTTATTAATTAATTATTTACTAACTAACTTAATCAATCACAGAATTACATAAACGGTCAAACAGTGGTTACTACATGATACAAAGAAAAAGTCGCTAGCGGATGAAACCGATACGACAGCTTGGACAAAGACAAAGAAAGGGGATGGGGACCCCTCAAGAGTGGATTCAAGTACATGCAGTTGACTAGACTAAACTCATGGAAATGCCAATACATTGAACATGACCAACCACTCATTCGAAAAGAAATTGCAATTTACATATTTATGAGTACATTGTTGTCCCTCTCTATGTTTGCCAGTCCGTCTGCTGGCTAGTCAGTTGACAGAAAGCCTCTGGTTTGTCCACCAGAGATCAACGTCGTAGGTTTTTACAATGGATACTTCAGAGTACCAGTCGTACATTTTTTTAATTTTTTTAAATTTGACCTCAATTTAGGCTAGTTGAGAACAAGTTCTCATTTACAACTGCGACCTGGCAAAGAGCCTCTGAAATGGACCAACAGCCTCTGAAACTCCTTTCTTTGGTAAAGGATGGTTACTCACCGACTATTATGAACTGTGCTGAAAGCCTTTGAAATTGTCTTGAGCTCCAGGAAAGCGCCAAAACAGTGATTCTTAGATCAACCCCTCTCTCTCTCTCTCTCTCTCCCTCTCTCTCTCTTTCTCCCTCTCTCTCTCTCGCTTATTAAATCGAACCGGGTCAGACATGCTTCTGCCTGTATGGGAGGGGTAATGACTGCTTTAACTGCACTCTGATATGGCTGACATGACGTAAATAGACACTGTGCTCATCTCTGACACTGCTCATCTCATTGGAGTGGCAGGTTGCCTAGTGGTTAGAGCGTTGGGCCAATAACCGAAAGGTTGTTGGATCAAATCCCTGAGTTGTCAAGGTAAAAATCTGTCGTTCTGTCCCTGAGCAAGGCAGGGTAGTGAAGGGCACTGAAGGCGCACCTCTCTGATTCAGAGGGGTTGGGTTAAATGCGGAAGACACATTTCAGTTGGAGGCATTCAGTTGACTAGGTATCCCCCTTTCCCTGTAATACAGAGGTTTAACATCAAACAGGCTGTAATATCAAACTGAAAAGGAAATAATTTGATGATTGTGAATAGCAAGTCTGGAAAGTGGATTGATTAATGACACTCAGGAATGAAGGAGGTAGACAGTGCTGCACTTAGTATCAATTGCCTGAACAGCCTAAAGTTTCCCCACTTGCGCCACTGAATTGTTAGCTTTTCGTGTGGCGCGACGGGTAAGACACTTCGGGAGGGCAGTCAGGTGTGCTAGCAAAGCAAAAGTCCTGGGTTCGAGCATCGGTGTGAGCTGAATCAGGACATAGTGATACTAGCTATGCAAGCAGTGTGACGTCTGTTATAATGGTGCCGTGACCCAGATCTGCAGTTGCACTCAGCTCAACGCTGGGGTCACTGTTGAGTAAGTTTAAGGGGTGAATATAGCACATGGGGTGTCGAAACTGGTAAAGTATACAAGCACAAGCAGACCAGAGGAATACACATCTACGCTTATAGAATAGGCAAGTAAACCGACTAAATTTATAATCACTATAAAGCACTTATGGACCCATCTTAAGAGCAATATTTAAGTGTTTGGAAAGCCAACAGTGTGATTAGGTACAGTCCCTATAATTGTGTGCATGCCTTTCCCTGCACTTCTTCAATGGTGTGCCATACAGAATTGGTCATTCCACCAATGTAACTTGGTAAAACAAATACACCTATTCTTAACATTCTGTCAAAAACAGCACATGTTCAACTATATAAAAAAACGAATTAACCACCTCAAGGGAAAAAATGAAAAAAAAAAAAAATGAAAAAATTACTATAGTAAATGCCTATTAAAGTCCCAAATATAGTAACAGGGTTGACTGTAACAGGGTTGACGATTTCATCTAAAATCAGCTATAAATCCCCTTGTGACAAGGGGAATGGAAGCCTATTGTGTGCAACAGGGAGTGGCAATTGTATGCAAGCTACGCAAGAATTGTCATTGCTAAAACGTGTCTAGCCTGTCTATCTATGGGTAACAGGGTTGTCGTATGACGCTCGACGCGTTCAGTTTTACACCATAAAACACCAGAAAATTGCCGAAAAGAGTAAAACCAGCTCACCCTGCTTTTACACTATGATTTGACTATTAGATATTCAACGTTTCCAAAAAATATATGTATAAAGGAATATTAATACCATATTTAAACCAGAGTTCAGTTCATGTAACACGGTTGACCTTAAAATGAGGGACAGACGTAAATGAATAACTAATCACATGAAATATTAAAATCTTCAGAAATGAAATTCTCAAAGCAACAAATAACCTAGGGTTTTACAATGATGGTGAAAACTTAGAGAAATGTTGGGGTTGAGTGAGTTAAAATCTTCCTATGAGTCAGAGGGCTATGTCACGGAGGGTTATGTCAAAATGCAGAATTTTGGCACTTTTTCTTTATTCATATTAGATAATCATATTTGTTGAATTCTCTATATGGTCTATATTAAAGGGCACTTCATCTAATATAACACACTTTTAAAACTTTGTAACACTTTACCTTAAATAAGTTGTCCCTATTACTATAACTGCACAATAATAATTTTAGTAATAACATAGTAGTTACATAGGTGTTACTGTGTAATTATAAGGTAATAAGGTTGTAGTGCTATCAGTTATTACACAATTAGAACAAGGACTGATGCTAATACATGTTTTTATTTTCCTCTATGTAGCTAATGTTTTGTAATTACATGTTTGAACGTCAGCTGTGAATTTCTATGTTAATAACTCAAACCAAAATCTGACATTGTCACATGCAACTACAAGGTGCCACTTGAATCCAAATGGAACACCAGGGTTGATAAATAGGCTAGGACCTGGTAACAACGATTTTGACAAGGCATTAACTGTCATTAACTACCGGTTATTTTCAGTAAGTTTATATCTATGTGATGATCTTGCTCAAAGGCTATACCAAACCAGAGTAGAGTGTAAGAGGTGAGAGGTCAGTGTGATGTCACTTCCTGGTGACAGCCCAGTGTCGTGTCTTTACAATCATTAAATTGAAGACTTATAGTTTTTTATCAAAGATTCTCTGTAATTAGTATTACGTGATCAACTGATTAACCAACAGTGCAGTTCAAGAAGAGTTAATAAGAAAATGTTTACCAAATAAACTAAAGTAAAAAATTATAAAAAGTAACACAATAAAATAACAATAATGAGGCTATATACCTGCTGTATATAGCCTCGATATTGTTATTTTATTGTGTTACTTTTTATTATTTAAGCATACTGAGTTGTAGTGTTATCACTGATACACACTCCCCTCACCAGCTTAGAGAACCACTTCAATAAATTAGTTCAGCAGAAGTGGGAACATCCAAAGATAGCAATCTCAACAAAGACGATGAGTGTAGGCTATGTGGTGTGTGTCTATGCGCGTGTGTCACGTGTTGCCCTCCCTGTTTTTCCAATAATTGGAGGCCAGCCTTTTTGTGTGTATTAATTACTTTTTTTTAGTTTGCATTGATCTTTTATTTAACATATTGTGCATGCCTAGTTCTAATCTGCATGAATTTCAATGATTTTGCAGTGCCTCTCTTTCTCCCTTTTGTGCTTTTGAATAGATTTATTAAAAAGACCCCTTGGCTAGTCTCCTTGGAGACGGCAGTTGGCCGTGTGCCACAGACGCATGATGACAACAGGAATCACGGCCAAATGACTACCGATGAACAAACAAACCAACAGCAGATGAGTGACCGATGGGTGGTAGCGGCGGCCATTTTGAGGACCTCCAGCAACATAAACTATATCTCTAGGACTGAGCGTTTGGACAGGTGTGAGTGTATGTGAATGGTGTGAACACAGAGCTTCTGTTACATTAATATCCATTTAAACCTGTATAACCTTGTCTGTGTGGTGGCCTGGGATCTTAGGAACCTGCAACCTGACACATGCACTGATGAACTTCACTAATGAGCTTTGGAGTGGTTGTTACCAAGTCTAATTTCTTTGGCAATTGGCCTAAGTGAAATGTTAACTACACAGAACAAAAATATAAACACAACATTGAACAATTTCAAATATTTGACTGAGTTCATATAAGGAAATCAGTCAATTGAAATAACTTCATTAGGCCCTAATCTATGGATTTCACATGATTGGGAATAAAGATATGTATCTGTTGGTCACAGATACTGTACATAAAGGTAGGTAGGGGTAGGGGCGTGGATCAGAAAACCTCGAAGTCAATCTGAAATGAATCATTGTTTATTTGTCAGCGCGCTGGAGAGGTTCCAACCAACTAAATACACCAGAGTACACATGTCAATCAGGAGCTCTACCTGGGCACTCCAAGCAGTTGTCTTATATACGGCTATACACAGACAAGTTATATTTGCATGATTTAGCATGATGAATGAATCATTACCATTTTGTTTCATCCATGTGACCGACCAATACTGGTTCATAACATGTGACAGACCAATACCTCACGATGCTTCTTCTCTCTAAGCTGAGATATCTTTCAGCCTTAAAAACAAGGTCTGGGCGTACTGCCAAGTTACAGCTACTGATAGTGAGGATTCGTTCAGTCAGCCACTTGCATGAACACAGAAATTGGTTTATAGAACAGAACATGAATAGAACACAGAAATTAGTTATAAGAAAAACACAAACATTAAAATTCCCATTACAAGACCATCGAAGAACTTCCAGCTTCCAGGAATTGTGTACAGATCCGTGCGACATGGGTTGTGCATTATCATGCTGAAACATGAGGTGATGGCAGCGGATGATTGGCACAACAATGGGCCTCAGGATTTCTTCACGGTATCTCCGTGCATTCAAATTGCCATCGATAAAATGCAATTGTCTTTGTTGTCAGTAGCTTATGCCTGCCTATACCATAAATCCACCGCCACCATGGGGCACTCTGTTCACAACGTTGACATCAGCATACCCCTCAGTGGGCCATACATGCTGTCGGCCATCTGCCCGGAACAGTTGAAACAGGGATTCATCCATTGAAGAGCACACTTCTCCAGCGTACCATCGGCCATCGAAGGTGAGCATTTGCTCACTGACCCTGGTCAACGAGCACGCAGATGAGGTTCACTGAGACGGTTTCTTACAGCTGTTGCAGAAATTCTTCGGTTGTGCAAACCCATCTCATACGAAGAAGCCGGATGTGGAGGCCCTGGGCTGGCATGGTTAAACGTCTGCGGTCGTGAGGCAGATTGGACGTACTGCCAAATTCTCTAAAACAACGTTCAAGAAGGCTCATGGTAGATAAATTAACATTGTTTCAGTATATTAATTGCGGAACAGACAGATGCAGGCTACAGTCTGAATACTGTAATTTCAAATGTCTAAAGTAGACAAAATAATTTATTTAGAAACATAATTGCCTACATATTTTCATAACCATTGCAGAATAAATAGCTTACCATTTCTGACCATGATGGATTCATATTCCCGAAGTAGACATAGCTTACAACAAATGACCATATGCATCTCTCATTTAATTGGGCTTATTCGATAGGTTATTATTTCAAGTATTTTGCTCTATGCAGTAGAAAGGAAGTGTGGTTTATAACTACAGTGGAATTTAACAGTTGAACAGACAGTTGATATTTTGCATTGAAACATGTATGGCTACCACTGTAAGCAGACAATGTTTCAGAATTCGCTGGCAGTGTTGCCTGTAGGTTTGAGAAAAATAAATGCAAAACAATAAGCCCTATTAAATTAAAATGATCTGTTTACAGGTCATAGTTTTTGTCTTACAGAAATGTTTTATCTGTCAGATAGCCTAGGCTTACAGCAAATGTCACTGCAAAAGTTTAGCATTCTGCCATCACCTCCACAGACATTTGATCAACTTCGCCATTGCTATTTCCTTTAGAAACCGACTTCGACTAATTCCAATACTTAATAAGGGCGTTATTGTCCCCATGAATGAGGGGCATTTTTCAGGTTTTAATGCTCATTCACAAGCCTACGGTTTCAGGACGGATCTGATTTATAACGGGGAACATGCATATGTATAGCGTGCGCCAAGTTTTAAAATCTCAATATTTGTGTACATGTGCAGTCTTTTCAGAAATGCCACAAGCAGATATTTCATGTTAAATGTAACCAAAGTAGTGAATCTGTTATTCAATGTCTTATGGGCTAATAGCAGTAAGGTAACAAAAAAAATCATCACATATTTGTGTATATGTTTTTTATACTTTAAGGGGTCTTAAAATTATAAATCAAATAGCTAAATGATCCTTGGTATGACTTAAATCAGCCCTAATGTATTTGAAGGGTAAGCACCTAGACTGGGGCAACAAATATAGTGGAAGGAAGCTCTTTTGCCCATCTTTCCACCAAGCCCATGCTTTTTTGACTTTATTAGTAGATGTAAGAATAATCAAGTACCTTTACCTTCATCTGACAGAAAGAGAGGAAAAAACAACAAATAGTCTTGGCACATGGTCTTGGCACATTTGATATATTATGTTTATGTAGTATTAAACATGAATCACTGACTATCCTGCCTGTTTGGCCCTGTCTTGGGGTATCGTCGGACAGGGCCTCAGTGTCTCCCAACCCCTCCTGTCTCAGCCTCCAGTATTTATGCTGCAATAGTTTATGTGTCGGGGGGCTAGAGTCAGTCTGTTATATCTGGAGTATTTCTTCTGTCTTATCCGGTGTCCTGTGTGAATTTAAGTATGCTCTCTCTAATTCTCTCTCTCTTTCTTTCTTTCTTTCTTTCTTTCTTTCTTTCTTTCTTTCTTTCTTTCTTTCTTTCTTTCTTTCTTTCTTTCTTTCTCTCGGAAGACCTGAGCCCTAGAACCATGCCTCAGGACTACCAGGCCTGATGACTCCTTGCTTTCCTCAGTCCACCTGGTCTTGCTGCTGCTCCAGTTTCAACTGTTCTGCCTGCGGCTATGGAACCGTGACCTGTTCACCGGACATGCTACCTGTCCCAGACCTGCTGTTTTCAACTCTCTAGAGACAGCAGGAGCGGTAGAGATACTCAATGATCGGCTATGAAAAGCCAACTGACATTTACTCCTGAGGTGCTGACCTGTTGCACCTTCGACAACCACTGTGATTATTATTATTTGACCCTGCTGGTTATCTATGAACATTTGTACATCTTGGCCATGTTCTGTTATATAATCTCCACCCGGTACAGCCAGAAGAGCTTAGGGCTTAGCCTCATAGCCTGGTTCCTCTCTAGGTTTCTTCCTAGGTTCTGGCCTTCCTAGGGAGATTTTCCGAGCCACTGTGCTTCTACACCTGCATTGCTTGCTGTCTGTTACCCATTGCTCCACAAAAGCCGAGGTCCTTGCAGAGCAAGGGGAACAACTACTTCATGGTCTCAGAGTGAGTGACGTCACCGATTGAAACGCTATTAGTGCGCACCCCGCTAACTAGCTAGCCATTTCACATCAGTTACACTCACCTTCCTTTTGACCTCCTCCTTTTCCACAGCAACCAGTGATCCGGGTCAACAGCATCAATGTAACAGGATAGCTTCCGTCCCTCTCCTCGCCCCTACCTGGGCTCGAACCAGGGACCTTCTGCACACATTGACAACAGCCACCCTCAAAGCATCGTTACCCATCGCTCCACAAAAGCCACGGCCCTTGCTGAGCAAGGGGAACAACTACTTCAAGGTCTCAGAGCGAGTGATGTCACCGATTGAAATGCTATTAGCGCGAACCCCGCTAACTAGATAGCCATTTCACATCGGTTACACCAGGTTCACCCTTTGGCTTGACAATGAGCTCAGACACAATCTTCGATGCGAGGAAGCTATATTTCGGAAGCACTGTGGTCAAGATGCTTGCTGGATTCATTGTGCAGGCATCTTTCTGCAATCTTGCTGCTCCATGTCTGTACTCTCTGATTTGCTGATGTACAAAAGACTTTAGGTAAGCTGTTGCAGGGGTTGGATCAGAGTTGGCTGCCAGATGATTCAGTATGCATGCAAAGCACTCATGCAGTGACTTCAGGAGGACCTGTGTCAACTGTTTTGTAACAGTAGATGATAGCAGGTGTGCATCAACGTTGAGAACACACCATGTCAGACAGTGTCTGGCTGTCAGTTTGAACTTGGTCGGTGTGGATTGCGAATGCCTCCAACAACTTCACAAGCTGCTCAAGCCTGGCCCAGTCACTGGTCAGCAAGTTGGTCAGTGTGGATTGTGAATGGCCCTAGAAACTTCACAAGCTGTTCTACATTCCCCCCCCCCCTGCATGTTCGCCCTCTGATTTCTTCCCTGTTAGCTAGTGATAGATAGGCCTAGCTTGTGCATCACTATCACTATCTGAAACATCAGCGTCGACTGGCAGCATTTAGCCGCCAGATTCAGAAGATTGAAAACACCATTAGAAGAAAAAAGCTTGAAAACCCACTGGGGGAAATAGGGTCCATATCCAACCAGGTCACCCATGATAGTCACTATCAGACGTCCATCCATTTGACGTTACTGTCTAACCTTAATATTTTGGAGTTCATGCCGAATCTTAACCCTAACATAATACAATTCTGAGTTATTGCCTAAACTTAACCTTCAACACTTTGAAATTTGATGTTTGAGAAACATGGATGAACATCTAATTCTGACATGAAACTTTGGAAGCTAAACTCAGCAAAAAAAAGAAAATGGCCCTTTTTCAGCACCCTGTCTTTCAAAGATAATTTGTAAAAATCGAAATATCTTCACAGATCTTCATTGTAAAGGGTTTAAACACTGTCTCCCATGCTTGTTCAATGAACCATAAATAATTAATGAACATGCACCTGTGGAACGGTCGTTAAGACACTAACAGCTTAAGGACGGTAGGCAATTAAGGTCAGAGTTATGAAAACTTAGGACACTAAAGAGGCCTTTCTACTGACTCTGAAGAACACCAAAAGAAAGATTCCAGGTTCCCTGCTCATCTGCTTGAATGTGCCTTAGGCATGCTGCAAGGAGGCATGTGGACTGCAGATGTGCCCAGGGCAATAAATTGCAATGTCCGCACTGTGAGACGCCTAAGACAGCGCTACAGGGAGACAGAACGGACAGCTGATCGTCCTCGCAGTGGTAGACCACGTGTAACAACACCAGCACAGGCTCGGTACATCGGAACATCACACCTGCGGGACAGGTACAGGATGGCAACAACAACTGCCCGAGTTACACCAGGAATGCACAATCCCTCCATCAGTGCTCAAACTGTCCGCACTAGGCTGAGAGAGGCTGGACTGAGGGCTTGGTGGCCTGTTGTAAGGCAGTTCCTCACAAGACATCACCGGCAACAACGTCGCCTATGGGCACAAATCCACCGTCACTGGACCAGACAGGACTTGCAAAAAGTGTTCTCCACTGACGAGTTGCGGTTGTGTCTCACCAGGGGTGATGGTTGGATTTGCATTTATCTTCGAAGGAATGAGCGTTACACCAAGGCCTGTACTCTGTTGCGGGATTGATTTGGAGGTGGAGGGTCCATCATTGTCTAGGGCGGTGTGTCACAGCATCATCGGACTGAGCTTGTTGTCATTGCAGGCAATCTAAAGCTGTGTGTTACAGGTAAGACATCCTCCTCCCTCATGTGGTACCCTTCCTGCAGGCTCATCCTGACATGACCCTCCAGCATGACAATGCCACCAGCCATACTGGTCATTCTGTGTGTGATTTCCTGCAAGACAGGAATGTCAGTGTTCTGCCATGACCAGCGAAGAGACCGGATCTCAATCCCATTGAACACGTCTGGGACCTGTTGGATCGGATGGTGAGGCCTTGTGTCTGGGATCTTGCAGGTGCCTTGGTGGAAGAGTGGGGTAACATCTTACAGCGAGAACTGGCAAATCTGGTGCAGTCCATGAGGAGGAGAGGCACTGCAGTACTTAATGCAGCTGGTGGCCACACCAGATACTGACTGTTACTTTGATTTTGACCCCCCCTTTGTTCAGGGACACATAATTCCATTTCTGTTAGCCACATGTCTGTGGAACTTGTTCAGTTTATGTCTCAGTTGTTGAATATTGTTATGTTTGCTGAAAATAAACGCAGTTGACAGTGAGAGGAGGTTTCTTTTTTTGCTGAGTTTAGTTGTCATATCAGGAGATATCTTTACACGACACGTTTTTAAGAATATTAGTTAATTTGTCTTGCAGACAGTGGGGCTAGCTAGCTAGGCTTGATTGGAGGGTAACTTTTAAAGCTAACTGGTAGCCTAGCTTGCTAACAAATAACAAAATTGTCTTTGCTTCAGGGATTCTTTTTTACCTCCAACAAACTTCAAGGTGACAACTAACAAAACCAAAAAACCCCCCCAAAAAATTCTGGGGGGTACATGGGGAGATTGGCAGAGTCGGAGTTTAGACCTGAGCCAACTCCCCGTGCTTACCGTGGGGAGCATGTGACTGGTCAGGCACCGTGTTATGGGGTGATTCGCACGGTGTCTCGAGTGAGCATTCTCAGGCCGGTGTGCTCTGTGCCAGCGTCCCGCATTTGCCGGGTGGAAGTCGACATCCAGCCAGGATGGGTTGTGCCAGCTCTGCGCTCGAGACCGCCAGTGCGCCTTCACTGCCCAGTGTATCCGATGCTCACACCACGCACCAGGACTCCTGTGTGTCTCTCCAGCCCAGTGATGATCCATGGCACGAAGCCTCCAGTGATGTTCCATGGCACGAAGCCTCCAGTGATGATCCATGGCACGAAGCCTCCAGTGATGATCCATGGCAAGAAGCCTCCAGTGATGAACCATGGCACGAAGCCTCCAGTGATGTTCCTTGGCAAGAAGCCTCCAGTGATGATCCATGGCACAAAGCCTCCAGTGATGATCCATGGCACGAAGCCTCCAGTGATGATCCATGGCAAGAAGCCTCCAGTGATGATAAATGGCACGAAGCCTCCAGTGATGTTCCTTGGCAAGAAGCCTCCAGTGATGATCCATGGCACAAAGCCTCCAGTGATGATCCATGGCACGAAGCCTCCAGTGATGTTCCTTGGCAAGAAGCCTCCAGTGATGATCCATGGCACAAAGCCTCCAGTGATGATCCATGGCACGAAGCCTCCAGTGATGATCCATGGCAAGAAGCCTCCAGTGATGATAAATGGCACGAAGCCTCCAGTGATGTTCCTTGGCAAGAAGCCTCCAGTGATGATCCATGGCACAAAGCCTCCAGTGATGATCCATGGCACGAAGCCTCCAGTGATGATCCATGGCAAGAAGCCTCCAGTGATGATAAATGGCACGAAGCCTCCAGTGATGTTCCTTGGCAAGAAGCCTCCAGTGATGATCCATGGCACAAAGCCTCCAGTGATGATCCATGGCACAAAGCCTCCATTGATGATCCATGGCACGAAGCCTCCAGTGATGATCCATGGCAAGAAGCCTCCAGTGATGATCCATGGCACAAAGCCTCCAGTGATGATCCATGGCACAAAGCCTCCAGTGATGATCCATGGCACGAAGCCTCCAGTGATGATCCATGGCAAGAAGCCTCCAGTGATGATCCATGGCACAAAGCCTCCAGTGATGATCCATGGCACGAAGACTCCAGTGATGATCCATGGCAAGAAGCCTCCAGTGATGATCCATGGCACAAAGCCTCCAGTGATGATCCATGGCAAGAAGCCTCCAGTGATGATAAATGGCACGAAGCCTCCAGTGATGTTCCTTGGCAAGAAGCCTCCAGTGATGATCCATGGCACAAAGCCTCCAGTGATGATCCATGGCATGAAGCATCCAGTGATGATTCAGGGCACGAAGCCTCCAGTGAGGAGTCATGGCACGAAGCCTCCAACGACGGTCCGGATCCTCCAGCGACGGTTCCCAATCCAGAGCCTCCAGCGACGGTTCCCAGTCCGGAGCTCACAGCGAGGGTCCCCAGTCCGGGGTCGGCGACGAGGGTCCCCACAAAAGAGGTGCCACCAAAGTGGGTTGAGCCAGTGGTGGAGCGGGGTCTGCGTCCTTCACCTGAGCCGCCACCGCGGATGGAAGCCCACCCAGACCCTCCCCTATAGGTTCAGGTTTTGCGGCTGGAGTCCGCACCTTTGGGGGGGGGGGTACTGTCACGCCCTGACCTTAGAGAGCCTTTTTATGTCTCTATTTGGTTTGGTCAAGGTGTGATTTGGGGTGGGCATTCTATGTTTTGTTTTCTATAATTCTGTGTTTCTATGTTTTGGCCGGGTATGGTTCTCAATCAGGGACAGCTGTCTATCATTGTCTCTGATTGAGAACCATACCTGGGTAGCCCTTTTTCTGTTAATGTTAATGATGTTAATGATCTTCAGGTCGGAGTTCTAGAACGAGGCCTGAGTTTCCAAATTACGAGCTGGATGACTTCATTGACAGCATGGCCAATGTTGAATGTATATCCTTTTAAACTTGGAAAAGAGACCCTTAAACCAAGACTTGGACTCCACTAGTGATTGCTTTACAATGCTTGCAGTTAGCCAAAGATTCCTTCCAAACTACTCATTGTTGGATTTGTAATTTCCAGCTTGTTGTGTAATGTTTATCTCCAATGGCCGATGAACACTGATACATTTTATCTATAATTTCTCTTCATAATTTCTCTTCATATGACAAGAATTGAAAAGTATTTGCGAGTAGATTGTCGACTTCATTCATGATGATGACTGCTGACTTGCCAACTAAGATGTTGAAAGTCTGATGTTGGCATGATGAGTCCAATCAAAGCTACTGTAGATATAACGTGATTTGATGTTATTTTACCTGTGGCCAATGAACTTGAGCCTTCTTGGATGGGCACGTCTAATGTAACTCTACGGCATTTTCGAGCTCTCCACATAGATTTTGCAGTGATGTAGTGTCCCCATGAGTGACAGAATACTGAGCCAATCAACTAGAGAACATGACCAACCCCTACACTCTGTATTTTCCGCTGGCTGCCCCACCATCACAGGAAGCACTGAGCTAGATTGAAACACCTGCATTTTGGAGCTGACTTACTCAAGAAAGCAAAAAAAATATGCGGCATTATTAACTCAATGATTTTTTATTGATTTTTTACGTTGTTTTCAAAATGATATGTGACACATATTAATGCCAAAATAACAAGCAAAACAGGCAAAACATTATAATATACTGTATATACAGTACCAGTCAAAAGTTTGGACACCTACTCATTGCAAGGTTTTTCTTTATTTGTTCTATGTTCTACATTGTAGAATAATAGTGAAGACATCAACATGATGAAATAACACAGATGGAATCATGTAGTTACCAAAAAAGTGTTAAACAAATCAAAATATATATTTTACTGTATATTTGAGATTCTTCAAAGTCACCACCCTTTGCCTTGATGACAGCTTTGCACACTCTTGGCATTCTCTCCACCAGCTGCATGAGGTAGTTACCTGGAATGCATTTCAATTAACAGGTGTGCCTTGTTAAACATACATTTGTGGATTTTCTTTCCTTATTAATGCATTTGAGACAATAACTTGTGTTGTGACAAGGTAGGGTTGGTATATAGAAGATAGCCCTATTTGGTAAAAGACCAAGTCCATATTATGGAAAGAACAGCTCAAATAAGCAAAGTGAAACAACAGTCCATCATTACTTTACTCTCAGCTTGACACCCCCAGGGATGGAGATCAAAGGTGACTATCATACAGATCAGCCGGACAAAATCCTGTTTTATTAATCATAGCTGAGGCAATTTATACAGTAACACCCCTCCTCTGGACCACTCGAGCCCGAACAGCCCCGCCAGTGCCTGTTGCATTCAGGGAAGCTAATTTGTCTTTAGAGGACATCATTTGCATCGACATTACCTGAGGAGAACTTGTAAATGGATCCCACCACCTCTGACAATTTAGACGGAGCTGGCATCTCTGTTTTGTCAGAGGGAACAAGTCAATTGATAGGCAGTGGGGAATGGTTCTGAAATTTTCCTCTAGTGCATTGTAATTACCTGGCACACTGAGTAGTGACTGGTATGGTAGCTGTTCTGCTTCCATGATTTTCGGGACCCCGTGGCTGTGGTGTGCATCCAGTGTTGACCCCTCATTCGTTTAATATCTTTACACACCTCTCCAGGAGCTGCATTAGGGAAAAGACATTGTGTGTAATTATGTTGAATGCTGTCATTTGAGGGTGTGCTTGCACTGATCAGCTTGAGTTGTCAGTGTGATTTTAAGGATAATCTCATGAAACTAAGATACCTACAGTTGTTGACTGAAGATACCAATCAGCTGATCTAATTGTCTTTAATTAATTAGTGATTGTGTTACACAGTAAGGGATGGTATTCTGTCATTATGAGCTAATTGGAAGTGTCTCTCAAAGCTGGAGGACATTTGCCCCACATGTACATTTCCCCATCACTCAGAAACCTATAGTTTCTTGCTGTCATATTATGAAAATTGCCTTTGAAAATATTGAGGCATACTGTACGTTTATTTCAAGTGCCATTTACCGTAACTAATTATTTATTAAGATCTTACAAAGAGAGAATCATTGTGCCACTGACAAATAAAGGCACTATGGTGCAAGATACTGGGTACAGTATCATCATTAGTGTCAGTTAAAGGTGCATTTCCTCTGTTAACCACTGCATGAATCAGGTCAGACTGGGTTTCATAGCCAGAATCACACTGTGGGTGACTATCCCCCATGGGATACCTCAGACACCACTGGCCCAATTTATACAAATCTTGGGTGAATGATCCGTCTTGCCATAGAGAGCCGGCATTTACAGAATTACAATGATTGACCCAAGGGGGGCTCTATAGTAATCAACGGAAATGTGAAAAAATTTGAACAAGCATATCTCCTGTCAAGTTTGAGGTATATTCTGTACCTACAGTGCCTAGTGAAAGTCTATACACCCCTTGCACAGTGTTCACATTTTGCTGTATTAAAATGACATCAGAAATGTTTTTACATTTGATTTTCTTACCGATCTATACAACCTACTCCACATTATCTAAGTGAAATAAACATTCTAGAACATTTTACCCCCCCAAAATAAAATAAAAATGAAGATGTCTTGATTGCATATTTCTTCACACCCCATAGTTAATACTTAATGTAAGCACCATTTGCAGTTATTACAGCTCTGAATAATTTTGAATAGAATTCTACCAACTTTGCACAACTTTTAGGGCAACATACAGTGGGGCAAAAAAAGTATTTAGTCAGCCACCAATTGTGCAAGTTCTCCCACTTAAAAAGATGAGAGAGGCCTGTAATTTTCATTATAGGTACACTTCAACTATGACAGACAAAATGAGAAGAAAAAAAAATCAGAAAATCACATTGTAGGATATTTTAGGAATTTATTTGCAAATTATGGTTGAAAATAAGTATTTTGTCAATAACAAAAGTTTATCTCAATACTTTGTTATATACCCTTTGTTGGCAATGACAGAGGTCAAACGTTTTCTGTAAATCTTCACACGGTTTTCACACACTGTTGCTGGTATTTTGGCCCATTCCTCCAAGCAGATCTCCTCTAGAGCAGTGATGTTTTGGGGCTGTTGCTGGGCAACACAGACTTTCAACTCCCTCCAAAGATGTTCTATGGGGTTGAGATCTGGAGACTGGCTAGGCCACTCCAGGACCTTGAAATGCTTCTTACGAAGCCACTCCTTCGTTGCCCGGGTGGTGTGTTTGGGATCATTGTCTTGCTGAAAGACCAAGCCACGTTTCATCTTCAATGCCCTTGCTGATGGAAGGAGGTTTTCATTCAAAATCTCAGGATAAATGGCCCCATTCATTCTTTCATTTAGACGGATCAGTCCTCCTGGTCCCTTTGCAGAAAACAGCCCCAAAGCATGATGTTTCCACCCCCATGCTTTACAGTAGGTATGGTGTTCTTTGGATGCAACTCACCATTCTTTGTCCTCCAAACATGACGAGTTGAGTTTTTACCAAAAAGTTATATTTTGGTTTCATCTGACCATATGACATTCGCCCAATCTTCTTCTGGATCATCCAAATACTCTCTAGCAAACTTCAGACGGGCCTGGACATGTACTGGCTTAAGCAGGGGGACACGTCTGGCATTAATTTGTATTCCGTTTTTAGATGTAATGTGAAGACTTTGCAACAGATGTGCAACAAGTTCCCAAAAGGACCTATAAGCTCGGCCAGTTACATTTTCCGCAATTGTTTACTGTTGCCTTGTTAATTTATGTTAGTTTGAGGGCAAACAATGTGCAACTGAAATGAATTGTAATGAATATGACACTGTGCTGATTGGCCCTGTGCTCAAGTGTAGGTTGTAGTTCATTGAGCTGTGGTGTTAATGAAATAATTGTGACCAAACATCAGGACTACAGTGTTTCCATAATTGGTCTTGATATGATTTGTACTTAAACATATCTTAAACGCTGTAATATTTAGTTAAACATGCAACTTCATTCTGACATATTGACATGTAAACATATCAACATGACTTACAGGAACCTAGCTACATCATTAGCACTGCGTTATTTGAACTTTAAGTCAGTTTATACATACACTCTGGCTTCAAAGTGCATGTAGTGGTCTTCCATGGGGAATTCAACTTTTGTCTATAACTTGCAGTATATTTAGCTTTCTTCTTCTGGCTAGTTGCAGCATTGAACCATAGCCCACTCTGGGCCGGCCTATACTCCAGCTCATTAGCACTAAGCTGTTGTGGTATCATACAATTAGCAAAAGGTCACGGCTGTCATTGTAGAGACAGTCTCTCCCACAGAATGTATGTTGCTTCGCCAAAGGTTCTGAATGATCAACTCCGAAATGCTCCACGGCCCCAAGAAACATTTACAGAGTATTTTGAGCTCTATCATAGAAGTTAACAGGATGGACAACCATCGAGAAGGACCACTGATAGCATTGAGAATAATGGATTTAATTTCATGAATCATTTCCTAAAATTGCCTTTACAAATGCAAATACAGCCATTAAACACAAGAACAATTTCAGATGGTAGAGTAGCGTATTGACGAATGGGTGAAAAACACTCTCCGTCTTTGTTTTAAATTGAATCAATTTCAAGTGGTCCTGTACGGCTCAGTTGGTAGAGCATGGTGTTTGTGTCACGTTTCTTCAAAATCGAACCCAGAAGCAGACCAGGACAAGGAGAGTAGGAAGAAGGTGAGTATTTATTTACAAGTGAATGTGAATGGGTAGATATATCCAGGTGGCGTAGCGGGCAGCGGTGGTGAGTTGATGGGAGTAAATAGGTGGATCCAATGGGGAAGCGGAATCCTCAGACGACCAGGCGGGAATGGGGTAAATGATCCGGGTGAGTAACTGAAGACAGAACAAACGGAGGTAAGTTTAAGGCAAGCAATACGTAAAAAACAACAAAACAAATTCTATCCAACTTGAGGCTGATACTATGGCACAACATACTGTTCATGGCTAACGATCCGGCAGGGAATGGATGTCAGGTCCGGGCTTATGAAGAGGAGAGATGATGATCAGGACCAGGTGTGCAGATAGCTGATGGGATACAGGTGCGGGTAATCAGAACTCCCAACTGGCTACATTGCCCGGCAACCAGACAGGGTGCGTTCCAGGACGCCGGAAAAAACACTCCAGGACAGAACACAGGCAAAAAACAGACTCAGGAAACGGGATTCGTGACAGTTTGAAAAGCCAGGATTGTGGGTTTGCTTCCTGTCACCTCCCATACATAAAATCTACGTATGCATGACTGTAGGTCAATTAGACCTTTTTCACACCTTATTCAGAAAATCATTTACTTTGCCAAGGAACTAGTTTAAGTACATGGAGCATTCACTTTTATTAAACACCAGATGAGATAGGGAAGATGGCTGGACACAAGAGGTGTTTCCCAATATGCATACTACCGTGATCAACACTCCTCCCATGCTCCGAGTGAGTTGTTCGAGGGCGTTCTCTTTGAGTATGTTCTAATTAGGACGAGAGTGTGGAGAACGCATACATTTTTTCATTTGAGAAGCACTGCACACTCCTGTGCTATTGCATTGCCTTTGTTTTTTTGTTGTCAATTGTGTCATCCACATGGGAAAAGTCTAAACGGGATCTTTTTGACGTCCTAACTCTAAAGTCACCCCATTGAAGCTGAAAATTTAAACAAGTCAAGTTTAAGGTTAGGATTAGGTAAGGGTTATGGTTTAGGTTAGGGTAAGGGTAGGGGTTAAGATTAGGGTTGGGTAATAGGGTAGGGGCGTCCCAAGGATTCCGGATAACACCCATCAACATAGCACATAGGCATGTCGGCTGCTCATCTGTCCATGCTGGACTTTTCTGGATCACGACTACCATCGGTAACTGTTTTGTCAAACAGTTGTAGATCTAAACATCTGATTTAGTTTAATATTGCATTATTGTCAGTAAAGCAATTGACGTTGTTAATACATTTGTGTTTTGTATTATTTAGCTTCATAATGAAAGGATTCACAATGCACAACATAAATGTGTTACAAGGCATCTATAACAATATGTCATGCTGTAAAAAGGCTTCATAAATGTGGTATAACTACGTGAAATAATCATGCATGTCAAATGGGACATAACCCACTTACACTACATGACTAAAAGTATGTGGACTTCTGCTCGTCGAACATTTCATTCCAAAATCATGGGCATGGTGCTTCCAGAGGCAGTTTGGAACTTGGTAGTGAGTGTTTGCAAGCGAGGACAGACGATTTTCACACACTTCAGCAATCGCCGGTCCTGTTCTGTGAGCTTGTGTGGCCGACCACTTCACGGCCGAGCCGTTGTTTCTCCTAGACATTTACACTTCACAATAACAGCACTTATAGTTGACCGGGGCAGCTCTAGCAATTGGACAAACTGCCTTGTTGGAAAGATGACGGTACCACGTTGAAAGTCACTGAGCTCTTCAGTCAGGCCATTCTACTGTCAATGTTTTGTATGGAGATTGCATGGCTGGGTGCTCGATTTTATACACACTGTCAGGAACAGGTGTGACTTAAATAGCTAAATCCACTAATTTGAAGGGGTGTATATATAGTGTGTATATAGTGTGTGTTGAATATTCCAAAATCATGGGCATTAATATGGAGTTGGTCCCCCTTTGCTGCTATAACAGCCTGCACTCTTCTGGGAAGGCTTTCCCCAAGATGTTGGAACATTGCTGGAGGGACTTGCTTCCATTCAGCCACAAGAGCATTAGTGAGGTCAGGCACTGATGTTGGGTGATCAGTTCTGTATGTACCTCGCTTTGTGCACAGGGGCATTGTCATACTGAAAAAGGAACTTCCCCAAACTGTTGCCACAATGTTAGAAACACAGAAGAGTTTAGAATGGCATTGTATGCTGTAGCATTAAGATTTCCCTTCACTGGAAGTTTTTCAGTGGCAGGGACTGAGAGACTAGTCAGGATTGAGCGAAAGATGAACAGAGCAAAGTATAGAGAGATCCTTGATGAAAACCTGCTCCAGAGCACTCAGGACCTCAGACTGTGGCAAAAGTTCACCTTCCAACAGGATCATGGCCCTAAGCCCACAGTCATGACAACACAAGAGTGGCTTTGGGACAAGTGGCCCAGCCAGAGCCAGGACTTGAACCTGATCTAACATCTCTGGAGAGACCTGAAAATAGTTTTGCAGCAACGCTCCCCATCCAACCTGGCAGAGCTTGAGAGGATCTGCAGAGAAGAATGGGAGAAACTCCCCAAATACAGGTGTGCCAAGCTTGTAATGTCATACCCAAGAAGATTCAAGGCTGTAATCCCTACCAAAGGTGCTTCAACAAAATACTGAGTAAAAGGTCTGAATCCTTATTTAAATGTGATATTTCAGATTTTAATTTCGATACATTTGCCCCCCAAAAATCTAAAAACCTGTTTTTGCTGTGTCATTATGGGGTATTGTGTGTAGATGGATGATGGAAAAATAAGGCTGTAATGTAACAAAATGTGGAAAAATTCAAGGCCTCTGAATACTTCCCGAATGCACTAGAATTATGAAGTTAAAAGTTTGTTTATGTAGTTATCTTGTGTCATCTGTATTGCCATTCGCCTGGCTGGCTGGCTGGCAGGCAGCAGATTGAGTGATATGCAGTAAAAACAACCTACAACTAATGTTATGCAAGGGAGATGACTAGCTGTCAATTCTTCATGGCTAGAGAGCTACCAATTATTTGTGTCTAGCTAGCTAGCTGGTTATCCATATTTACTAAACATGGGGTTGAGATCTACGCATACTAGAGTGGGTATTTTAGGTAGGTAAACATGACAAAACTAACACAGTATGAATTTATTAATGTATCAAAATAAAATATTGTACTCAGGCAACATTTGAGATGTGAATGGGCAACATTTCATTCGAAGTCAGAGTTTATTTCTCTTTCTTCAGCCCAAATAATGTCTGCCATTGATTTAAATCATTTTTGCATTGTTTTTTACATGGTTCCATTTTTGCACGTACTTTCCATTGAAGCTTGCATCGATTCATGCTTCAAAATGTGTACAAGCGGAGTATGCATCCGAGAAGTGCCCTCTGTGCTCAGTTTAGCATACTTTGATTTGGACTCGGAGCACAGTAGTATTCATACTGAGAAACGCCCAAGGTTATCGTCCAAGAAGCCACAAGAGCAAGAGGTGCAATATTGATACAGTGGGAATTAGCATTTTTATTAGAAAATGCCAATAGATTCTGATTTTTATCTATAACTTGCTAAAGGTGACTAAGGGTATACTGGGAACATGACCATTAATCAAACAACATTGATCTCTTGTGTTCCTCTCTCCTTTCAGATAATACTCACTAAAATGCACTTATTAGAGCAACCTATCCTACTTTTCTGCACATTAAACAAATAAGAAAAGCATTGTACTCAGAAATGTTGTGTAATCTCTCAGGACACATTTGGGAAAGTGTTTGACATGTATCCACATGAACATATAAGTAGAATATTATATAGGAGATATTAAAGTAACTAACAGCGGTTGGTTTGGTATTCCATTGTTCCTATGCAGCTGTTGGTTTGTCAAGACTAATCTTCTTTATTTGCTCTCAAACGAATGCTGTCTCTACAAACTGCCTAAGGATTCAGAGACCAGTTTAACGTATAAATTCAGCAAAAAAAAGAAACATCCCTTTTTCAGGACCCTGTCTTTCAAAGATAATTCTTAAAAATCCAAATGACTTCACAGATCTTCATTGTAAAGGGTTAAACACTGTTTCCCATGCTTGTTCAATGAACAATAAACAATTAATGAACATGCACCTGTGGAACAGTTGTTAAGACACTAACAGCTTACAGACGGTAGGCAGTTAAGGACACAGTTATGAAAACTTAGGACACTAAAGAGGCCTTTCTACTGACTCTGAAAAACACCAAAAGAAAGATGCCCAGGGTCCCTGCTCATCTGCGTGAACATGTCTTAGGCATTCTGGAAGGAGGCATGAGGACTGCAGATGTGGCCAGGGCAATAAATTGCAATGTCCATACTGTGAGACGCCTAAGACAGCACTACAGGAAGACAGGACGGACAGCTGATCGTCCTCGCAGTGGCAGACCACGTGTAAAAACATCTGCACAGGATCGGTACATCCGAACATCACACCTGCGGGACAAGTACAGGACGGCAACAACAACTGCCCGAGTTAGATAAGGAACACACAATCCCTCCATCAGTGCTCAGACTGTGCTCAGTGCTCAAACCAACCGTCGCTGGACCAGACAGGACTGGCAAAAAATGCTCTTCACTGACGAATTGCGGGTTTGTCTCACCAGGGGTGATGGTCGGATTTGCGTTTATCGTCAAAGGAATGAGCGTTTAACCGAGGCCTGTACTCTGGAGCAGGATCGATTTGGAGGAGGAGGGTCCGTCATGGTCTGGGGCAGTGTGTCACAGCATCATCGGACTGAGCTTGTTGTCATTGCAGGCAATCTAAAGCTGTGCGTTACAGGGAAGACATCCTCCTCCCTCATGTGGTACCCTGTCTGCAGGCTCATCCTGACATGACCCTCCAGCATGACAATGCCACCAGCCATACTGCTCATTCTGTGTGTGATTTCCTGCAAGACAGGAATGTCAGTGTTCTGCCATGGTCAGAGAAGAAACCAGATCTCAATCCCATTGAGCACGTCTGGGACCTGTTGGATCGGAGGGTGAGGGCTAGGGCCAGATCCCCCCAGAAGTGTCTGGAAACTTGCAGGTGCCTTGGTGGAAGAGTGGGGTAATCTCACAGCAATAACTGGCAAATCTGGTGCAGTCCATGCGGAGGAGATGCACTTCAGTACTTAATGCAGCTGGTGGCCACACCAGATACTGACTGTTAGTTTTGATTTTGACTCCCCCTTTGTTCAGGGACACATAATTCAATTTCTGTTAGTCACATGTCTGTGGAGCTTGTTCAGTTTATGTCTCAGTTGTTGAATCTTGTTATGTTCATACAAATATTTACACATGTTAACTTTGCTGAAAATAAACATAGTTGACAGTAAGATGACTTTTTTTTGCAGAGTTTATTTGAATATACTCAACTACATCTAAATTTAGAAGAAAAGAATAACACAAAGTTTCAGGTTCTGTATTGTGTGTCAGATCTCAGGATTGTTTAGTTCACCAGGTTCGTTGTGGAGGACTTGCATATGGCCATGGAAAATAAATGAGCTTTTCAAAGTATGTGTAGGTGGAATAATTCAGTGAAGATGTGCTACAATAAACACAATTATGCCTATGAACCCTCAACAGCAGCTTGCAGTGGAGAGAGAGTCTGGGCATATCAACTCCCACATTGACAAGTTATCAGTGATTCCAATATACTGCAGCTATTGCTACCTTGTTTGTGTGTTTGTGTGTGTGTGTGTGTGTGTGTGTGTGTGTGTGTGTGTGTGTGTGTGTGTGTGTGTGTGTGTGTGTGTGTGTGTGTGTGTGTGTGTGTGTGTGTGTGTGTGTGTGTGTGGATTTGTGTGTTTATTTTTTAATTTTTTAGGGGTTTGTGATTTATTTATTTTTTAATTATATATATTTTTTCAGCCAATTTGTGTGAGCGAGTGTGTGTGTGATTTACTGCATATCCAGGACATCCAGAAAGACCAAAGGCAAACAATGTGCCGAGTCAATAATAGAATCTAACAGATAGTGACTGTACAACAGCAAAAGTATTTCAAAGAAAGTTACTCTGATTGTGTTGGCATTGATTGTCCTCATTAAGGCCATATACTTTGACGAGGCAGCTTTAATTGCATGGGAATCTATCCAGCTAGAAATAGAGAGCAGAAGTGCGGTACAGTGAAAATCTACAGAGAAATGTTGGGAAATTTTGGAACATGATTTCATCTCAAGAAAAATGTGATGTATTCAAAACATTTTATAAATGTTCAATGTACATGTTATTAAATGCGCCCCTTGGAAGCATATTCAGTATACCACTAAAACAAGAAACCAATGGTGATTTGCACCAATAGTAGAACAGGTTAAACATTCTTGCACTGCTTTAACCAATTTCTTTACCCATCCTCCAATCAGAGAAAGAGGGCTGGCTAGGCTACAAATGTAATATCTATCTGAAGACCAACAGTAATGCAGCCCAAAGAAGCCTGCTCACAGTAAAGCTATTTCCAATGAGTTCCCCTTTTGAGTGGAGAGGTTTCGATAGCCGCCTGCGAATGACTAAAGGATTAAAAAGGCCCTTCCTTACGCAGCAGTGCAGGCACCCAGTGTGCTTTACCTTAGCAAGCCTCACCTCCTCCTCTTCCAGCTAATGGCTTTCATAGCTCACTGTCTGTCAGAGCCTGAAGGAGCGGGGATGGCCATTATGGGTGACTGCCTCAGCCCCGCAGGGATTGGCCACCTGTAAGGAAGTGACTAAACAGGAACAGGAACAGAGCGGCTTATGGACAGGTGGTGTGCGCCATGGGGGGCCAGAAGGGGCGAGAGTTAGGGTGAGGGAATGATCATTCCGACCCCTATGATGTGTCCTTTTAAAAGCTTTTTATCCTGACTTTTTTGGCCATGATTGTTTGTAGCTTGCACAAGCACACAGACAGACAATCGCTCACGCACCCACACAATGCTTTGCATACAATACATACAAGTTACAGTAATATACTAATTGTCTGTCTGATCTTTCTATCTTTGTTCAATCATTTTAATTGCAGCAGAGGTTGTACATGTCTAGTGTGAATCACAATGGAATAATGTTAACCACTTCTCAAATCCAACCACCCACCCTTGGCATGTTTACCTGCGCAGTGCTCATAATTTGAATAAGCAGGCATTCAAATTGCTGTGAATACGGCTAGGGAATAACTTGTCTTTTTGCAGCATCAACCACAAACAAGATATAAATTACTGCTGTCATAATCGCACCGTATAATCTCTTGAATTTATTATTAAACACTTTGGAACAGCAACTTTCTGTTAAAAAAAATCCACAAAATATGTTGTCTCCGAGGATATTCTCATCTGAATTGATTCGGTCACATGGTCATTAAAATGTGCCGTTTCTCAGACTGGGAGATTTATGGTCAGATGGAGGGTTTGGAAGAGGTAAATTCATTGTGGTGTGTTGCACTTGCTAAGGCACCACCTGTTCAACAGCAAATCCAAGGGGAATCACTGCAATTTATTACATACCCACTCTGGAGAACAGCTTGTTTGGCGCTCCATGCCCACTGGACAGTTTGGAACTCAGCCCACCAGTTCCCGTGGAACTCGTGAAACTCGTGAAAAGTCCACATACCTAGACTAGACACGTATCATACTTTTTTTCGGTTGATTTTTAACTGAATGAAATTACTAATTTAAAAGTTTTTCTTCAAACAAGAGGTTGTGGTGGGTTATTAAACAAACAAACAAGTTACAGGAATACAATGTCTCATTGCAAATGTAGCCTATTTGCATCTGCAGCATGATAAAATGATCAATGTTTTTTCCTTGGCCTTAAAACCTAAACCCTGTTGCAATGTTATACTTCCTCCTGACACCTTCGTGTAAAAAGGGCATGTTTATTCCAGCTAATGATTTTTAAGGTGCCTCGTGATAAAACTTCAGTCTCAGATAAACAACAGTAGGGGTTAGAGAGCTCCGAGCTGTATCTGCATGGTGGCTATAATTGGCTGAGAATAGAGAGCACAACTTCCATGCTTCTCTTAATGGATTGAATCACCTCTCAAGATTTCCAAAACAAATTAAATAAACTGAGTATTGACATGATATGTCAATATATATTTTTAATGATGGACAACTGTGCTCTTATTGGATTGATACTGAAAGTTCAAAATGCCAGTAACAGCGGTTCTATTAAAGGAACTCAATATGCGTATAATCTGGTTCTAATATTTCTGAATCCAGAACAAGGATTATGTGCCATTTAAGATAAGTATGATGTCTAGAGTTGCATACCATAACCCCATGTGTATCTGCAGCATCCAGAAGATGGCACTGTTCACAACAGAGTAATAATGTAGAGACAGCGTGAGTGACATATGGGTAGACAGCCAAAAACAGAGGCAGAATAAGGTTATAGATTCAGGACTACTTTCTTGTTGCTACCATTGCAAAGACCTGGGGAGTGAGTTTATGACTGTGTCTGATTGCATGTTGCTGAAAATGAATTCAATTAGCACACTATCCCATGGATGAGACATGCCTTGAAGGATAAATGAGTGTGAGATTGAATTATGCTCGCACTATATCAGATTAATGATAGATCCAATTATTTATTCCATCGTCTGTTGTTGTTTTCACTCAAAGATGTTTATGCACACTGATAATCTTACTATTTGTATTAAATAATATCTGGATACCGAAAGTCTTTCAGACAATACAAATGCCTATTTTTCAGTAAGACTTTACTCTGTAGTAGAGGACACCTGTCTGCTTTCCAAGTGAAGAACAAAACATACTGTTTGTAGTGCAGTAACCATATCATATTCACACCTGTCTAAAACGCCATCCAATCACATGCTATGGTGTCTTTAAATTAGACATCTTGCTTTAAAAGTTATGGTTACATTATATAATTCCCCTTTTGGCTTAATCCGGTAATGAGCATAGTTTATTATTAATTGCCTATTTGAATTCCATTACAAGAATGGAAAGACACAGGCAGTTCATCCATTTCATCTTCCAATTATTTAATATAAGTCTGATGTAGATGATAAAACAAAATGGCCATAATCTGTTAATAACATCTTGTTCCAAAGAAATCAAGAACTGTCTGGCTTAAAGTAGAACACTTCTTCAAATGGATAGTGTCATGATAATTGAAAAGTTGTGAACAAGATTTATCATTTGGTCTCATAATCCAGATATTGTATTGTGTTACCCTTCGCAGTCACCAATACTTAATTCAGGTGTCTTTAGGACAGTGCAAACAAACTTTGATGAATAACCTCTGATACATTTCTTTGGACTAGATATAATCTTTCGTGAGTAGAATTATTTCCATATTTGGACTCTGATGTTAACAACTCCCAGAAACAAACTGTCCTTTGAATGGTCTGATTCATGGCATGGCTGAATTTTACTATAATAACATTACATCACAGTCACAGCAATGTTTTATCTAGAAGTTTACAGTATTTTGTAATTGGGTGAGCAACCATCCTGGGTTTTTGTGTGAAATTGATTGGAAACTTTTCTGTTGGACTCAGTTGACTTTCTCTGCAAAAATCGTTGAGCTTAAAATGTCATGTCCCTTTCAGGTTGTGTGAATGTTTATTTACTTACCATTTTCCCAGGGTGAAACATTTCTTGAGGTAATAAAAAT
The DNA here is from genome assembly GCF_018296145.1 of Oncorhynchus tshawytscha. Lineage (NCBI taxonomy): Eukaryota > Metazoa > Chordata > Actinopteri > Salmoniformes > Salmonidae > Oncorhynchus > Oncorhynchus tshawytscha. Next base: position 24,166,667 of record NC_056461.1, read on the forward strand.
GAGTTTTCTCACCGCTCGTTTTAATTGGATTTACTTAATTTCACAGGACCAATTTACAATTCATTATCTTCCAATTTGCCAACCATGAGGAAGGTGCATTCTGGGTTAATTGTTGTTTAATGGAGAATCACGGCAAAATAAAAAAAACATGTATTCAAATGTAATTTGTATTATTCAATGGCGTGGAAATCAAATGTACAACGTTGAAAGCTGATAACACACCAGCTAGCACTCTCACTGAGAGGAACAATGATGACTCACGTAGATGATGGATAGAATGTTGAATGTTTTATCTAATAACTAGCCTTTCATTGTCCTACGATTTGTTAATTAATTTCATTGATAAGTTTGCTGAAACTCTGGTCCATATTTAGCTTATTTTGGGATAGAAGCAGATGAAAGGATTCTGGAAATATATAGGAATCGTCTGTACTTTTGTTTGATGCATGATGCAGCTTTGTAGTAAAAGGGCATCATACATATCTTGGTATGGTTGCCCTCAGAATATCTTGGATCAGTGTAAAACAAAACTCATATATGCCAAATCATAAGGAATTTTTCATGGACATGTACACTGACTCCATACTGCTCAAGAGTGCTTATTACAGTAGATATCACATGGAATATGGACAAACATCCATACATAACTTACTATCATACTTAACTTTTCTTTTAACTTCGCAGAATTTTGGGGGGTTCGAAGATGCCCTATAAAATGAAACACACCAGACATTGGATTCTTATTGGATTCGGATTTTTTTTTAGGGGGTTGGCTATTGGATATAAATCACAAAAGTATAAGGGAATAAAGTATAGCTGCAGTTGGCACCAGCTAGTGTCAGACAAATGCAGTTGCTCAGCCCGGAGAACAGGAGGTGAGGGCATGATTTAAATTGGAAACTTCTGTAAGTCACAATGACAACCAAACAAATCCCTGCTGTGAGACACAGGATTGATGCATCGTCTTACTGACGGCACACCTTGAATAACTTAAACCATAGTTACACATCCTGGTACATATTGAACATTTAAGGGACATAAAGAAAAGCATGGACATGTGACTGGCCTAATATGGACAGTGTGTAGGTACAGTATATACAGATATCAAGGAGATTTTGAGTTTTGGATTTACCTTGTTCATCTATTTACTTTTCATCTTTCTTCTTCCCCAACCAGCGAGTGAAGCTGTATTGTAGTGCTATTTACAGAACAGATGGCGGATTTACTTGGAATGCATGGAATACGCCCGACGACAGCCTCCAATTTGTCAAAGACCTGTGAATTGGAGTTTGAAACCCCTTGATTCATGAGATTACTGTCAGGGGAATAACTGTGTTTCAAGCCTGTCAGTCGTCCTATTCTCCCGCTGGGCCCGGATTCACAGATCCAAAGAGTGCATAGATAAATACCCTCTCACTTGTAAGATATGCCTCTTCTTTGTCTGTAGGTTCAAAGCCTGGTCAGCCTGCGATGTCTCACCTGTCATCTCTCTCTCTTGGCCCCTCCTACAGTGCATGACAGTTAATCCACAGGGATGCCCCACAGAGGCAGAAGTATAAACTAGCTTTAGCATTGGCATTCACTTGGGCCAAGAGGAAAATCTTGTTCTTTGTATCACAGTCAGTTCTCGGGCAATTTACTTCCTGAAACATCCTCAAGCTAGCAGTTTCTTTCAAGAAAGGAAAAGAAAGCATTGAGAGGTTTGAGAGGTGGCTCATAAATTGTATTTAACCATCATTGACTGGGTATTCCTTTCAATAGGAGTGCTTCTACAATCCTAAGGCGTTAACCTGCCCTTGACTGGAAATTCATATTTATTGCGGCTGCTCAGGCAGTGATTTATGTTGTTTTTCTTGCAACAGCCAAAAATAATGCGGCAGCTCCGCCATAGGCAGGTCCCTCCTCCCCTTGTCTGCTCTCTAACAGCCATGAAAAGCTTCAGAGCTGGGTGCCACAGAGTGGTGATTTGAATACAAGAAAACACACAAACACTCAGTCGCTCTCACACACACACACACACACACACACACACACACACACACACACACACACACACACACACACACACACACACACACACACACACACACACACACACACACACACACACACACACACAGAGACACACACACTCTTGCACAGTCACTTACATGCATAGAGGAAAACAACATGTCTACACAGAAAAGCAAATCATGTAGACAGAAACAGCACATGGACAGCAACAGCAGAAAGAGATTACTGTAATCTGGTGAAGGAGGGAGGGTTAATGAGTTGCTTGTTATCTGATATATTTTCAGAGGCTCGGAGGACGAGCCATAACAAAGTGTGAGTCAAGCAAAATAAAGTTAATAGGCACTTTGTCACCGAGCAGTCCGCAGAGTCAGGCCCAGCCTCTGTGGCCTATTTAACAAATAAGAGCAAGGAGAAAAGCATTCGCTTCAGCATAATCAGTGGTTATGCAGCATCGAGTCAGGCTGATTTGGCAAGGGAAAGGTAGCAAGAAAGCACAGATAAATGGGAGCACAGTTAGGGGACAAGGAGTGATGGATTTTCACCTTCTGTACCAGAATAAATGTCAATGAAATTAATAAATGTGACTACCTACCACATTAGGGACAAGGCATTAGGAGACAAACACATTTTGGCAACATACCTGGACATATCATTTCTTTAACAGAAAACGTCAAAAAGAAATCCATACACCAGGATAAATGAGCAAACAAATATTTGAACCCTAAGCCAATCAGTAAGATACACTTTTGTCTCCCACCAGTACTTATTGTATGTGGCTACATAATGGCTCAGCCCCCAAGCATGTTGCATTGGTGTCCCACTCTACAGTTCAAAAACTGTCACAGTAAGTGAGCTCCGATCTGAATTAGGACACAAAGTTATCAGGGTGCCATCATCCAGTGCGATCATTTCCAAAGTACGGATAAGCCTGTCTTTCCTCTTCTCTCTTTTCTACCCTCGTTCTCTTCTCCTCCACAAGACAAGAGACATGTTGAAGTGAGACAACATGGATTATAGATAACATATGGGAGGATTGCTGCTGCCCCAGGCTTTCTCTGAGTGGCTGGCTGGCTGCTCTTTGCAATACTAGCTATAATTTACTGCTGGTGGCAACTGTGTGGAGTAATGAAATTGTCTGTCTGCTTCAGAAAATAATGCAGTGCTGTGAAGGAAATTCAAATTACCAAGCGAAGGGCAGACACCATTTAATTTGCAAATGAGAAGATAAGTGTATTGTAGTGCTGTCCACCCAGTAATGTATGCTCAAGTGTTGTCATTTGCATACAGTAGCTATACACGCTTCTTATTGGCTAGAGTGCAGGGCTGTTCACTATATTGTTGTGTTCCCACAGTTGCCCATTGTTAGTTGATTGATATCTTACTGCATGGATGCTGGATCTCCTCTTTCTGTGGCCAAGATAGCTAGCCCTACTAGCCTACGCCCTGTATAAGACCGTTCTAGTGCTCTGTATCATTTACCTTGGAAGCTGATCATTGGTTAACCACCTAAACGAATATAATGGTGGTGGACTCAGTTTGTGCCCATGCACAACATCAGAACAGTATTTATCAAGCACATTTTCTCAAACTGACGGTTGTCTTTTCCCCATCGCAGGGTGAAAGTCCAAAGAAGATTTCCTATAAAAGAAAGGGGTATAATATGAGTTAGAAATCGTGTTAGAAGTTAGCGGCCCTAACATATCTCTCTGGTGGAGAAAATGACTCTGAAATTCCTCCCCTTCTGATTTACTGTAGAAGGGGAAGCAACTCAGCCCATTTCAAGGCAATCACACATAACACAATAAAAATTCAGCGTGGATCCCCCCACTGTTCTTCAGTGTACTTTCTTTCATTTGCTCTGAGACAAAGACATCTCACAGGAAGAGATACAGACTGAATACTGCTACTATAACTTTCATACAGAAAGAAATGAAACACAGAGAATGAAACAATAATTGTGAGACAACGGCACTGAGGGTTGGCATTGATGTTGGGTAAGGATTTAAGGGCTGAAACCTTGATCTTTGACTGGTGTAGTGTCAAATGATTTCCTTGCCCTCGTTGATTTACAGTCATTCCATGTTATGAGTTTCTTTTCTTTGTTGAACACCCTTTTAAAAGGTTTCAGGCTGTGATTCAGGCAATGAATATATATTTATTTTGTTATGTTGTTTTGTTAGCACTCTTTCCCATAATAATCACCTATCTGAAACAGTTGTTTTAAAACATCAGAGCAGCACAGTAGACAGGCCTTGAGTATATTCAGACACAAAGTAGATGTTTTTATTGCACAGAGTGAGGCATAAAGTCTGCCTCATACAAACCCAATTACTATTTTTAATTAGCTCTATGAATCTTTGTCTGTGTGTTGGTTTGTGTGTGTGTGTGCGTTGGTGCGTGTGTGTGTCTATTTTGTTGCCTCTCCGACACGCTTGGATCGTTCTGCTGCTTATTTCCCTATGCACAGCTGAAGTTATCCTACGTCGGAAATGTTCCCTATGCTAATAAGTCCCCAATTAGTCCTTGCTGTTTTGACTGGAGACTAGTTTTCATATTTCATATTAGGTCATGCATTTCAACACTTCCCCCCCGATCAGCAGGAGTTCTCCATCCCTGGCCATTTGATGTGCAGCTCTGAGAGAGTTAGGTTCCCAGTGGTCATGCTGGCTGGAGTTGAGGGGAAGACTTAAGTAGAGCACTGACCACAGCTACACGAAATGGGAATCTGAGAAATGTCAATTTTCTCTAGTGGTTAGGAGTGTGAGAGTGTTGGTTACTGATATTCAATAGGATCATACATACAGTAATTCCCATGTTGTGAGCGATTCAAACCCAGAATGCATATATAATGACATATTGTACTGTCCTTTCAATAACATAATCCTCTGAGCTTTAAGAATGCTCAGAGTGGGACATGCTCTGCTATGAGCTGGCAGTGAATTTCCCACATGGGTTTGTGCCTCGTCTTTTTCAGTACCTCATGCTCACTTTTCAGCTTGCCACAGTACTATGCAAAGGGCCAAGGAGAATTCCAAAAACGATTTTTCCAGCTGAATTTGGGTGCAGTATGAAGGAAGTTAGATGTAGTTTTGCGATCCAATGATAACTAACGTCTGAAAGTCTACAAGTACGCTAGCATATGTTAACATACCTGTAGACTTATGAATATACATATATACTGTACATACACTGAGTGTACAAAACATAAAGAACGCCTTCCTAACATTGAGTTGCAACCCCCATTTTTCCCTAAGAACAACCTCAATGTGTCAGGGCATGGACTGTACAAGTTGTCGAAAGCGTTCCACAGGGCTGCTGACCCATGTTGACCCCAATGCTTCCCACAGATAAGTCATGTTGGCTGGATGTCCTTTGTGTGGTGGACCATTCTTGATACACACGGGAAGCATGAAAAACCCAGCAGCGTTGCAGTTATTGACACAAACCTGGTCAGTCTATGTCATGGAAAGAGCATACATAAAAGGTCATTGCCGCTCCAGAATCTCCCATAAGTGTTCTATTGAATTGAAATCTGGAGACTGAGACGTTTATGGCATATGGTTTACATCGTTTTCATGCTTATCAAACCATCCAGTGACCACTCATGCCCAATGGATGGTGGCATTGTCATCCTATGGGGGCATAACCATGCTAACCAAAATAATGGCCTGCCCAGCAATTTTACACATGAACCTAAGCATGATGGGATGTTAATTACTTTAATAATTTCAGGAACCACACCTGTGTGGAAGCACCTGCTTTCAATATACTTTGTATCCCTCATTTAATCAAGTGTTTCCATTATTACCTGGAAACACCAACATAATGGGTGTCAACAGGGTATTGGGTCAACACAAGCCCAAAACAGCTTCATTGCTAGAAACCATTTTCAGGTCTTGCCATAGAAGTAGATTTAAGTCAAAATTGTAACTCAGACACTCAGGAATATTCACTGTCTTCTTGGTAAACAACTCCAGTGTACACTTGGCCTTGTGTTTTAGGTTATTGTCCTGCTGAAAGGTGAATTAATCTCCCCGTGTCTGGTTAAAAGCTGAGTGAACCAGATTTTCCTCTAGGATTTAGCCTGCGCTTAGCTCCATTTCATTTTTATTTCTATCCTGAAATGCTCCCCAGTCCTTAACGATTACAAGCATACCCATAACATGATGCAGCCACCACTTTGCTTGAAAATATGGAGAGTGGTACTTAGTAATGTGTTGTATTGGATTTGCACCAAACATAACACTTTGTATTCAGGACAAAAAAAAGCATTATAAAACCTCCCTGGTCTTTGTGGTTTATTCTGTTTGAAATTCGCTGCTCGACTGACGGACCTTACAGATAATTGTATGTGTGGGGTACAAAGATGAGGTAGCCATTCAAAAATCATATTAAACACTATAATTGCACACAGTCCATGCAACTAATTATGTGACTTGTTAAGCAAATCTTTACTCCAGAGATGATTTAGGCTTGTCATAATAAGGGGTTGAATACTTATTGACAAGACATTTCAACTTTACACTTTTTATTAATTTGTAAAAATGTAACATTATGTGGCCAGTGACAAAACATCTCAATTTAATCCATTCAGGCTGTAACTCAACAAAATGTGGAAAAAGCCAAGGGGTGTGAAAACCTTCTGAAAGCATACATGATTAAATAAATCAATCAAAGAAGACATGAACTGTGGTGAAAAGTACTCAGATTCTTAAAATGTGATTTGAGTGTTACCGAATAGACAGTTCTGGCAACAGGTTGGATTAAATTTGTATTTTAATTCCACTCAAGGCGACAGATTGCTCATGGCAAATGCCTCCCTTTTTCTATTATCTCTGGTATAAGTAAGGGACATCGAAAATACATAGAAACAAATACTGAAGAGAAAACATCTAGAACTCATGTTACTGAAACTTATATTCCTTTTGCTGATCAGCTTTAGAGTTCACAATACCCTTTGCAAGTGATGTCATCCCAAGTCATACTTCTGGGTCATGTTCCGGATATATGGCTTCAAGATTACATAATAAATTCATGAAAACGTGTATATATATATATATATCTATATATCTATATATATAGATAGATAGATAGATATATACAGTATATACACATTTTCATTTTCATGTATTGAGTTAGTCATACACGATGCCTTCTATTAAAATATTTGATGTTCAAGAAATAAGACACATCGCCGAAATTTAGGAAGGTCTCATAAGGATAACATCTCCTGCTGCTTTGATAGCATGCCAGAGTGTGCCTGCATGTGCTGAGGATTTACAGGACGGTGAGAACCGTTAGTTACAGGCCATTTGTTGTGTTTGATATTAGATTAGTTTTAGTTTTTTTGCCAGCCAGTACTTTTTTTTTAATGAAAAGAATGAACAGCTTGTTTGTAGACCGGCGAGCTGTTGATAGATGTGTAGTTCATTTGTGTAGTTTTAATGAAACGGATTAACTTTACGGCTTCGTGCTTCTTCTTGGCTGTCAAATACATTAACAACCGGTATATGTTAAGTTAATTCACTCAGAAACACGTTTACAATATATACTATCTTAAATGGTCGTGTTTTCATTCTTATCCTAAAAAAAACAAGGAATAAGGAAGTAAAAATGACACCTCACTCTCACATTGTATATGTGTTCATTGGCTGTATGACCACTATTAAATATGAGGTCAAACAACCACTGAAGCGCATATAGTCAATACCGCCAAGCTCAGATTGATCTGATGAAGGTAACGGACACTATGCAGAACATTGTACTGAAAATGCTTCTGGTGTCAATAACACAATGTGTGATAGTACTGTATGTGTACTAATTTAATCCATGAACGTAGAGTCTGTAATACAAGTATGTAATATAATAGGTACTCTAACATATTGTAGTATATACATCAAGCCTTACCATACTTTACTTTCACAGACCTATACTGTACATGTACTCAAATTACTGTATGTATGCACTAACATAGTAGACTCAATATAAAGTGTGCCTACCAATCAGTCCAGTAGTATTGAAGAGGCCAAGACTCACATTTCTGACTGTACACCTACTCAGAAAACAGCCCCTGAAAATATTCAAAACATTTATATTTGATAAAATAATATGAAAAACATTTTACGCTGTTTAGATGAATGACCAACAATATTTGAGGAATCCAGGGGTGTTATACTCACAGAGACACAAAGCAATTATTCTCCAAGTGTTCCTCAGGGAAAGGCGAGAATGGTTTCAGATGAAAGGGAAAAGTGGACAGTCTCATTAAAACAGCAGAGAGCAGCGCTGGCAACCATTACTACCCCACATACATCTAAAATGATTGCTTACATGGGTTATTGCTGGGATGAGGTCGAAATGTCATTTGTTAAACGTTGACTCATTTGTTAAATGCATCTCAAAAGGCAGCTTGAGAGATGTATAGCCTGCAACAAGGCATAGTGCAAGGCATCGTGCAGCCTTAATAATGACCCTGAGATTCTCTCTTTTCATATCATTATGTTGGGTGGAATTGCTTATGCCTTTATTTTAGAGAAGTCCCCACAGGGCTCTGAACAAAAGCACAAGAGCAAAGGCAGGAGCATATTTTCATTATGAGAGGAATTAGAATCTGAAATGGATGAAGCCTCCCTCTTGCTCCTGGCTCACTTGAATGAGATTGCAAATGGATGCCGTGAGGAGAAGACACAACATGGCTGCTATCTGCTACTGTGCTTTCTAGGCTCTCTGAAAACAGCATAACAATAACATAAATAATAAGTACATACATACATTTCACTGGTCCAACTTTAACAAAAATAAGTTACATTGGTAGGGATGGTCTATGTGTAGTGTAAGTTGCCTAAACATAGTTACACACTACCCAAAACGAATATATCTATCGGTATCACTATGGTTAATATCCTTATCAATAAAATATGTTTGTTTTCATCATCACCATCTCCTTCCTTCCATTCATTGAAGTTATTTGGACTGTTCTGTTGCCTGCTCCTATTTGTCACTCATGTCTATTGGATAAAATATTACTCAAGTTTTAAAGGAACATTTTTCATTAATTCTGCTTCACTGATCAAATCAACTCAAATCAAAATGTATATGTCACTGGCGCCGAATACCACCTGTAGACCGTACTGTGAAATGCTTACTTACAAGCCCTTAACCAACAATGGAGTTCAAGAAATACAGTTATGAAAATATTTACTAAATAAACGATTGTAAAAAATGACATAAAAAGTAACACAATAAAAGAACAATAACGAGGCTATGTACAGGGGGTACCGGTACTGAGTCAATGTGTGGGGATACAGGTTAGTCGAGGTAATTTGTACATGTAGGTAGGGATAAAGTAAGTGACTGTACATAGATAATAATGTATTGTAAATAGTCTGAGTGGCAATTTTATGAATTGTTCAGGAGTCTTATGGCTTGGGGGTAGAAGCTATTAAGGAACCTTTTGGACCTAGACTTGGTGCTCTGGTACCACTTGCTGTGCGGTAGCAGAGAGAACAGTCTATGACTTGGGTGAAAGGATTCTTTGACCAATTCTTGGGCCTTCCCCTGACACCACCCAGTACATAGGTCCTGGATGGCAGGATGATTGGCCCCAGTGATGTACTGGGCCATACACACTGCCCTCTGTAGTGCCTTACGGTCAGATGCCGAGTAGTTGCCTTACCAGGCGGTGATGCCCTTGATGGTGCAGTCGTAGAACTTTTTGAGGATATGAGGACAATTGCCAAATCTCCTGAGGGGGAAAAGGCATTGTCGTGCCCTCTTCACGGCTTTCTTGGTGTGTTTGGACCATGATAGTTTATTGGTGATGTGGGTACCAAAGAACTTGAAACTCTCGACCCGCTCCACTACAGCCGATGTGAATTGGGGCGTGTTCTGCCCTCATTTTCCTGTAGCCCACGATCATCTCCTTTGTTTTGCTCACATTGAGGGAGAGGTTGTTGTCCTGGCACCACACTGCCAGGTCTCTGACCTCCTACCTACAGGTTCATTGTTGTCGGTGATCAGGCCTACCACGGTTGTGTCGTCAGCAAACTTAATTATGGATATTTTAATATGGTGTTGGAGTTGTGCTTTGCCACGCAGTCGTGGGTGAACAGGGAGTAGAGGAGGGGACTAAGCACACACTCCTAAGGGGCCCCCATGTTGAGGGTCAGCGTGGCAGATGTGTTGATGCCGTCAGGACGTCCAAGATCCAGTTGCAGAGGAAGGTGTTTAGTCCCAGGGTCCTTAGCTTAGTGATGAGCTTTGTGGAAAAGAAAAGGGAAAGGGGGATAGCTAGTCAGTTGTACAGCTAAATGCATTCAACTGAAATGTGTCTAAGGCATTTAACTCAACCCCTCTGAATCAGCGAGGTGTCGGGGTGCTGTCTTACTCGACGTCCACGGCGCTCTGGGAACAGTGGGTTAACTGCTTTGCTTAGATTTATTGATGAAGCCGGTGACTGAGGTGGAATACAGCTCAATGCCATTGGATGAATCCCAGAACATATTCCAGTCTGTGCTAGCAAAACATGTAGCATAGCATCCGCGTCATCTGACCTCTTCCGTATTGAGCAAGTCACTGGTACTTCCTGCTTTAATTTTTGCTTGTATGCAGGAATCAGTAGGATGGTCAGATTTGCCAAATGGAGATTGAGGGAGAGCTTTGTATGCGTCTCTGTGTGTGGAGTAAAGGTGGTCTAGAGTTGTTTTACTCTGGTTGCACATGTGACATGCTGGTAGAAATGAGTTCAAACGGATTTAAGTTTTCCTGCATTAAAGTCCACTAGGAACTCAACCTCTGGGTGAGCATTTTCTTGTTTGCAAATGGCCTTATTCAGCTCGTTGAGGCGGGTTACCCACTTGGTAGAGCCGGGTTACCCACTTGCACTAAAGAAACTCCAGCGAGAAGTGAGCATTCGTATGTGTTACACGATAAGTTTCCATTTATTTATTCACTTTTTTGGGGGACAATTGCATAATATGGCCTTACTTCACATATTAAGTTAATTTTATAGACAGACATATTCAGAGAAGTTGACATAACTCTAACAAATGACACACGGTCAGGAAGACAGACATTTATTTATCTCACTGTTAATATCCTTCTCAAATTAATGATGCAAAACTTTTCTCACTGGAGTTGCTAGGAAGGGACACCGGTCTGTCTGTCTGGGGGGATGCCTTAGAATAGATACATTAAAGTTACAGGCTCAGAGACTATGACTCATAGCCTCATAGTCCTCAGGAGGGAAGACACTGTGTCAAACTAAATAGATAAATAAACATCAAACCAGCCATTATGATTCGGGGCAAGTGTCAGGCCTCGGTTCTGGCTTTTTTAATTCGAGGTAATTGATGAAAGGCAGATAAGCAGGCTTCCGGCCGGCGAGCATCACACCTCTTTATCCTTTCTGCACTCTGTGGCGGCGTACAGAAGGGGAGGAGAGAAAGGAGGCTGGAGGACACAGTCATCAGGGATAGCTACTGGAAGGATGATTGGAGTGTACCATATTGTACTGTCGAAACCTCAAAGAGAGGGGCCCAATCAAGGCTTCAAGTGAGCATCCGTGTAGGAGGATAATGATAGTGTCTGTCTATGCCTGCAGCACTGACTATTCTAGGTTTTATTCAGGTTGGTGATGCTTTCAGATCTACTGCCTGGAATAAGATTTTAATGTTGGTCCAACTTCAGAGCATTCAGTTCTCGAGTTAATGTCTGTGAAATTATCATAGTTGACATATATGTGGAATGAAATCTGGTTTTCATTGAACCATGGGGGCATGAACTCCCACGCTGTCCCATCACTAACATGACTTTGTTATTACAATTACTCAATTACCATGCTGAGCAAGGGATATAATCCATACTTCCAACTGTACTGACAGTCTGAAAGGGATGAAGTGGAACTTAGTATTTATTCAGTGCATTTGTTCTATCTTCCATTGTGGTTGCAGTTAACAAGTCATGGAATACATTTCTCTCCAAACTAAAAAAAAACGTTAAAGTAAGACCCCCTGTTATAAACACCAGGACCAAGGGCAAATACACAGAACACAGCCCCCTCTTACTCTGGCCCATGTAACAACAAAGAACCAAACCACATCCACTGACGCTGGAGGAATACAGAATTTCCAGCCCTGCAAGAAGACTGGAAACCAGTACTTAATAGGCTTTCTTAATGTCACTGCTCTCGTGTGCAGATATTTTCATCCCGTCTGAAAATAATAATTTTAAAAAACTAACATAGTTTGTCATATTTTCTCCCATTGGGGTCTGAAATGATTGACACCCGTGATAAAGAAGAGCAAACATAACTGTATAAAACAAATAATTCCAATACTGAGCTAGATTGCTTGCAAGAAAATGGGGAAATTATATTATACTTATACAATTGCTCAGAGAAAGAGATTTTGTTTAAAACTTCTCTAGGGTAGGGGGCAGCATTCGGAATTTTGGATGAAAAGCGTGCCCAAATTAAACTGCCTTCTACTCAGGCCCAGAAGATAGGATATGCATATAATTGGTAGATCTGGATAGAAAACACTCTAAAGGTTCCAAAACTGTTAAAATAGTGTCTGGGAGTATAGCAGAACTGATATGGCAGGCGAAAACCTGAGAAAAATCCATTCAGGAAGTAGGATTTTGTTTTTCTTTTCATTTTCTGTTCAATGCCATTACAGTATCCATTGACTTAGGAGTCAGATTGCAGTTCCTATGCCTTCCACTAGATGTCAACAGTCTTTAGAAATTGTTTCAGGCTCGTATTCTGAAATACGAGGGAGTAAGAGCAGTCTGAATGAGTGGACCCTGCAGTGTCACAAAGCTTTTTCATGCGCGCAACCAAGAGAGTACCTTTCTTGTTTACCTTTTATATTGACGACGTTTTTGTCCGGTTGAAATATTATTGATTATTTAGGCTAAAAACAACCTGAGGTTTGAATATAAACATTGTTTGACAACTTTACAGATACAATTTGGATTTTTTTGTCTGCCTGTTGTGACTGCGTTTGAGCCTGTGGATTACTGAAGAAAACGCGCAAACAAAAGGGAGGTTTTCGGATATAAAGAGAGACTTTATCGAACAAAACAAACATTTATTGAGTAAATGAATGTCTTCTGAGTGCAACCATATGAAGATCGTCAAAGGTAAGTGATTCATTTTATCTCTATTTCCGACTTGTGTAACTCTTCTACTTGGCTGGTTACTGTTTGTAATGACTTGTCTGCTGGGCGATGTTCTCAAATAATCGTAAGGTATGCTTTCGCCGTAAAGCATTTAAAAAAATCTGACACTGTGGTTGGATTCACAAGAAGTTAATCTTTAACTTCTTGCGTCGAGCCATCCCGGATCCGGGATCGTGAATACAGCCTCAAGCTCATTACCATAACGCAACGTTAACTATTCATGAAAATCGCAAATTAAATGAAATTAATATGCTAGCTCTCAAGCTTAGCCTTTTGTTAACAACACTGTCATCTTAGATTTTCAAAATATGCTTCTCAACCATAGCAAAACAAGCATTTGTGTAACAGCTAGCGCAGCTGTTACACAAACCAGAAAATCATTCAAATAAAATCATTACCTTTGAAGAACTTCAGATGTTTTCAATGAGGAGACTCTCAGTTAGATAGCAAATGCTCAGTTTTTCCTGAAAGATGATTTGTTTAGGAGAAATTGCTCCGTCTGGTGCGTCACGTTTGGCTACCAAAAAACCCCGAAAATTCAGTCTTCAAAACGCCAAACTTTTTTCCAAATTAACTCCATAATATCGACTGAAACATGGTAAACGTTGTTTAGAATCAATCCTCAAGGTGTTTTTCACATATCACTTCATGATATATCGTTCGTTGAAAGCCTCCTCTCTCTTCTCAATCACTGGATGACTGCGTGCAGCTTGTAGATTACGCACCAATTTAGACAAAGGACACCGGGCGGACCCCTGGTAAATGTAGTCTCTTATGGCCAATCTTCCAATGATATGCCTACAAATACGTCACAATGCTGCAGACACCTTGGAGAAACGACAGAAAGGGCAGGCTCATTCCCGGCGCATTCACAGCCATATAAGGAGACAATGGAAAACAGAGCTTCAAAAATTCTGCCCATTTCCTGGTTGAAGTTTCATCTTGGTTTCGCCTGTAGCATGAGATCTGTGGCACTCACAGATAATATCTTTGCAGTTTTGGAAACCTTAGAGTGTTTTCTTTCCAGCTGCCAATTATATGCATAGTCGAGCATCTTATCGTGACAAAATATTGCGCTTAAAACGGGCACGTTTTTTTATCCATAAATTAAAAGAGCGCCCCCTATATCCAAGAAGTTAAACCTATGTAAAATACTTGTATGTTTTCTGAATTTTTATAATGAGTATTTCAATTTGTTAGCTACGCTGTCTTTACGAACCACATAGCATATCATTACAGCAGTATGTACAGGTATGTTAACTAGCTACCTAACGTTAGTAGTTTTACATCAAACTTGCCAGTATATTAACTATAGGCGATCTCACTACCCAACGTTTATTGACTTGATTATTCCCGTCATTCTTAGCTTAGCTAAATGGTATAGTCGTTGTGCACTCTCAATGGCCATTTGGGTGCTTTCGTAAATTCGCTCTGGCTATCTACACCGATTTCAGAGCACTCTAGTCTGAGTTTACCAGAGCCAGAATAATGAATTTAAGAGTGCTTCAACACCGGTTGAATGTGGCCGGTGTCAGTAAACGTCGGCAAAAAAGCGTAATTAAGTTGTTTCCAGCAGCACAGTCACCAACGCTCTGGTTAACATGAAAACTGCCTAACCATCTCTGCCTGAGCGCGTAAAATGGTCAGAGTGGTCTCATTTGTGTCTGGAAGTAGCTATCAAGCTAGCCAACGTTATCTTGGGTGCTTGACTGCCGTTGTAAGGCCAGAACGCTCAAATCAACCCTACTCCTCGGCCCAAATGTCCAGTGTGCGCTCCGAGCGTGAAACGGTCTGAATTTACAAACGGACAACGCTCTGACTATATGAGTGTCACATTGTACAGCACGATATTTTCTGTTCCATCCTAATGGAAACCCAGAGGGTTTTTCATTTTTCAAGGAATAGAAACACCATAATATTAATCAAATGAATTAAGCAGAACCAGTCAAAAGTTTGGACACACCTACTCATTCCAGGATCACAACTATGAAATTACACCAGTCTCCCATGTGCCCCGCATTCTGTAGTACAGACATGCTCTGCTCCCTCTTACATAAGGAATTATGCACTTTCCCATGTTTATTACAGCATGTATTGTAAACTGCACAGTAGCCTAATAAACAAATAAACACATTTCATTAATAAAATAATGATAAAAAAATACTCTTTCAAATTGCAGATCGATTGATTTAGTTATGGATCCATAATGAATTACTATGGGAATAAATATCAGTGATTTACAGAAATATTGGAACAAAGTAGTCTAATGAAGGCAAACAATTTAGAATCCTCCAATCCTGTACCCTTCTTCCTACCGTCACATTGTACAGCGCCATATTTTCCAATCCATCCTAAAGGAAACCCTGAGGGTTTTGTTTTTCATTTTTTCTCTGAATAGAAACACCATACTATTAATCAAATTAATTAAGCCTAGTTCCTGTTTCTAAAAATCAATCCCATATACTATGTTGTTACAAAAAAGGTTTTAAATTCTCTGGTAATACCAATACTGAATACTATAAAATGCTTCTCAAAGATGCCCTCAGCTGGTCAAACTAGCAATAACTTGAAGTAGCAGAAAAAATGGCTGACAATGACACAGAATTCTTTGGCAGCACGCAAGGTGTGCCGCAGTATGACACAACTTTTAAAAGGAGGAACCACTGTAAGCAGATTTTTTTTTAAATCCAAAAATACCCTGTCTTACTGTATGATTTCACATGAAAACCAAAATGTATTTCATATTCATGGAACAGAAAAACTTATATATGAAGACAAAAATAACTGCATGTTTTCTATATACCACCACCAATACAGAAAACTGACAACAATACATTCAGCTTTAAGATAGTAGCACTTCTGTAAAATCGTCTCTCTGTCATGCACCCGCACTGTCTGCACTAAAAGACCATGCTACAGACTGAGCCAGTTTACCAGCTCGCGAGCACAATTTTACACAAAATCAATAACATGTAAAACAAATTCAATTTTTTTAAATAAAATCTCCTAGACAAAATCCAGTACAAGTAAGCTACTCGGTAAACAGTCACTGTGACTTGCAAATCGTTTTTACCTCAGCTAGCATCAAGCTAACATATACTCTCACTTACTGTAAATCGCGTTCTTCTCTCACTCAGTTCGACACAAAAACAACACAAAACCTTTCCTAACGTGTTGATACCTTGACTAAGTTGTTAAATAGCATGTTCTTTAGATGTTAGAAAGTTTGGAAGTTCTGTTACATACAGTGGGGAGAACAAGTATTTGATACACTGCCGATTTTGCAGGTTTTCCTACTTACAAAGCATGTAGAGGTTGGTAATTTTTATCATAGGTACACTTCAACTGTGAGAGACAGAATCTAAAACAAAAATCCAGAAAATCACATTGTATGATTTTTAAGTAATTAATTTGCATTTTATTGCATGATATAAGTATTTGATCACCTACCAACCAGTAAGAATTCCGGCTCTCACAGACCTGTTAGTTTTTCTTAAGAAGCCCTCCTGTTCTCCACTCATTACCTGTATTAACTGCACCTGTTTGAACTCGTTAGCTATATAAAAGACACCTGTCCACACACTCAATCAAACAGACTCCAACCTCTCCACAATGGCCAAGACCAGAGAGCTGTGTAAGGACATCAGGGATAAAATTGTAGACCTGCACAAAGCTGGGATGGGCTACAGGACAATAGGCAAGCAGCTTGGTGAGAAGGCAACAGCTTTTGGTGCAATTATTAGAAAATGGAAGAAGTTCAAGATGACGGTCAATCACCCTCGGTCTGGGGCTCCATGCAAGATCTCACCTCGTGGGGCATCAATGATCATGAGGAAGGTGAGGGATCAGCCCAGAACTACACGGCAGGACCTGGTCAATGACCTGAAGAGAGCTGGGAACACAGTCTCAAAGAAAGTCATAGTAACACACTACGCCGTCATGGATTAAAATCCTGCAGCGTACGCAAGGTCCCCCTGCTCAAGCCAGCGCATGTCCAGGCCTGTTTGAAGTTTGCCAATGACCATCTGGATGATCCAGAGGAGGAATGGGAGAAGGTCATGTGGTCTGATGAGACAAAACTAGAGCTTTTTGGTCTAAACCGTGTTTGAAGGAAGAAGAAGGATGAGTACAACCCCAAGAACACCATCCCAACCGTGAAGCATGGAGGTGGAAATGTCATTCTTTGGGGATGCTTTTCTGCAAAGGGGACAGGACGACTGCACCGTATTGAGGGGAGGATGGATGGGGCCATCGCGAGATCTTGGCCAACAACCTCCATCCCTCAGTAAGAGCGTTGAAGATGGGTCGTGGCTGGGTTTTCCAGCATGACAACGACCCGAAACACACAGCCAGGGCAACTAAGGAGTGGCTCCGTAAGAAGCATCTCAAGGTCCTGGAGTGGCCTAGCCAGTCTCCAGACCTGAACCCAATAGAAAATCTTTGGAGGGAGCTGAATGTCCGTATTGCCCAGCGACAGCCCCGAAACCTGAAGGATCTGGAGAAGGTCTGTATGGAGGAGTGGGCCAAAATCCCTGCTGCAGTGTGTGCAAACCTGGTCAAGAACTACAGGAAATGTATGATCTCTGTAATTGCAAACAAAGGCTTCTGTACCAAATATTAAGTTCTGCTTTTCTGATGTATCAAATACTTATGTTATGCAATAAAATGAAAATGATTACTTAAAAATCATACAATGTGATTTTATAGATTTTTGTTTTAGATTCCGTCTCTCACAGTTGAAGTGTACCTATGATAGACCTCTACATGCTTTGTAAGTAGGAAAACCTGCAAAATCGGCAGTGTATCAAATACTTCTTCTCCCCACTGTACCTGAAATCTTAAAAAGAACAGCCAAGTTTACATCTGCAAAGTTCTGGCGCTTTCTTTATTCTAAGGAATGGTGCGCGTGCTTGGCTTCCATAATGTTCTGTCACTGCTCCTGTGTGCAGATATCTTCATCCGGTCTGAAAATAACACACAAAAAAATTATATCATAGTTTGTCATATTTTCTCCCATTATATATAGTGGGTTCCGAAATGATTGACACCCTTGATAAAGAAGAGCACATGTAACTGTATAAAACAAATAATTCCAATACTGAGCAATATTAATTGCAAAAAAATGGGAAATTATATTCTACTGACACAATTGCTCAGAGAAATAGATTTTGTTAAAACAAGTAATGCTATTTTCTCAAAAAGACAAGGGTCAAAATAATTGACGCCCCTGTTTTCAATACCTTTCAATACCTCACCTTGCGAGGTTATGTCACGCCTTGATCTGTTTCACCTGTCCTTGTTATTGTTTCCATCCACCTTCAGGTGTAACTTGTTTCCCCATCAGTCCCCGGTGTATTTATCCCTGTGTTTCCTGTCTCTCTGTGCCAGTTCAACTTGTTTTACCAGATCAACTAGCATTTTTCCTAGCCCTGCTAACCTTGTTGGACACAGCCACTGGATAGAGAATGTGTTTATTGACAAGTGCCAGGAGGGGACTTATCTTTGATCTGTCGTTGATTGGCTATATTCTCTATCCGGCCCAGAGGCCAAGGACATGGAGGAGTACATTGAGGATTCTCGGGCAACTGGAGGCATCCATCCATCTGCATCTCCTGCTGGCTCAGACTTTTACTTCGTGGAGAAGAAGGACAAGACCCTGCGCCTGTGCATTGACTATCGGTTTCTAAATGATATAATGATCAAGAATCGTTACCGCCTACCACTCATCTTCTCGGCTTTCGAACCTCTCCAGGGGGCCACCATTTTTTCCAAACTGGACCTTCGGAATGCCTACCACCTGGTTCGGATACGCAAAGGAGATGAGTGGAAGACAGCTTTCAACACAGCCAGTGGACATTATGAGTAACAGGTCATGCCGTTTGGACTCACCAATGCCCCCGCTGTCTTCCAGGCTCTGATAAACAATGTGCTCCAGGACAGGCTAAACTTTTTTGTGTTCGTCTACCTGGATGACATCGTGTTTTTTTCCTGGTCTGCCCAAGAACACATTCCTCATGTCAGACAAGTCATTCAGCGCCTCCTGGAGAACCAATTGTTTGTGAAAGCTGAGAAGTGTGAGTTCCACCGCTCTATAATCTCCTTTCTGGGATATGTCATTGCTGATGGAAATGTCCAAATGGATCCTGAAAAAGTGAAAGCAGTGGTAGAGTGGCCTCAACCTACGTCCAGGGTGCAGTTACAATGTTTCCTGGGGTGGGCTAATTTCTACCACCGTTTCATTCAGGGCTACAGCACCCTGGCGGCCCCCCTCTCTGCACTCACCTCTCCCAAAGTACCGTTCATGAGGTCTCCAGCGGTCGACAGAGCATTCGTGGACCTGAAGCATCGGTTCACCACAGCACCCATCCGGATCTGTCCCGTCAATTTGTGGTAGAGGTTGATGCTTCTGATGTTGGAGTGGGGGCCATCCTGTCTCAGCAATCTGCCCAGTACCAAAAGCTCCATCCATGTGCCTTCCTGTCCCATCATCTGAATCCTGCAGAGAGAAACTATGACGTAGGCAACCGAGAACTCCTGACAGTCAGGATGGTGCTGGAAGAGTGGAGGCACTGGCTGGAAGGAGCAGAACAGCCATTCTTGGTTTGGACCGACCATAAAAATTGAATATCTCCGTACAGCCAAGCACCTTAACTCCAGGCAGGCCTGGTGGGCTTTATTATTTACAAGATACAACTTCACCATGTCCTACCGCCCAGGGTTTCAATAATGTGAAGACTGATGCCCTCTCACGCCTATACAGTTCCTCTGCCACACCCTTGGTCTCCGAAACCATTCTCACTAACTCATGCCTTGCAGCTTCAGTGGATTGGGGTATTGAAAACGTTCCCAGCCTGAACCTGAAGGGGGCCAGGCTAACCGGTTGATTGTCCCTAACTCAGTCCGGTCCCGGGTCCTGGAATGGGCCCATTCCTCCAGGCTGACCTGTCATCCAGGTTCCCCTTCGTTCCCTAGCCTTCCTCCGACAACGTTTCTGGTGGCCCACAATGGTTCCTGAAGTCTCTGCCTTCGTCGCAGCGTGCACAGTGTGTGCTCAGGAACAAGACTTTGTACCCTAGCCTTCGTACCCTAGCCTTCCTCCGACAATGTTTCTGGTGGCCCACAATGGTTCCCTAGCCTTCTTCCGACAACGTTTCTGGTGGCCCACAATGGTTCCTGAAGTCTCTGCCTTCGTCGCCGTGTGCACAGTGTGTGCTCAGGAACAAGACTCCACGGCAAGCTCCTTCTGGCCTCCTTCAGCCACTACCCGTCCCTCATCGTCCCTGGTCCCATATCTCTCTGGACTTTGTCACTTGGCTCTCTCTGTCTGATGGCAAAACTGTCATTCTGACGGTAATGGACCGGTTCTCCAAGGCTGCCCATTTCATCCCTCTCCCCTAACTACCCTCTGCCAAGGATGCGGCCCAGCTTATGGTGCAGCACCTCTTCCAGATCCATAGCTCCTATTTTTCCCAGTCTGTTTTTTCCTAACCCTCCTAACCTTGTTGGACACAGCCACTGGATAGAGAATGTGTTTATGACAAGTGCTAGGAGGGCATTCCGTTTAAATTGGTAGATGTCACTTAGTTCGCACTTTTTGTGTCAATCAAATTAACATAATGAATAAATCCTCATCAAAATGTCTGTTTAAGCTAGAGATATTTTGCATGGGCTGCGTCTCAATCCACAGCATCCGCCTATGTCGGCCTTCCGCATTTGTGGTGAAAACTGGCAGAGCCATGCTCAGTTTACATTGTGACGTGTTTCATTACGCCATACGTCATCTTAATGCAATCTCGTTCAACCCCTGGACGTAGAGCATAGAGAAGGTTTGAAACACAAGACAAGATTAGAGGAGAGCCTCATCTCTCGCCAGGCATCACATTTATTTTGGGAGAATGTAAAATATGACCTTTTCATTCAAGACAGACGAAACATATTGTTTCAGTTGATAATAAATGCAAGGTTTTGACCCTTGCCTGTCCTGATGCCAAATCCGCCTACCTGACCACTCTGCCTGTTCTGATCTCGAGCCTGCCTATCCCCTTGTACTGTTTGGACTCGGACCTGATCTCTGAACCCCTGCCTGTCCTGACCTCGAGCCTGCCTATCACCTGGTATCATTTGAACTCTGACCTGGTTTATGAACTTCCACCTGTCCCCTACCTGCCTTATGCCTACCCCTTTTGTTATAATAAATATCGGAGCTCAACTATCTGCCTCCAGTGTCTGCATTTGGGTCTCGCCCTGTGCCCTTATAGGTTACCTGCATGGAGCCTTTATCTAAAACTTTTATCTAAAACCATTCCTCCATACAGAATACTACCAGATCCTTGACATCCATCATCTGCGCTTATGGCGTGTCTTCAATTTAAGTCATAGATTTACAATGGGCTTCAAGTCCAGAAAGTATTTGTATTTATTATGGATCCCTATTAACTGCTGCCAAAGCAAAATTAAGGCAGTTTATATAATTTTAAAACATTACAATACATTCACAACACACTGTGTGCCTCAGGCCCCTACTCCACCACATATCTACAGTACTAAATCCATGTGTATGTATGTTATCGTGTGTGTGTGTACATGTGTCTGTGCCAATGTCTGTGTTGCTTCACAGTCCCCACTGTTCCATAAGATGTTTTTAATCTGATTTTTAAATCTAATTTTACTGCTTGTGTCAGTTACTTGTTGTGGAATAGAGTTCAATGTAGTCATGGCTCTATGTAGTACTGTGTGCCTCCCATAGTCTGTTCTGGACTTGGCGACTGTGAAGAGACCTCTTGTGGCATGTCTTGTGGGGTATGCATGGGTGTCCAAGCTGTGTGCCAGTAGTTTAGACAGACATCTTGGTGCATTCAACTTGTCAATACCTCTCATAAATAAAAGTAGTGATGAAGTCAGTCTCTCCTCCACTTTGAGCCAGGAGAGATTGACATGCATATTATTAATGTTAGCTCTGTGTACATCCAAGGGCCAGCTGTGCTGCCCTGTTCTGAGCCATTTGCAATTTTCCTAAGTCCTTTTTTGTGGCACCTGACCACACGACTGAACAGTAGTCAAGGTGTGACAAAACTGGGCCTGTAGGACCTGCCTTGTTGATAGTGTTGTTAAGAAGGCAGAGCATCACTTTATTATAGACAGACTTCTCCGCATCTTAGCTACTTCTGCATCAATACGTTTTGACCATGACAGTTTACATTCTAGTGTTACTCCAAGCAATTTAGTCATCTCAACTTTCTTAATTTCCACATTATTTATGACAATGTTTAGGGTTTAGTGAGTGTTTTGTTCCAAACACAATTATTTTAGTTTTGTAAATATTTAGAGCTAACTTATTCCTTGCCACACACTCTGAAACTAACTGCAGCTCTTTGAGTGTCGCAGTCATTTCAGTCGCTGTAGTAGCTGACGTGCATAGTGTTGAGTCATCCGCATACATAGAATTTCTGGCTTTACTCAAAGTCAGTGACGTGTTGTTAGTAAAAATTGAAAAAAGCAAGGGGCCTAAACAGCTACCCTGGGAAATTCCTAATTTTAACTGGATTATATTTGATAGGCTACCATTAAAGAACACCCTCTGTGTTCTGTTAGACAAGTAACTCTTTATCCACATTATAGCAGGGGGTGTAAAGCCGTAACACAAGTTTTTCCAGCAGCAGACTATGATAGATCATGTCAAAAGCTGCAATGAAGTCTAACAAGACAGCCACCACAATCATTTTATCATCAATTTCTCTCAGCCAATCATCAGCCACTTGTGTATGTGCTGTGCTGTGCTTGTTGAGTGTCCTTCCCTATAAGCATGCTGAATTTCTGTTGTTAATTTGTTTACTGTAAAAAAGCATTGTATTTTTTCAGATGTTGACTAAGGGTTGGTAACAGGCTGATTGGTCGGATGTTTGAGCCAGTAAAGGGGGCTTTAATATTATTGGGTAGCGGAATGACTTTAGCTTCCCTCCAGGCTTGAGGGCACACGCTCTCTAGCAGGCTTAAATTGAAGATGTGGCAATATCATCATTTATTATCCTCAGTTATTTTCCATCTAGATTGTCAGACCCTGGTGGCTTGTCATTGTTGATAGACAACAATATTGTTTCAACTCTTCCACACTGACTTTATGGATTTTAAAAGTACAATTTTTGTCTTTCATAATTTGGTCCGATATATTTGGATGTGTAGTGCCAGCATTTGTTTCTGGCATGTCATCCCTAAATTTGCTTATCATGTCAATGAAAAAGTCATTAAAGTAGTTCATAATATCAGTGGGCTTTGTCATGAATGAGCCATCTGATTCAATAAATGAAGGAGCAGAGTTGGCTTTTTCCCCAAAAATTTAATTTAAGGTGCCCCAAAGCTTTTTACTATCATTCTTTATATAATTTATCTTTGTTTCATACTGTAGTGAGATGGCCATTGCAAAAGAAAAATGTGGTGGCCAATTTACCATTTCTTTGTTTCAAGCCCATTGAGGAGTTGCAGCAATTAGACAAGATCGTAATTGCATTGCAATTGGATATTTCACAAATGGGGGGTCAAATACAAAAATAATAATAACAAAAATAGGGGTATCAATCATTTTGACTCCCACCTCTTCACTTATTGTTGTATTACTTGTTAAACTAAATCGGTTTCTGAGCAATTGTATTAGAATAATATAATTTCCTCATTTTTGTGAGCATGCACTATAGCTCAGTATTTCAATTATGTATTCTATATAGTCATCTTTGCTCATCTTTATCAACGGTGTCAATAATTTTGGACCCCACTGTAATATCAGATATAAATACAATTCACCATCTTTGCTTGTTGATTAGCTGTCTTTATTCTTTTATCTGGCTTAATCCATCTTGATGCAAGGAATTTGAACATAATAATCCACTAGGGAAAGTTGTGTGTTCACTATTGGGTCTTACTTTACATTGATACCTATGGAAGTTTCATCTTGGAGCCTCCGATGTTTGTTTGTATCTGTATTCTCCTCAGCATGTGAGTCACTGAATCACGTAACATTTCAGTCACTGAATCACATAGCATTTGTTTGCAGTATATCAAATAGATTGGATGCCTGATGTCAACAGTGTGATTGACACATCGCTAATAAGAAAACATGATTAGCATGAACCATGCTGACGAATACCTGCTGTACTGTGGGCTACCATTGCATAACATAGCAATATTCTGTTACATTATTGAAGTAACCTTGTTGGACACAGCCACTGGATAGAGAATGTGTTTATTGACAAGTGCCAGGAGGGGACTTAACATTGATCTGTCGGGAATCCGTTTCTATTGGCAGATGTTACTCAGTTCATGCTTTTGTGTCAATCGAATGAACATAATGAACAAATCCATCAAAACATGTCTGTTTAAACTGTAGATCTCAATCCACAGCATCCGCCTATGTCGACCTTCCGCATTTGTGGTGAAAACTGGCAGAGCCATGCTCAGTTTACATTGTGACGTGTTTCATTACGCCATACGTCATCTTAATGCAATCTCGTTCAGCTACTGGACATAGAGCATAGAGAAGGTTTGAACACAAGACAAGATTAGAGGAGAACCTCATCTCTTGTCAGGCATCACATTTATTTTGGGAGATTGTAAAATATGACCTTTTTATTCAAGACAGGAGAAACAAATTGTTTCAGTTGATAATAAAAACATGTTTCATTCAGTGACTTTTCCTCAACTTGTTTCTACAACTTTCTAGCAAGTCAAGCTAGCTTTCAGAACAGCTAGCTAAAAGATAGGCTATACTGTAGCTATTGACCTCCACCTAATAATTATAATCAAAAACAAACTTCATTACCATCACAATAAACCAAAATGGGAGGTAACAGTCATAAAGCATAATTATTCTTCAGTGGTTTGGTAACTTCCTGTTCTTCGACTGACTCTGGCCAGACTGAAGAAGACGCAGAGTTTGGAAAAATTCAAAGTACGCCGGTGTATGTCTCTCAACGGAGCATTCAAACTGCAACGGGGCATTGCGATTCCACTCGGTTGTGGATGGCACCCATTCAAATGAATGACATCCGGCGCAATGGAAAGGTGTTCTTATGGTTAATGTGAATGGAGCACTACAGAGCTGTTTGTCAGAACAGGAGACATCGCGAAAATATGTCTTCTCACAAATGTCTGCAGCGTCCGAACAGTTTGGCCTACAAAATGATATGATCACTCTATGCAAAGATGAGACTCTTGCACATCAATGCATTTCTATGGGCTATAGCAGTAAATGCCAAATTCAATATTTTATCAAATAATAATAATTATTTATTTTATTTTTTTGTTGATACCTTCAGGGGTGTTAAATTCAAAATCAAACAGCTAAAATTATCCATGGAATGACTATCTTAAAACATTTGCCTAAGAATTTTACTTTCAGAGGTTAAGCCCTAATCTGGCATTTGATTGACAAGCTAATCTGCCAATCAGCTCAGTTAAACATTAGCACCGGCCACAGCACTAGCTCTTGTGAATATCTAATGATCTGTGGTGCTGGTGTGTGAAGGCAGCCAATGGCTCTGGCCCCTTTGATGTAGGAGGCAGAACCCTCCACCCCTGCAGTGCCTGGCCCAGCAGTAGGGTACTATCTGAAGCAGGCGCAGTGATCACAGCACCCTTTCCCTTTCTTGTGCTTTCCATCCTTTTGGGTTCTGGCAAGAGAGAGATGAGACGAGAATGTTCAAGAGAACATCCAAAGCTTTCAAAGCTTGAGGTCTGCTGTGCGTGTGTGTGTGTCTGCTTGTTACTGTGTCTTTCTGTTTCTGAATGTTTGTACTGTATGTGACTGAGTTCTTATGAGTGTGCAAGTGTACTTGAGTGTGACATGCAACATCTCTATCATACAGCGTTCAATTGAGCGCACTTCCCCAATCTGACTTCATGAAGCCTCTGGCTAATTGTTTAGCACTCACTTGTAAAATATGTGATGAGCTTCATAAATTAAAGGAAAAGTCCACCCAAAAATGATCTTTGGTATTTGTTTCATTAGCCCATTGTTGACATAGTCCCAAAATGTTTTGTTTGTCAGCAATCAAGTTTTCAAGGTATGTCACTTTCAAAATGCTATATAATATATTTCTATATTTTGAAAGTTACATACCTTGAAAACCTGATTGCTGACAAGCAAAACACTTTGGGACTATGTCAACAATGGGCTAATGAAACAAATACCAAAGATAGTTTTGGGGTGGAATTTTCCTTGGGATCATATTTCAACATGGCATTCCAAAATAAGTTAATATTGTTAATTACTAGCTAGCTAGATAATGCAGTTTTAATTCGTTTTCTTGCTATATTTAAATGTCCGGTAGCCAACTGTCTGTGGCAGTGGCGCAAGAAAACGTTTATGGTTATTAAAGTATCCAGTCGTACAGCTAACATTAAACTGGTTGACTTCTCTCATCATATCGAGCCTACAGCTCCTGAAACATTGTTGCCATGCTGACGCGATGTGTTTGAGCCTCCAGAGATAACACTGGACCTCATCAATATGCCCCTGTGCCTGGATGTGGGAGTAATGGATCATCATGATCATATGACAGAAGAACAAGCAGAGGTTGGTGTTTGTTTGATTTCCCATTTAATACGTTGATTATTATTCTATAATAGATGCTAAACACATATCATTCCAATAACAGAGTCATTGTATTTTCTCAATAGATCATCACTGACACAGAGGAGATGCACCTGTCTCAGATCCTTATCCATTGTGCCACCCTGGGCATTGATGCTTGCAAGTGTGGAGGAGATGGTCACCGCCATGGTGGAAGGTGAGAGATTAGCCCTGGAGAAGGAGAAGTTTGCCATGGAGAAGTGAAGAAGTCTTGAAGATTAATATTCTAAAATAAACCTGTTTCGATATCACACAAACCTTCTTTTTTGTCATGTGAATCTCCTTCTCATGAGAATTTCAGCATTGTATCTACCAGCGGCATTCTGGTCAACGGCAACATCCTGGTCAGGTACAGCTGGTGGAATGTCAGGTATTTTGGGATGTGGCATCCTGTTTTGTATGCAGATGTTATGCAAGATACATGCTGAGGTTATGATCTTGCATGTTTTTTCTGGGCTGTACAAAATAACTCCCCCAGAGCGGTCAATTAATCTGAATCTCTATTTTAGGACTCCGATAGATCTCTCTACTAAACTTCTAGTTTTCATCTGAGCATGGTTGTAGTTCTTGTTAGTGTGTAGGATTGGTGTCATGAGCCATGTTTTTCTGTCCATAGCCACTATCACCTAAAATCCAAAACATACAAAGTAGGAAATTGATATCATAAGAAGCAACACTATTTTAAGTGTGATGTGGACCACAAAACAATTACACAGGTAACAGGTATCAGGCAAGAAAATAAAGGGTTAGTGATTTCTGATTTCTTTACCTAATAGTCATCCATCAGTAATGTGACCTTCCTCAAACTTGATTCCCAGGGCTGAATTTGATACAATGAAGGAGTCATGTCTGCTTCCGGGCCTTTTGTCAACAATATTTGTGAAGGCTAGTGTGCCATGTCAGACTACTTGCATATCGATAGATTGGAAGTTCTTTCGATTAACTTAAATTTGCTCCTCATCACGTGGACCCTATCAGGAGAAATGATAAGACTACATCAGATACTTATAAGGCCTACTGAAATAATACATTTGGTGGGGTGCAAACTCTACTTATCTAGACATGTTTTGACAGAAGCTTGTCATCGTCACTGACCTTTATTGCCACATGGGTCCCATCCCCAGCACCAAGGACATTGGGGAAGTTGGCCACCTCAAAAATTGTTTGGTGCTTATTTGTTCAGCTGCAGTTGATGGGAACTTGATGAATCTTTGCACATGACAACGCAGTGCACACACTGTACTAACCACCCGACTCACAGAGGACTGACTAACTCCCACTGTCCCTGCGAGCAAGGCTTGAAAGGATCACGATGCTAGGAATCTCAGACCTAAAATGATTTGTAGGATGGTTGGAAGAGGGCATGATCATATGGTCTTTCATTTTAAGAAGGTCAGCCAACTATATGACAGTGTTGTGGTAGTCAATATTGCCTCAGTAGAACATGTTCAGGGACATGTAGATGATCCATCCTATCTCTCAGGGGCCTCTGTGGGTTCTCCCTCTCTCTCTCAAGCTCTCTAGCAACTACCCAAAGAACTTCCAACCTTTAATGTTCAGTATCATAGTAAGCTTTGAATCACTAAATATTCCTGTTTGATTATTCTGGTTTTGACTATTATTATTTTAATAGCTTTTCTAATCAATACATTTAGTCATTTCAAATCATTTGATTTGATATGACCATTTCAAAAATGTGAATATTCATTATTTAATCAAATGTGTCATTAAAATCTTTTCAAATTAAGGTTTACATGGATGTTTTTAGTTATAATATATTTTTTAAATGCTCACCTCCTGGGCCCAGTCTGCACAAGACAAAGGTTTAGCTGTCCTAAAGTTAAGTACATTTCCTAGAAGAAATCCTAAAGCATTTTTTCCAAAAATCCAATTTCTTCTTAACTTTTTTCTAAGCAAGAGAAACATTATTATAATTCTGACAATATTTATGTTTCTCAGGCTGTTGCAAATCGGACAATGTTTACATTTATTCAAGTTGGAACAGCAGAGCTAGATGGTAGGTGGGGTTTTCATTGCAAATTGAGTTTGTAATGATATGCAACCTGAGTGAGAGGTTTGTCGTGCAAGGGAGATTTGTCAGTGAGAATGTATTGATCAATGCTATTTACCCAAGCAGTCACCTCCACAGGTAGAGAGCATCATGGGAGAGTTTGACCACAATTGCATATTTATTTATTTGTTTCCTCTCCAATGGCTCTATAAAGAACACTGGGTCATTGTGGCTCTCAAGTAGACAGGATAATATAAACGAGACAACCTTCATGTTGAGCACATCCATTTTTAGAATGACCTCTCTCCTAGATGAGCACTTGGTTGTTTAGCATTGTACACACAGCAATACACTTAGACCAGTACATAAGTTGTATTCCAGAGTGAAGGTATTGACTGAATTGAATTATGAGATTGGTTATTAATCAGTAATACAGAAACACAGAGAAATAAAGCCAGCGTGTCTTCCAAGGTCAAGAGAGGCCTGCATTATTTGATGTTCAATGGCCAATTCAGAGCTCTCTATTAAGAATGGATTAACTAATTTAATTTATTAAGAAGTCTGAATGGACTGAATTAAAAGTGCAGGTCTGATTCATGCTGGATGAGGCTTGAGTGTAATAGGAACAACAAATGAATATATCTTGTCAGGAGAAATGATTGACAAAGAGTGATCGTAGCCCCACTGGCCACAAACCCCATCAAACTCTTAGACTTGATCTGTCCACAGAGTCTTACCAATCAAAAATGTAAGTCTTAGGCAGTAACCCATTTGTTCCATAAACATTTGAGACTAAACAACTCCCATACACCTGTAGTGTGGCACAAAGATGGGTGCCACTAATGGGTGCCATTAGCTTTCAGTAATGTAATCCAATGGGGCTAACAGATTGTGGTTGTCCCACCTACAGCATGTGTTAATGTATTGCAGTTTTGTTTTGATGTGTTGGGGTTATTGCCATAATAATAATGGAGATTGGATGGCGATGTTATAATATTTGTTATTTAGACAATGGGTGGGTCTAATCCTGAATGCTGATTGGTTAAAACCACATTCCAGCTGGTGTCTAATCCGCAAGTTACCACTGGCTAAATCTATGACGTTAAAATGCCTATTTACTCTGTTCCATCTGACAGCGCAATCCACTGTCTCATCAGCCCAGCCAGGCAATTTATAAACTTGATCTCCACTATAAAAACATCTAAACATTATCTCCAATTTTTTTTAGACTAACATTTAGCTTTCAACAGCGGAGATTTGTATAAACCTTGCTGTCTGTCTCTCTGACATTTGCAACATTGTTTCATTATTCAAATTCAATCTTCTGCTGTCCCATAGTAATGTTGATCATGTCGGGAGTCGGGATGAGAGTCAGGCAGGCAGATTTTGTCAGCCATTCGAAATCATGAATCAGCATCATTTTTATATATGCACAGAACTATCAATAGAAAACAGGTAAAACAAAACGAAGTGCAGCTAATTTGCAGTCTTTCCAGCTTCACTTTGAAGTGATAGCTGTGTTGTTGGCTAGATCCTCTGAACAACAGTGTCCTGACGAGAGAGCACATTTTCTATGCCAGGCGATATCGCGCATCATTAGCTCATTGTTATCGATGCATCCAAATAAACATTAGAAAACAGCTTAAACAAACACAAATGCAGCTACTTCGCTGTTATTCTGGCTGCACTGTTTGACGTGACTGTAAGTTAGCCATAGTTGGCTAGCTAGCAAGCAAGGTATAAGAATGTTGCTAGCCAGTATGGCAATGGAACATTTAGAAGAATGACTGGGTCGCGTCCATAGATACAGAACAAAAGACTTGAACGACTGGGTCTTGTCTATGGCAACAGAACCGATAGAACGAACGACCAGCCGGCTTGGGTAGCAACCCTAGATTTGTGTCGGGACTATATCTTGTGTAAGGATGAAATTATATGAATAAATCCATAAAAATAATGTTTTTCTTGAAAATATGTCAATCGCTATTTGAATATGTTGGTAACTCGTTGTTTAAAAGTGACAATGCCCTCAATGCCGGTGTTTGGAGGATATATTGACATGGTTTACAACAATACCCATGCCAACGTCCTCATCATAACATATTTTATTGATCAATGTTTTTTATGCATGGCAATATATGTACATTTTTCCTTGACCAATTGCTTTGTCAGCGCTTGTTACATGTAATTCTTAATTTTAGAGCTCTTATCAGATATGTGATATATTTTTCACATATAATCCACAGCGGTGTGGATTTAGATGAGACATTTTTCTGAAGACTGGAAGAAAGTTAACTTCTTCTAGCTATAGTAATAACATGTGTTGATCTGATTATAGTGCTCCTTCCCTCCATACATTTGACCTCATTGAAAAAAATGGCATGTGATTTTATCACACTCCCTAACATGCCTAAAACCTAACCTTACAATATCCTTAACCACTAACATTATTATGATTCCTAGAATGTTTACGTTTCTCAGGCTTTTCCGAATCGGACAATGTTTACATTTCTTCATAACAGCAGAACTAGACGGTAGGTGGTGTTTTCATTGCAAATTGAGTTTGTAATGATAGGCAACCTGGGGGACAGGTTTGTGGTGCAAGGGAGATTTGTCAGTGAGAATGTATTGATCAATGCTATTTACCCAAGCAGTCACCTCCACAGGCAGAGAGCATCATGGGAGAGTTTGACCACAATTGCATATTTATTTGTTTCCTCCACGATGGCTTTATAGAGAACACTGGGTCATTGCGGCTCTCAATTCCAAGCAGAGGAGAAACAACATTTAAAGCAGAGCACTATCAACATATTCACGAGTTGCTAATATTGTCATTAGAATTCATAAAACCAAGCTTGTTAGCGCTAATGAAATTAGTCTGGTTGTGTCCTGTTGACTGATGACTGTTAAGTAATCACACAGATGCTGTTTGTGCTTAAAATGAATTACAATTAGGATACGTGTAACCCCACGATTCCTTCGGATGGGCTTTATAAATGCCATAAATATTAATAGTGCCATCCTCTTGTGTAGCTTTTTGAGCTCTTGAACCCTAACAATTAGGTGGATTACTAAAATTCCTGGTACTCTACGGGGGCAATAACATGCTATACATATTCATATTCCAAGTACGCCAATGGAAGTTTACAACTTGAATTAATTTCAAACAGATAGAGGTCAATCAGCATGTCACAGGTGAATAGAGCCAGTTGCCGTCTGGATGTTGTTTGCATAGTAATCAGAAGTCTGTAGATGTTACAACTTTCAGCAGTCTCTGGGTGCCATTTAGCTTTCAGTAATGTAATCCAATGGGGCTAAACATTGTATGCTCCAAAATGTGCTTCCATGAACTCCAAAGCAGCAAGTATAGCTATTCCTGCGGTTGCAATTTGCAATTTAATTTGCTGCAAATTAAATTCACAGGAAACAAACGCACTTACATTACATTAAAACCAAACAAACTTGAACAATATATGCTATTCAAATACAGTTTTCATCACAGAGCTGTAATATTTCCCTTTCACCATTGGCAAAAAGTAGAAAAGCTGATCCTTTACTACAAATCACACAAGGGAGGGTACTTTCATTGGCATAAATAACAAGATCTGTCTCCAATGCCCGGTTTCGTTAGCGTTCTCAGCACATTCAGTGTTTGGTGATCAATACCCATAGCCTTGTGCTGCAAATGAACCCGATTAGGAGCTGCAGAGAGGCCAATAATGAGGTGTTTCTACTCTCTGCTCTCTGCACCGGAACACTTCATGATCTACTGACAGACCTGTTGGGAGAAAGCAAGGACAGATGATTTGGCACTAATAACATTTTGTTTATGTTTACCAAGAGGGCCCTGATGCCTCGATGCCTTATGGATGCTGAGGGTGGTGGACGGTGGTGCACACAGGCACAAAGGCTTCTGGGCTTTTTTAATTGTGCCTTAACTTTTGGAGTTTGAGGGGGAGAGAACCACAGAAAGTTCAAAGGCAGACATAACTTAAGCCCTAACTGGTTCTCTCTCTGTAATGTCTAGGATATATCACAACCGGCTGTGATTGGGAGTCCCATAGGGCAGCGCACAATTGGCCCAGCGTCTTCCGGTGTAGGCCGCCATTGTAAATAAGAATTTGTTCTTAACTGACTTGCCTAGTTAAATAAAGGTTAAATAAAAATGCATGTCCTGGATGCTCATTTGCGCAGTCATCTGTAAGTCCTCCCCCTGGAAATCTATCAGAGTGCGTAATGACGCCAATCCCCGTCTTGTAGGCAGTGGTCCACCACCAACCCATTTATTTTTATTCTAGGCTCTTTGTGGCTTAGAACTGAAGCAGTGGAGAACATGATTAAGAACATGACATTCGCTGTAAAGGGTTTTAAATTGATCCTTTAGAGGGTAGGATTAAATAGAATGGGATAAATGTTTGTACACTGAAGGTTTATCTCTGGCACATATGTCACTTTTTAGTCTTCCGTTGACTTCTACAGTATGCTATTTACAATCTGGTTTAGAAAAGACTGTATGACACATGGTCTCTTGAGGGTTATTCAATATTCCCCCACAACGTTCAGTCCTCACAACATTTATACTGCAATAATAGAGGGAAGTTCTGTCTAACTTAACACAAGGTCCTTTGTTTGACATTCATTATAATGGTGGCCTATAAATAAAGAGTGGCTGTAAGGGAGGACAATGTTTGCTGCTAGTATCAAGCCTGCCTACAGGGAAGGTGAGTCCCAAGCATAAACCTCCAGAGGTGTCTCCCTAGTTATCTCTGTCCATCCCCAGCTCTATAGGCCTATTATTCCTCAGTGATCTGTGGTCCTACACAGGGACGTTGGCAGGCAGAACTGCAGGGGACTTACTCCCACAACACATAATGAATTAGGTAAAATAAAGTGGTGGAGAAAAAATAACGAAAACAGTGAAAATAAAATTAACGTGTTCCTGATGCTGCATCAACAAAGGTTTCTACTAATTTAAAGCAACACAGTGGCTTCCAAATTGACACCTGCCATTGCAAATACCCCAAAAATGTGAAGAAATCTCACAAGACAAAAGTTATCAGTTGCTGCCCCCTTCAATGTCAATCACAGAATTAAGTAATTACATTTATTTTGCATTGCTCTATTCCAGTTCTACTCTCCTAATCGTTGCATGTCCTTGGGTCTAATCCTAAAGGAGTGTAATAGACTGTGCTTTTCTTATTTTCTTGCCCAAACCTGGAAGCTGTTTTGAGGATTACATATAAATGCAGCCCTTGGCAAAAAACATCTGAGTAACTATAGGAGAATAGTGTTGTTTATAAGTCTCTTTCTCCATTACTTTCAAATCCACTTGGTTTGATCCTTTTTTGAATGTTATGGCAATGTAAATAGATTTACTCAAACACTGAAATATTTGTATTGGAGGACGGAGGTGAGTATGAATCTGAAAATGGACTTAAAATGTGCAAACAACCACCACCAATACCCAACCCAGACCATTTAGCGACATATTTTTAAGGCTAAGTAAAGCAGTGTAATCCATCCGGAGAAGCACACAGGTGCTTAAAGATAGAGCTAAGATGACTATAATCAGGAGATTAACTGCTGCATCATTACAGCGAAACTGTATGTGGATTTTTCTACATTATCCATTAGGGATCCATTTATTTTGTGCACTGAGCTTTCTCACATCCTCCAAGCATCTGTCATAGCCACAAGGGATCCTAAGTACTGTAAATGTATACACAGCATGCTCCCAGATTTCTTAAGGCTTTTCTTCAGTTATTTATTTATTTCTTCCCAACTGTGGCATCTGAGATGGAACCCACTGGTTGAGAAATAGCCTCCATACATAACTGGTGTTGGGGAGAAGATCAGGTAAAGGTGAGGGAAGTAAATGACTCTAGTACAGTGACAGGTAGGACAGATGTCATCGAGGTAGCCACCAGGGAGATACAATACAGCTTGTGGGGTGTATCTCCGACCCTTGGGAATAATGGTTGGCATACCTTCATAAGGTTGCATTCCATTTTCTTTAGTTTATCTCAAAACGGAGACTACTGTGCTCACAATACAAGGTGTTAAACTGCAGCAGTACTGTGCCTGTGGTATGTTTGCGAAAACATTGAGTTTGCTGTTGATTGGGAAGCCAACTTTTTATCTATATTGAAATGATAATTATCATCACGCTAACTAGCTAACACATACAGTACCAGTCAAACGTTTGGTCACACCTACTCATTCAAGGGTTTTTCTTAATTTTTCTATTTTCGACATTGTAGAATAATAGTGAAGACATCAAAACTATGAAATAACACATAAGGAATCATGTAGTACCCAAAAAGTGTAAAACAAATCAAAATATATTTTAAATTTGAGATTATTCAAAGTAGCCACCCTTGACAGCTTTGCACAGTATTTGCATTCTCTTAACCTGTTTCACCTGGAATGCTTTTCTAACAATCTTGAAGGAGTTCCCACATATGCTGAGCATATGTTAGCTGCTTTTCCTTCACTCTGCGGTCCAACTCATCCCAAACCATCTCAACTGGGTTGGGGTCTGGGTTGAGGTCGGATGATTGTGGAGGCCAGATCATCTGATGCATCACTCCATCACTCTCCTTTTTCGTCAAATAGCCCTTACACAGCCCGGAGGTGTGTTGGGTTATTGTCCTGTTGTAAAACAAATGCTAGTCCCACTAAGTGCAAACCAGATGGGTTGGCGTATCACTGCAGAATGCTGTGGTAGCCATGCTGTTTAAGTGCGCCTTTGATTTTTATTTTATTTGTACTTTTACCCCATTTTCTCCCCAATTTCGTGGTATCCAATTGTTTTTTTAGTAGCTACTATCTTGTCTCATCGATACAACTCCTGTACGGGCTCGGGAGAGAGGAAGGTCGAAAGCCATTCGTCCTCCGAAACACAACCCAACCAAGCCGCACTGCTTCTTAACACAGCGCGCATCCAACCCGGAAGCCAGCCGCACCAATGTGTCGGAGGAAACACCACGCACCTGGCGACCTGGTTAGCATGCACTGTGCCCGGCCTGCCACAGGAGTTGCTAGTGTGCGATGAGACAAGGGGATATCCCTACCGGCCAAACCCTCCCTAACCCGGACGACGCGAGGCCAATTGTGTATCGCCCCATGGAACTCCCGGTCGCGGCCGGGAGGCCCGCGTGCCTTTGAATTCTAAATAAAACACTGACAGTGTCACCAGCAAAGCACACCATCGCAATTGGATCTCCATGCTTCACGGTGGCAACTACACATGCAGAGATCATCAGCTCACCTACTCTGTGTCTCACAAAGATACAGCGGTTAGGACTCATCAGACCAAAGGACAGATTTCCACCGGTCTAATGTCCATTGCTTGTGTTTCTTGGCCCAAGCAAGTCTCTTCTTATTATTGTTGTCCTTTAGAAGTGGTTTCATTGCAGTAATTCCACCATGAAGGCCTGATTCACACTGAGTCTCCTCTGAACAGTTGATGTTGAGATTTGTCTGTTACTTGAACTCTGTGAACCATTTATTTGGGTTGCATTTTCTGAGGCAGGTAACTCTAATGAACTTATCCTCTGCAGCAGAGGTAACTCTGGGTCTTCTTTTCCTGTGGTGGTCCTCATGAGAGCCAGTTTCATCATGGTACTTGTGTTTTTGCAACTGCACTTGAAGAAACTTTCAAAGTACTTGACATTTTTCAGGTTGACTGACATTTCTGTTTTAAAGTAAAGATGGACTGTAGTTTCTCTTTGCTTATTTGAGCTGTTCTTGCCATAATATGAAGTTGGTATTTTACCAAATAGGGCTATCTTCTGTATACCAACCCTACCTTGCCACAACACAACTGATTGGCTCAAAAGCATTCAGAAGGAAAGAAACTTCACAAATGAACTTTTAACAAGGCACACCTGTTAATTGAAATGCATTCCTTATGAAGCTGGTTGAGAGAATGCCAAGAGTGTGCAAAGCTTTCATCAAGTCAAAGGGTGGCTACTTTGAAGAATCTCAAACATATAACGTTTTTGGTGACTATATGATTCCGTGTGTTACCCGAATCAGCTAGCTAACTTTGGACCTGGTTGGTTAGCTCCCAGGACTGTGGCATTATTGACAATTTGTTCATTGTTGTTAAACTAGCTAATGTTAGCTGGCTGGCTCGTTGGCTAACGTTACGTGACGTGTGTGATCTTAAACGTTGTTTACATAGCTAGGTTCATTATTTAACTAGCTAGCTATATGTCTTAAGCTAAAGTGTACTGCTAGCTAGCTAGCTAACGTTAGTTGGCTGGCTACCTAACGGATGTTATTATTAATTTCCCAGAGCTGTTTGCTTTTCTACTTAGAGCCTAATATTAGGCATTGTTGGTACTTTGCTCATTGTTGCTTACAGTGGGATAAAAAAGTATTTAGTCAGCCACCAATTGTGCAAGTTCTCCAACTTAAAAAGATGAGAGAGGCCTGTAATTTTCATCATAGGTACACTTCAACTCTGACAGACAAAATGAGAAAAGAAAATCCAGAAAATCACATTGTAGGATTTTTTATGAATTTATTTGCAAATTATGGTGGAAAATAAGTATTTGGTAAATAACAAAAGTTTATCTCAATACTTTGTTATATACCCTTTGTTGGCAATGACAGTGGTCAAACGTTTTCTGTAAGTCTTCACAAGGTTTTCACACACTGTTGCTGGTATTTTGGCCCATTCCTCCATGCAGATCTCCTCTAGAGCAGTGATGTTTTGGGGCTGTTGCTGGGCAACACGGACTTTCAACTCCCTCCAAAGATTTTCTATGGGGTTGAGATCTGGAGACTGGCTAGACCACTCCAGGACCTTGAAATGCTTCTTACGAAGCCAGTCTTTCGTTGCCCGGTCGGTGTGTTTGGGATCATTGTCATGCTGAAAGACCCAGCCATGTTTCATCTTCAATGCCCTTGCTGATGGAAGGAGGTTTTCACTCAAAATCTCACGATACATGGCCCCATTCATTCTTTCCTTTACACGGATCAGTCGACCTAGTCCGTTTGCAGAAAAACAGCCCCAAAGCATGATGTTTCCACCCCCATGCTTCACAGTAGGTATGGTATTCTTTGGATGCAACTCAGCATTCTTTGTCCTCCAAACACGACGAGTTGAGTTTTTACCAAAAAGTTATATTTTTTGGTTTCACCTGACCATATGACATTCTCCCAATCTACTTCTGGATCATCCAAATGCTCTCTAGCAAACTTCAGATGGGCCTGGACATGTACTGGCTTAAGCAGGGGGACACGTCTGGCACTGCAGGATTTGAGTCCCTGGCGGCGTAGTGTGTTACTGATGGTAGGCTTTGTTACTTTGGTCCCAGCTCTCTGCAGGTCATTCACTAGGTCCCCCCGTGTGGTTCTGGGATTTTTGCTCACCGTTCTTGTGATCATTTTGACCCCACGAGGTGAGATCTTGCGTGGAGCCCCAGATCGAGGGAGATTATCAGTGGTCTTGTATGTCTTCCATTTCCTAATTGCTCCCACAGTTGATTTCTTCAAACCAAGCTGCTTACCTATTGCAGATTCAGTCTTCCCAGGTGCAGGTGCAGGTCTACAATTTTGTTTCTGGTGTCCTTTGACAGCTCTTTGGTCTTGGCCATAGTGGAGTTTGGAGTGTGACTGTTTGAGGTTGTGGACAGGTGGCTTTTATACTGATAACAAGTTCAAACAGGTGCCATTAATACAGGTAACGAGTGGAGGACAGAGGAGCCTCTTAAAGAAGAAGTTACAGGTCTGCGAGAGCCAGAAATCTTGCTTGTTTGTAGGTGACCAAATACTTATTTTCCACCATAATTTGCAAATAAATTCATAAAAAATTCTACAATGTGATTTTCTAGATTTTTTTTCTCATTTTGTCTGTCATAACTGAAGTGTACCTATGATGAAAATTACAGGCCTCTCTCATCTTTTTAAGTGGGAGAACTTGGTGGCACAATTGGTGGCTGACTAAATGCTTTTTTGCCCCACTGTAACTAGCTAACATTAGCTGGCTGTCTCGTTAGCCAAGGTTACCTAATGTACAACACCCGTTGAATATGGCCGGTGTCAGTAAAAGTCTGCAAAAAAAGTTACATTAAATTGTTGCCAGCAGGGCTGGTTAGGCTGTTTTCAAGCTATCCAGAGGTTAACAATTCATCGGACAGAGAGTCAAGTGTGCGCTCCGAGAGCGAAACGAGATGGGTGGGGCTAAAGTTTAAGAGGGTGTGAACGATGCTGAATGGGTGTAGACAAAGAAGAGCTCTTCACTAGATACCAAAACATCCAAAGGCGATTTTCTCAAAAGTGAGTTTACAAGTTTCAAACAGAATTACTTTCCCATTGTTCCTCAAAAGTAATGTAAGATATACTATTTTGTAGCTCTGAGTCTCTACTTGCATCCAATGTAAAAAAAACACCATTTCACATTTTGCTACAGTTTAAGTCGGAAGTTTAAATACACTTAGGTTGGACTAGGATTAAGAAGTTAAAACTCATTTTTCAACCACTCCACACATTTCTTGTTAACAAACTATAGTTTTGGCAAGTCGGTTAGGACATCTACTTTGTGCATGACTGTCAGGCCCTGGCCATAGAGAGGCTTTTATTCTCTATTTTGGTTAGGCCAGGGTGTGACTAGGGTGGGCATTCTAGTTTCTTTATTTCTATGTTTTCTGTTTCTATGTTTTGGCCAGGTATGGTTCTCAATCAGGGACAGCTGTCTATCGTTAGGCAGCCTGTTTTACCACCTTAGTTGTGGGTAGTTGTCTTTGTTAGTGGCCTGTATAGCCCTAGTAAGCTTCACGTTCGTTTTGTTGTTTCTTGTTTTGTTGGCAACGTTTTAAATAAATAGAAAATGTACGCTCACCACTCTGCACCTTTGTCCGGTCATTTCCCTGACGACGTTTGTGACAATGACACAAGTCATTTTTTAAACAATTGTTTACAGACAGATTATTTAACTTATAATTCACTGTATCACAATTCCAGGTGGTCAGAAGTTAGCATACACTAAGTTGACAGCTTGAAAAATCCCAGAAAATTATGTCATGGCTTTAGAAGCTTCTGATAGGCTAATTGACATAATTTGAGTCAATTGGAGGTGTTCCTGTGGGTGTATTTCAAGGCCAAACTTCAAACTCACTGCCTCTTTTCTTGACATCATGGGAAAATCAAAAGAAATCAGCCATGACCTCAGAAAATAAATTGTAGACCTCCACAGGTCTGATTCATCCTTGGGAGCAATTTTCCAAATGTCTGAAGGTACCACGTTCATCTGTACAAACAATAGTACACAAGTATAAACCTCACGCAGCCGTCATTCCGCTCAGGAAGGAGACGCGTTCTGTCTCCTAGAGATGAACTTACTTTTGTGCTAAAAGTGCAAATCAATCCCAGAACAACAACAAAGGACCTTGTGCAGATGCTGGAGGAAACGGGTACAAATGTATCTATACCCACAGTAAAACAAATCCAATATCAACATACCCTGAAAGACCGCTCAGCAAGGAAGAAGCCACTGCTCCAAAACCGCCACATGGGGACGAAGATTGTACATTTTGGAGAACGTATTTCAACACTCAAAACACTTCTCTGAAAAACACTGTTTTAAGCCCCAATGTTTACCTTTTTGTGACAGTTTTTTTACTCGGCTGTACTCTGCTGTTATCATGCCAATGTGTTTCATCATTAGACCAGAGACCAAATGTCCTGTGGTCTAATGAAACAACTATTTGGCCATAATGACCATCATTATGTTTGGAGGAATGAAGGGGGAGGCTTGCAAGCCGAAGAACGTCATCCCAACCATGAAGCACGGGGGTGGCAGCATCATGTTGTGGGGGTGCTTTGCTGCAGGAGGGACTGGTGCACTTCACAAAATAGATGGCATCATGAGGTAGGAAATGATGTGGATATATTGAAGCAACATCTCATGACATCAGTCAGGAAGTTCAAACTTGGTCGCAAATGGGTCTTCCAAATGGACAATGACCCCAAGCATACTTCCAAAGTTGTGGCAAAATGGCTTAAGGACAACGAAGTCAAGGTATTGAAGTGGCCATCACAAAGCCCTGACCTCAATCCTATGAAATATTTGTGGGCAGAACTGAAAAAGCTTGTGGAGCAAGGAGGCCTACAAACCTGATTCAGTTACACCCGCTCTGTCATGAGGAATGGGCCAAAATTCACCCAACTTATTGTGGGAAGCTATTGAAAGGCTACCCGAAACATTTTACTGAAAGTTAAATAATTTAAAGGCAATGCTACCATATACTAATTGAGTGTATGTAAAAGTCTGACCCACTAGGAATTAAGAAATAAATAAAAGCTGAAATAAATCATTCTCTCTACTATTATTTTGACATTTCACATTCTTAAAATAAAGTGGTGATCCTAACTGACCTAAGACAGGGAATTTTTACTAGCATTAAATGTCAGGAATTATGAAAAAGGTGTATGTAAACTTCTGACTTCAACTGTACAATAGATCAAATCCAGGTGGTGAGTCACATGTTATTTCATAGTTTTGATGTCTTCACTATTATTTTACAATGTCGTAAATAGTAAAAATAAAGAAAAACCCTTGAATGAGTAGATGTGTCCAAACCTTTGACGGGTACTTTAAGTGTATATTTTATAAATGATCTGTTATAAATTCATATTGCATCAGGCACTCTGACCTTACTCTATGCACATTATAGAAAGACTATAACAGCATTAAGTAAGCAAAGGTTGAAGAGGAAGTGTTTTGTCCTTAACCCATAAGAGTCTTAGCCCTGTTTAAGCCCAGGGGGGGGGGACTATTAGCCCATACAAACACATTGAATGACAGATTCTCTACATGGAACAACAGAGAGTCCCCCCCAAAAAAACTGAAAGGAAGTTTGTTCTGAAGTCTGTTCTATTGTAACGGCAGATCTCCTCTTCGTCTGAAGAGGAGTAAGGATCGGATCAAGATGCAGTGTGGTAAGTGTTCCTGATGGTTTATTCAAGACGAATGAACACTCGAACAAAAACAACAAACGATAACATGAAATCTACAAAAAACGAAACAGTACAGTGTGGCGACAAACACACACACACAGAAACAAACACCCACAAACCAACAGTGAAATCCAGGCTACCTAAGTATGATTCTCAATCAGAGACAACTAACGACACCTGCCTCTGATTGAGAACCATACTAGGCCGAAACAGAAACCAAACATAGAAAAACAAACATAGACTGCCCACCCCAACTCACGCCCTGACCATACTAAATAAAGACAAAACAAAGGAAAGAAAGGTCAGAACGTGACATCTATATCCGAGAGATATACTGTAGATCCCCACAGTGGAGATGGAGGTGTCATAATACCCATAATTAAGTCTGCTGACGACACAACGGTGGTATGCCTGATAACCGACAATGATGAGACAACCTACATGTACGAGGTAAGAGCCCTAGAGGAGTGATCCCAGTAAATAACCTCTATGTGAGAAAGATAAATGAGCTTTATAGTGGACTACAGGAAAAGGAGGGCTGAACAGGCCCCCTTAACATCAACGGGGCTATAGTGGAGCGGGTCGAGAGTTTCAAGTTCCTTGGTGTCCACATCACCAACAAACTATCATGTTCAAAACACACCAAGACAATCGTGAAGAGGGCATGGCAACACCTTTTCCCCCTCAGGAGTGAAAAGATTTGTCATGGGTCCACAGATCCTCAAAAAGTTCTACAGAGGCACCATCGAGAGCATCCTGACCGGTTACATCACCACCTGGTATGGCAACTGCTCGGCATCCGACTATAAGGCGCTACAGAAGGTAGTGCGTTTAGCCAAGCGTCCTGCCATCCAGGACTTATATACTAGGCGGTGTCAAAGACTCCCGTCACCCAAGTCATGGACTGTTCTCTCTGCTACCACATGGCAAGCGGTACCGGAACGCCAGTTTATGTACAAAAGGCTCCTTAACAGCTTCTACCCCCAAGCTATAAGACAGCTGAATAATTAATCAAATGTCCACCCGGACTATATATCCCCCTTTTTTAACATTGCTGCTACTCGCTGTTTTATATCTATCCATAGTCACTTTACCCCTACCTACATGTACAAATTACCTCGACTAACCTGTACCCCAGCACACTGATTCGGTACCGGTAACCCCTGTATATAGCCTCATTATTATTATTATGTCGTGTTACTTTTTTATAACATTTTTCTTTCATTTATTTAGTAAATATTTTCTTAACTCTATTTATTGAACTGCATTGTTGGTAAGTAAGCATTTCCCGCATGTGACAAATAAAATTTGATTTGAAAACCCATCGGTCAAATTTTTACACCGTTCATTTTTCCCATGAGGAATTTTAGAAAAACTTAAACATAAGGACTGAGTTTCGTGTAGGCTTACCCTGGCTTGACATTCTGATAACCATGTAAATCTGATAACCATGTAAATCCATGTAAATCAATATATTCGGCTCTATTTACTCTCAGATCGAAAATTCTAATTAGCATCAAAGTAGACATCATGCAAGGCCACAAATCCCTGCAAGCTCCAGCACGTCATCTCTAGCTGACACCTTTGCTAACATGTATTGTGCCCATTTAAAACTTGCACAAGACAGTTCACAGAATGGCCAATTGAAAGAAATGTTGCAAAAGTATTAATTACTACATTTTGCTAACATTAGATAGTTATTCCAGAGATTCTGACCTTTGCCTTGATTTGGCAGTCTCGTCCATATCATCATGGCATTTGTAGTTCTTTATGATACCCACATTAGCAGATAATTAGCATTTCAGTTTTTTTTGGGGGGGGGGGGTAAATACAGGTGAATATATTGATCAAGGGCACCTTGTCCTAGAGAGATTTACACGGTTATCAAAACGTCATGCCAGGTTAAGCCTACATGAAACACAGCCCTTAAGTGTTTCTAAAAATCCCCATTCACCACAGATGCAGAAGTGCGACATCGGCGGATGTGGTGGATTGAGACACATCCAATGCAAAAAAAACATATCTCTAGCTGAAACTGACAGATTTTTAATGGGGATTTTTTTATTATGCTAAGTAGATTTCTGCAGGGGCGTGGACATTGACTCTATGGGGTTAAAAGCTCTTGCATCATGTAGGATTTCCCTGAACTCGGTGCGAGATTTATTATGAGGAAAAAAATGTCATTACTCTATCCTGCTAAGGCACAGTCAT
This sequence comes from Oncorhynchus tshawytscha, assembly GCF_018296145.1. Classification (NCBI taxonomy): domain Eukaryota; kingdom Metazoa; phylum Chordata; class Actinopteri; order Salmoniformes; family Salmonidae; genus Oncorhynchus; species Oncorhynchus tshawytscha. Next base: position 24,210,673 of record NC_056461.1, read on the forward strand.
TTGCTAGCTTTAACAGCCATTAAAACAAGCTTAAATCCATGCTGTTCACTAATTTTGTTTTAATTGCAGCATGTGACTAAATGTTGGAGCCATTTGTTTTCAGCTTTCAAGATGCCCTTGTTGGTATAATTGGCCTCATTGACTCCATATTGAACAATGTCTTTAATTGTAGTTTAATGCACATCATTTCACATATGTCTTTTAAAAAAAATCTAGTTCATTCTAAAATTCTACCATCTGTATTGTTACTATGTTACCAGTTTTCCAGTGTTTGTGCTTTGAAAACAGATAAAATAGTGACATTTAAAAAACAAAAAACAATCTCTGATGTGGACTTGGGGGCCATGAGTTCAGGATTCCATTCCTTTTCTCCTTAACTGGTCTCTCTAAGGAGGCCGGTAGATTGTCTGTGTCACTGCTTTCATTTAACACTCCTCCAAAGGTCAAAAAGTGTTAATGGGCTTTTACAGAAGTGCAAGTCATCCCTCACCGATATACTCACTATCTCCATGATGAACAACAAAGTGGAATGGTCCTGTGTGGCTCAGTTGGTAGAGCATGGCACTTGCTGCACCAGAGTTGTGGGTTTGATCCCACTGGGGGACCACTATGAAAAAGTACAAACATATATGCACACATTAGTGTAAATCACTATGTATAAATAATGTAAATTGCAGCATGTGCTTTCTCTGGCAGCTCTTTAAGGGGTGGATGTGGGATACAAGGTTCAACATATGGCCTAATATTTAACCTGAAGCTGGGTAAAAGTCTGATGTATCCTTCAGTGCTTTTATTTGACCTTTAACAGGTTAAACAACAGTAATTGAGGCAGCCAGGCAAGGCTACGTAGAAAAATATTACACAGCATCCAAATGTGCATTTGTTTATGGATGAGATTTGATTAAGTACTTCACTCTTGGAAAGCTCTTTCAAATGGGGAATCTGCCAATGTTGAAGAACCCCTAGTAGAATGGAGATTCCTTTTGCAGTATATTGTGGTGGTATCAATGTGGTCGACAGAAAGCAAGTGAAGCACAGAGAAGACACAAATTAGAAAAGGACTGAAAATCCTAACCTCAATCATTCAATCTACTTGAACAAGTTTCACCACACTCAGGGAATAAAGATAAAGCCAATGAAGCAGTGCTTGAGATGCTCTCCACTGCACGATTTGTGGAGGAAGGGGGATTTGTGTGCTAGAGAGAGATTGATAAACTTTGCTGCCTGTACTGTGCCCTTCCAAAAGTTGTACAGTATCTTCAACTCTTGAGCTATCAAAAATAAATTAATAATTGGAGATATTAAAGAACGGTCCAAATGGTCCACATTTTTTTGATGAGAGAGTCAACATTGGGTAGTTTTGGGGTTTGCATGTAAAGGAAAAGGTACTTTTGCCATTTGGAATTCTTGTTGATATTTACCATTACAATGCTTACTGATTTCTGTGTATCAAGATACTGTGTGCAGGACTGTGCAATAACTATGTACAAGCTGATCTTTTGTAATAAACCACATGCTTACAAGATGACTTGATACACATGTATAGTGATGAGGCAAAATAATGTGGTTAGACTGTATTTAGTATATCCACTGTTATTCTGTAGCTCTGGCCCGATTTGATTAGTAGTGGCTGTCTTTATATTTTTTCTTGGTTTCATCTCTGATGCTGCTCGGTGAAGGACAAAGTGTGCAAGAGAGGCAGGTTGACGTTTATTGGCATGAACCTTGCCCTGGAGGCAGAAATGAATGATCTCCTCTTAATGGGCCAGCTGCAAAGTCAAAATTGGTTATATTCTTCTTAATTTAAGGTTAGGGTTAGGGTTAGCAGTGTAGTTAAAGTTAGGGTTAGGGTTAAAATGAGATTTTATGACTTTGTGGCTGTGCTCGCTTATGACCACTCAGCAGAGCTGAGGGAAAGGGAGAGGTGTGGAAAAGATTAGGGAGCAGCTCAGACTCAGAACTCCCGAAAGAAGCAAAGGTTCAGTTTATTTTAATAAGAAAATAACTGGAGGAGAACTGAGGCTGACATGGTTATTATGATCAAATCTTCTTGCAGAGCTAAGCGAACACCAAGAGAAATGGCTATTTCATGCCCCCACATTCAGCAAACAGGGATTTTTAATGCACAGGCCTGCCATAATGGTATTACTGCATTCTCTTTAATGCTTTGGTGGTGTGACAGTGTGTTATTTGCAGATTACCAAGAATAACATTCTCTCTGTCTGTCAGTGAAGTTCAGGGAAGACCAGTAGCACATCTTTTTAGCACTGAAGTGGAAATAGAATTGCATTTTCCCCTTATGATCTGAGATTCAGGGAGTTTTGAATGATGGATTATGATGTAGAAACTACAACTGCCATGTTGTGTATAATTAATGCCTAATGATCAATATAATAAAATACTCCTGTCTTATTATTTCATGAATAGATAACATTTCATATTGGAGACATTTTGAAAAGTCTAAATAAAAGCAATTTAGCAATGTCTGTGTCGAGGAAGGGATTTTGAAGTTTGAAGTTTATTAGTCATGTCATCATGAAATGCTTTGAGAGGATATTTATGCATCATATCATGCCCGCCTTACCCGACACCCTAGATCCACTACAATTTCATATCGCCTCAACAGATCCACGGATGACGCAATCGCCATCGCACACTGTCCCATGTGGACAAGAATGCTGTTCACCAAGCTCATCACTAAGCTCAGGGCCCTGTGTCTGAACCCTGCCCTGTGAAACTGGATCCTGGACTTCCTGATGGGCTGACCCCAGGTGGTGAAGGTAGGCAATAACACCTCCGCTACACTGATCCTGAACATGGGGCCCTACAAGGGTGCGTGCTCAGCCCCCTCCAGTACTCCCTGTTCACTCAAATCAATCATCAAGTTTGCAGACGACACAAGAGTCGTAGGCCTGATTACCAACAATGACGAGACAGCCTACAGGGAGGAGGTGAGAGCCCTAGAGGAGTGGTGCAAGTAAATAACCTCTCCCTTTACGTCAAACAAAACTAATTAGCCGATCGTGGACTTCAGGAGACAGCAGAGAGAGCACGCCTTTATCCACATCGACGAGACCGCAGTGGAGAGGGTGAAAAGCTTCAAGTTCCTTGGCGTGCACATCACTGGGGAAGAAAGCGCAACAGCGCCTATTCAACCTCAGCAGGTTAAAGAAATTTTGCTTGGGCCCTAAGACCCTCACAAACTTTTACAGATGCACAATTGAGAGCATCCTGCCGGGCTGTATCATCGCCTGGTAAGGCAACTGCACCATCTGCAACCTCAGAGCTCTCCAGAGGGTGGTGCGGTCTGCCCAATGCATCACTGAGGGCACACTGCCTGCCCTCCAGGACATCTACAGTACCCGGTTTCACAGGAAGGCCAAGAAGATCATCAAGGAACTCAGCCACCCGAGCCATGGCCTGCTCACCCCGCTACCATTTAGAAGGCAGAGACAGTTTATATATATTTTTTATTTGATCTTTATTTAACTAGGCAAGTCAGTTAAGAACAAATTCTTCTTTTCAATGACGGCCTAGGAACAGTAGGTTAACTGCCTTGTTCAGGGACAGAATGACAGATTTTTGTATAGGTAAATAGGTGACAGGATAGGTGAATCAAAGCTGGAACCGAGAGACTGAAAGACAGCTTCTACCTCCAGGCCATCAGACTGTCAAATAGTCATTGAACACTGGTCACTTTAATAATGTTTACATTTAAACATGTTTACTGTTTCACACACTTCATATGTACAGTACCAGTCAAAAGTTTGGACACCTACTCAATTGATATAGTGAATACGTCAAACCTATGAAATAACACAATGTAGTAACCAAAAAAGTCTGAATCAAATTGTCACGCTGGTATGAATGATTCGGGAGACAGGTGCAGGAATGCGTAATAGTTTTTTTTATTGTACCCAAATTCCGGTGTGCCCTGTAAAGTCTATGGGGACAAAGACCAAACAAACACGATACAAAAATACAGGCTTGAAACCCAAACAAAAGAGTGAGGAGCACCTTGAATAAATAACACACGTGCACAATGACTAACACACGGGATGAGACCTGTGTCTGAAAGCCCAAAACACACAGCACAGGTAGTCACACGCTACTTTGAGGAATCTCAAATATAAAATATATTTGGATTTGTTTAACCTGTTTGGGCTAGGGGCAGGATTTTCACTTTTGGAGGAACAGCATGCCCAGAGTAAACTGCCTCCTACTCAGTCCCAGATGCTAATATATGCGTATTATTAATAGTATTGGATAGAAAACACTCTGAAGTTTCTAAAAATGTTTGAATGATGTCTGTGAGTATAACATAACTCATATGGCAGGCAAAACCTGACAGGAAATGGGAAATCTGAGGTTTGTAGTTTTTCAACTCGGCCCCTATTGAAGAGACAGCGGGATATTGGTTATGTTGCACTTCCTAAGGCTTCCACTAGATGTCAACCGTCTTTAGAACTTTGTTTGATGCTTCTACTATGAAGGGGTCTGAATAAGAGGGGAATGAGTCAGAGGTCTGCCAGCAGTCACAAGCTAAGTCATGTGCATTCACATGAGAGGTAGCTCCCGTTCCATTGCTTTTCGACAAACAATGGAATTCTCCGGTTGGAACATTATTGAACATTTATGATTAAAACATCCTAAAGATTGATTCTAGACATCGTTGGATATGTTTCTACGACCAGTAATTTAACTTTTTGGAATTTCCGTCTGAACTTTCCGCTGGAAGTTGCACGCGCATTTCAATTTGTTTACCAAACGCCCTAACAAAAGGAGGTATATGGACATAAATGACAAACTTTATCGAACAAATCAAACACTTATTGTAGGACTGGGATTCCTGGGAGTGCATTCTGATGAAGATCATCACAGGTAAGTGAATATTTATAATGCTATTTCTGACTGATGTTGACTGCGCAACATGGCGGATATTTCTTTTGGCTGGTTTGGGCTCTGAGCTCCGTACTCAGATTATTGCATGGTATGCTTTTTCCGTAATTTAAAAAAAAATCTGACACAGCGGTTGCATCTAAAGTTCCATGCATAACAGTTGTATTTTCATCAACATTTATTATGAGTATTGAATTGATGTGGCTCTCTGCACAATCACCGCATATTTTGGAAGCAAAACATTACTGAACATAACACGCCAATGTAAAATGAGATTTTTGGATATAAATATGCACTTTATCGAACAAAAAATACATGTATTCTGTAACATGAAGTCCTATGTATGTCATCTGATGAAGATCATTAAAGGTTACAGATTAATTTTATCTCCATTTCTGCTTTTTGTGAAAATGGCTGGGTTTTTCTGTGACTTGGTGGTGACCTAACATAATCGTTTGTGGAGCTTTCGCTGTAAAGCATTTTTGAAATCAGACACTGTGGCTGGATTAATGAGAATTGCATCTTTAAAATGGTGCCTGATACTTGTATGTTTAAGAAATGTGATTTATGGGATTTCTGTTGATTTGTATTTGGCGCCCTGCAATTTCATTGGCTGTTGGCGAGGGGTACCCCATTCCCAGACAGGTTAACAGTTTTTTTGGGTTACTACATGATTCCATACGTGTTATTTCATAGTTTTGATGTCTTCACTATTATTCTACAATGTACAAAATAGTAAATATAAAGAAAAACCCTTGAATGAGTAGGTGTGTCCAAACTTTTGACTCGTCCTATACTGAGAGTACAAAACATAACGAATACCTGCTCTTTCCATGACATATATTGACCAGGTGAATGCAATGATCCTGTATTGATGTCACTTATTAAATCAACTTCAATCAGTGTAGATGAAAGGGAGGAGACAGGTTAAAGAATGTCTGAGACATGGATTGTGTATGTGTAAGACAAAAGATTTAAGAGCCTTTGAGCAGGGTATGGTAATAGGTACCAGGTTGGTGTCAAGAACTGCAAGAATGGTCCACTGCCCAAAGGACATTCAGCCAACTTGACACAACTGTGGGAAGAATTGGAGTCAACATGGGCCAGCATCCCTTTTGTTCACTCAGTGTAACTACTGCTGTATGTAACCTTAATTTAACTAGGTAAATCAGTTAAGAACAAGTTCTTAGTTACATTGATGGCCTACCCCGGAAAAACCTGGTCGACGCTGGGCCAATTGTGCGCCATCCTATTGGACTCCCAATCACGGCCGGATGTGATACAGCCTGGATTGAAACCATGGACTGTAGTGACGCCTCTTGCACTGAGATGCAGAGCCTTAGACCGCTGCGGCACTCCATACTGACTATACTGTCTATACACACCATCATGTACATACTGTATATATATACAGTGCCTTGCAAAAGTATTCGGCCCCCTTGAACTTTGCGACCTTTTGCCACATTTCAGGCTTCAAACATAAAGATATAAAACTGTATTTTTTGTGAAGAATCAACAACAAGTGGGACACAATCATGAAGTGGAACGACATTTATTGAATATTTCAAACTTTTTTAACAAATCAAAAACTGAAAAATTGGGCATGCAAAATTATTCAGCCCCCTTAAAAGTTAATACTTTGTAGCTGCTAATACTTTTGCTGCGATTACAGCTGTAAGTCGCTTGGGGTATGTCTCTATCAGTTTTGCACATCGAGAGACTGACATTTTTTCCCATTCCTCCTTGCAAAACAGCTCGAGCTCAGTGAGGTTGGATGGAGAGCATTTGTGAACAGCAGTTTTCAGTTCTTTCCACAGATTCTCGATTGGATTCAGGTCTGGACTTTGACTTGGCCATTCTAACACCTGGATATGTTTATTTTTGAACCATTCCATTGTAGATTTTGCTTTATGTTTTGGATCATTGTCTTGTTGGAAGACAAATCTCCGTCCCAGTCTCAGGTCTTTTGCAGACTCCCTCAGGTTTTCTTCCAGAATGGTCCTGTATTTGGCTCCATCCATCTTCCCATCAATTTTAACCATCTTCCCTGTCCCTGCTGAAGAAAAGCAGGCCCAAACCATGATGCTGCCACCACCATGTTTGACAGTGGGGATGGTGTGTTCAGGGTGATGAGCTGTGTTGCTTTTACGCCAAACATAACGTTTTGCATTGTTGCCAAAAAGTTCAATTTTGGTTTCATCTGACCAGTGCACCTTCTTCCACATGTTTGGTGTGTCTCCCTGGTGGCTTGTGGCAAACTTTAAATGACACTTTTTATGAATATCTTTAAGAAATGGCTTTCTTCTTGCCACTCTTCCATAAAGGCCAGATTTGTGCAATATACGACTGATTGTTGTCCTATGGACAGAGTCTCCCACCTCAACTGTAGATCTCTGCAGTTCATCCAGAGTGATCATGGGCCTCTTGGCTGCATCTCTGATCAGTCTTCTCCTTGTATGAGCTGAAAGTTTAGAGGGACGGCCAGGTCTTGGTAGATTTGCAGTGGTCTGATACTCCTTCCATTTCATTATTATCGCTTGCACAGTGCTCCTTGGGATGTTTAAAGCTTGGGAAATCTTTTTGTATCCAAATCCGGCTTTAAACTTCTTCACAACAGTATCTCGGACCTGCCTGGTGTGTTCCTTGTTCTTCATGATGCTCTCTGCGCTTTTAACGGACCTCTGAGACTATCACAGTGCAGGTGCATTTATACGGAGACTTGATTACACACAGGTGGATTGTATTTATCATCATTAGTCATTTAGGTCAACATTGGATCATTCAGAGATCCTCACTGAACTTCTGGAGAGAGTTTGCTGCACTGAAAGTAAAGGGGCTGAATAATTTTGCACGCCCAATTTTTCAGTTTTTGATTTGTTAAAAAAGTTTGAAATATCCAATAAATGTCGTTCCACTTCATGATTGTGTCCCACTTGTTGTTGATTCTTCACAAAAAAATACAGTTTTATATCTTTATGTTTGAAGCCTGAAATGTGGCAAAAGGTCGCAAAGTTCAAGGGGGCGAATACTTTCGCAAGGCACTGTATTTATATTCTGGACTCTGACATTGCTCTGTTCTGTTATTTCTTAATTCCTTTCCTAAAATGTTTTGGATTTGTGTGTATTGTTTTGTATTGTTTGGTATTACTGCACTGTTGAATCTAGAAAACATAAGCATTTTGCAGCACCTGCGAAATATGTGTAAGCGACCAATACAATTTGATTTGGATCTGGTGCCATTGTGGAAAAGCCCAAGGCTAATTATTATTATTTTGTTTTCCTGCTGTCGATTGGCATAAGTAAACTTAAGCAATCAACAAATACGCACCTTCTTCATGACAATGTGTGATAATGTACTGTGGAGTAAACCAGATTGTGAGTTGGGTTATTGTCAAATCTCAAGCCAAGACAAAAGCAAAAGATCCCTTTTGTGTCATATGTGTCGTTCAAACTTACTTGCTGTTTAGTGTGCTTGCACTGTTTCTATGTCACGCTTTCAGAAGTGCTCATTGATGCATCGTTCTCATTGATGCATATCTCAAGTTCATTTTTATACATATATGGCTACCATTACTAATATCCTATAAGATGAAAATATGTATATGTAAGATCATGCATAGAGTGCAGGATGTACTTAATGACAGTCCAGCTTTGAGCAAGAAACACTCTGCTGCTGCAAACCGCAAGCTGTCACTGAGAAATATTTCTTGCTCACAAACCAACGTTGCTCATTGACCATCTATCTCAGTCCCTCAGCCAATTCAAGTTCAAATGTAATATATGACTTTCATTCTCCAAGTGTTATCTTCCCTGAACCAGACCATCTGTCTGCACCGCCTCGATTTCCCTGTCAAACACTGGTGTCCCTCTGAAGAGGATGCAGTCCACACACCCAAGTGAGCGCTGACACTCAATTAACCTTCTTGGATAAGAATTATTTCATAAACTTTTAGGTCTTAATTCACAAGACCTTATACTCACATAGCCACATACTGTATGTATATCCAGTGCCTTCAGGAAGTATTCATACCCCTCCGCATCTGTTGTGTTACAGCCTGAAGTCAAAATGGATGAAATGTTTTTTTTCTCTCTCACCCCATACCATATAACGACAAAGTGAAAAAAACAAATTTTTTAGAAATGTTTGCAAATGTATTGAAGATTAAATACAGAAATATCTCATTACATATGTATTCACACTCCGGAGTCAATACTTTGTGGAAGCACTTTGGCAGCGATTACAGCTGTGAGTATTTCTGGGTAAATCTCTAAGAGCTTGATTTGTTTATCCACACCTGGATTGTGCAACATTTGCCGATTATTCTTTTTTTAATTCTTCAAACTTTGCCAAATTGGTTACTAGATTGATCATTACTAGACAACCATTTTTAGGTATTGCCATAGATTTAAGTCAAAACTGTAACTCAGCTACTCAGGAACATTCACTGTATTCTTGGTAAGCAACTCTGTGTAGAATTGGCCTTGTGTTTTAGATTATTGTCTTGTTGAAAGGTGAATTCATCTCCCATTGTCTGGTGGAAAGCAGACTGAACCAGGTTTTTCTCTAGGATTTTCCCTGTGCTTAGCTCCATTGCGTTTCTTTATCATACTGAAAACTCCCCAGTCTTTAACGATTACAAGCACACACATAATATGATGCAGCCACCACTATGCTTGAAAATATGGAGGGTGGTACTCAGAAATGTTTTGGACTGGATTTTTTTTAACAAAGGGTTAATTGATTTGCCACATTTTTTGCAATATTACTTTAGTGCCTTGTTGCAAACAGGATACATGTTTTGACATATTTTTGATTCTGTACAGGCTTCCTTTTCACTTTAATTAGGTTACTATTATGGACTAACTAGAATGTTGTAGATCCATCCTCATTATTATCCAATCAAAGCAATTAAACTCTGTTACTGTTTTAAAGTCACCATTTGCTTCATGGTGAAATCCCTGAGCAGTTTTGTCACATCCTGACCATAGAGATATTTTTATTCTCTATGTTTGGTTGGTCAGGGTGTGATTCGGGTGGGAAACAGGCACCGTGTTATGTGGTAAAGCGCACGGTGTCTCCAGTGCGCGTACACAGCCCGGTGCGCTACATTCTAGCTCCCCGCATTGGACGGGCTACAGTGGGCATCCAGCAAGGGATTGGCCTACAGTGTGTCTCTTCGGCCTCCAGTGCATCTCTTCGGCCCAGGATAACCTGCGCCGGCTCTGCGCACTGTGTCTCCGGTGCGTCTGCACAGCCCAGTGTGTCCTGTGCCAGTCCCCCGCATTTGCCGGGTGAAAGTAACCATCCAGCCAGGAGGGGTTGTGTCGGCTCTACGCTTGAGACCTCCAGTGCGCCTCCACGGCCCAGTGTATCCGGTGCCTAGTCCACGCACCAGGCTTCCCGTCTCCTCAGTCCGGTGAGACCTGTTCCGGCTCCACGTTCGAAGCCTCCAGTGATGATCCATGGCCCGAAGTCCGTGACGATCCATGGCACGAAGCCTCCAGTGATGATCCATGGCACGAAGCCTCCAGTGATGATCCATGGCACGGAGCCTCCAGTGTTGATCCATGGCACGGAGCCTACAGTGATGATCCATGGCACGAAGCCTCCAGCGTTGATCCACATTCTGGATCCTGCAGCGACGGTCTCAGTCCCTCCAGTCCTCCCCAGTCAGTCTCCAGTCAGAGCCTGCGGAGAGGGTCCCCAGTCCGGAGCCTCCAGCTATGGTCCACAGTCCGGAGCCTGCAGCGAGGGTCCCCAGCCCGGTGCCGGCAGAGAGGGTCCCCAGTCCGGGGTCTGCCGGGGTCTGCAGGGGGTCCCCAGTCAAGGGCCTGCAGCGAGGGTCCCCAGTCCGGGGCCTGCAACGAGGGTCTCCAGTCCGGAGCCTCCAGCGACGGTCCCCAGTCCGGGGCCTGCAGCGAGGGTCCCCAGTCCAGGGCCTGCAACGAGTGTCCCCAGTCCGGAGCCTCCAGCTACGGTCCCCAGTCCGGAGCCTACAGTGAGGGTCCCCAGTCCGGGGCCTGCGGAGAGCGTCCCCAGTCCGGGGCCTGCGACGAGGGTCCCCAGTTAGGCTTGCCATAACAAAGGGGATGAAAACTTATTGACTCATAACATTTGACCTTTTACTTTTAAGTAATTTGTAAACATTTCTAAAAACATAATTCCACTTTGACATTATGGGGTATTGTGTTTAGGCCAGTGACCAAAAAATCAAAATGTAATCTGTTTTCAATTCAGGCTGTAACACAACAAAATGTGTAAAAAGTCAGGGGGTGTGAATACTGTCTGAAGGCACTGTAAAGGTAATCTAAAATACTGAAATGATTGATTTTGTAATTTCACAACTGTCACTCTCACATTGCCCACGGTGTTCAATTATTTATAGACATTAAATGTTAGCAAGATTGAAGAATCGCTGACTACTCTTATTTTGACCTTACCGATTGTGTATTTTTTAAATATATTTTTTTACATATTATCACTTTTCTATTATTTCTCAATTATCTTTCTCTCTGCATTGTTGGGAAAGGCCTGTAAGTAAGCATTTCACTGTTAGTCTACACCCATTGTTTACAAAGCATGTGACAAATACATTTTTATTTGATTTGGCTTCTCTAATTGCTAGTGCCTGCATCCTTTCCCATTCAAATGTAATTATGTTGACTTAGAACAGGTACTTATATCTTACTCACCCCTGGAGATGGAAGCAATCTTCCATTACCTTCATGGTTGAACTAATCCTCCAATAAATATATTTTTTCCCACTTCAGAAGATTTACTGTAGTCTTGACAGATAGATAAACCTTTGCACCAACTAAAGTCACTGCCATTCTTGTCTTAGTCATTGTTAAATTATGTTTTTGGTTTGTGGTGGAACATCTGCTTTACACAGATATTGTATGTGCTACAAGTGAAGCATTGGCTATCTGCTATCTAAAGTACTGTGTCATGTTTGAAGAAAGATTGTCATGACAAGAGTACTGACATAATTATACATGTGTTATGATTGTGGTTCAACAAAATGTATTCTGCTGTGATGAGTAACCTTTCTTGAAACACAAAAGATGAATTGTTACCCCTGGACTTAAGCTAGGATTTCTAAGTATGCAATATGTACTCTTAACTTTGTGGAGTTGCTAGATATGGCCATTGTTTGTAATAATGTGTTTCTTTAATTCGAGAAAATGTGGTAAATTAGATTCACACTCACTGATTTTGGACTTACACAGGGTAATTAAAAGGAATTGTTTAATGTGCTAGCTTACCTTGGAATGTTTGCTCCTTAGTGTTATCATCAGAAGGCACCATCAGACCAACTTCTTGACAAAACTTTGTTAAAACATCTTTAAGGCTGTTAATGTGTGTGTACAATGTGAGACATGTTTGCAGTGATAGGCACTACACAAGGGTGACTAATAGCAAAAGCCTCAATCAAGGATTGCAGGGTGACTTGAAACAAAGTTACTTCAAAATGAGATACTGTTAAAATAAAGTTAGCCGAAGATGAAATCCACTTTTCTCCTTAATTATCTCTGTCTGGAACAGAAGTGCATCAGGCTAAAAATTTCATTGAGATCTGCGAGGGAGTGAAAGAGTAATATGCTCGTCTCCAGACCAAATGTCAGCTCTCAGCCTAAGGTGTGATATTTAAGGTATTAATCACAGCAATGTGGCATGGTTTCAGAGGCCCCTTCATGTTCATAGAAACCAAGGGCGGACTGGGAACTGAAATTTGCCCTGGCATTTGTAACATACAGGCCCATCTTCTTCTTTGAGACCCTCACACTGGCCCATTTTTTTCCACCAGTTCCCCATTATTAGTCAGATAATGTTAATTTTGCACACACAAAAAAAAGTTAGACAGGTCCACTAGGCTAGAAATGGGCCAGCCCATCTGGCATTTGCACGAAATGGCAGATGGACAGTCCGCCCCTGACAGAAACCCAGCATATTAAAGTGACATATCCCCAGAAATCCACCCTGCACCATAGGTGCATATGCCTGCTAATTAACACATTACAACTTTAAAAAATAACGGAATGTATTTCTGAAGGTACAGGATTCGTCCTCCAGAGACAATTGTGTGTGATTGGAACAGCATGGGCTAGAAGAGAAGAAGACTACGTAGAGCACTTTTATTAATTGAACTGTGTATCTCCTTTTCAAACCCCAGAGTGGTGGAGCGGTCTAAGGTACTGCATCGCCGTGCTAGAGGCGCCACTATAAACCCTGGTTCGATCCCGGGCTGTATCACAACCTGCCGTAATCCGGAGTCCCATAGGTCGGTGCACAATTGGCTCAGCGTTGTCTGGGTTAGGGGAAGTCTTGGCCAGTGTAGGCTGTCATTGGAAATAATCATTTGTTCTTAACTGACTTGCCTAGTTAAATGAAGGTTAAAAATGAAAAAACAGCTGTCAGTCTGAATAGTCAATGTGTTATGGCCGGGTGACATTAAATCACTTGGATACAAATAGTATTCTAATACTTTTATTACATTAGATTTTATGGACAGTGTTTACTACCTCAATTGTTTTCCATGTGTAACTGAGTGAATGGGATGTCCACTTCAGTGTCAGACAATGAATAACTGAAGGGTAAAGTTCCACTATCTATTACTAAAAGTGCCGAGAGTGAAATCATAAAGATTTCACTCTCATATCTCTCATATTTTACATATGAGATCACATGATCACAGGAATGTGCCTGAGGATGGGGAACTGTATCAGATAGTGACAGCGCCTTGCTGAAAATAGAGCTGTCATCATGCAGGACTACTTAGTGAGTCCCACATGGAGTGTCGCACTTAAGCAGGCACCAGCTGAAAGATAATGCTGGCATCGAGAGCCAGGACACCTCACACCTGCCTTCTTTTCTATTCACCTCATTTCAAACTCTCCTTTCTCTCTCTCTCTTTATTCCCCTTTATCCCTCGATCAGAAGCCATTTATGGTTGGGTATCGGCTGTGTGGATCCATGCACACCTAATTGTTGTTTTGATGACGCGGCTGCGTCTTGGTTTTCTGCGGACCGATGCTTCCCAGGCCCTCCTTAAGAACATCAAACCCCTGATGCCTTCATTGAAGGGCCGGTGCATGGTCGGATGCATCCAAAATTGGCTTGGGCAGAGAGAGAATGAGATTAAAAAGGAGAGGACACACTAGGACAAGATATGAAGGAGAAAAGAGGCCAGGGATCTACTGCTTACACAGAAGCCCTCGAACAAAGAGGGCTTCTGTGTAAGCAGTGCTCAGTGCAGTGTTGCTGGGGTGAGACGCCTTGCACAGGTGCAACCCTCCACTCCTCAAGTCTTTAATGACAAACTAAGGACAAAAGACAGAGAGAGGGCAGTCAGTGCTGAGGCGCAGATAAAATGAGGGGGATGGGAAGATAGAGAGAGAGAGAGAGAGAGAGAGAGAAAGTGAGTGACAGCTACAGGGAGAGATCGAACACGGGATTTTAAATTGACTCCAGGGATAGGTAGACATGGGGAGGGGCTGAGGTGAGTACTTTTCTCCATTAATTTAGCAGTGGAAACGTACAGTACAGGATCAAGAAACAAACTATGTACTGTTGGAATTATAACACATTTTTACACTAGGACACTACTATAGTGTAACCAATATCAGTGACATCACAGAAATGTTGCAGTGAGAGACAAGCTTTCCCTTTGTGTGGCTCCATCATTGCATGATCTTATCATCTCTCTATCATGTTAATGTATTTGTCTGCAGAGTGTGTCACAAGCCTCATTCAATAATTGCTGTATGTACAATCAGTGACTAATATGTCACACACAATGACAGTATATCCTCTACATGTGTCTTCTCACAGTAACGCTAAAATTGACATTTGTAGAAGGGGAATGGCATGATTTTCCACACTCTAATACAATTTCCTTGTCATTTGAATTGGCCCAGATAATTCATTTGAATGATTCATGCTCCAGTGATATTGCTCAATTGCCAAATTAATATTCCGATCATCTTCCAAAATTCTGTGAAAAATGTCAGCCACATTAGTTGTGAGGGATATTTGTTTTGTAGTGTTTTTCTCTCCAATTTTGTGGTATCCAATTGGTAGTTACAGTCTCATCGCTGCAACTCCCATATGGACTCGGGAGAGGCAAAGGTTGAGAGCCTTGCACCTTCCGAAACACAACCCAACCAAGCCACACTGCTTCTTGACACAATGCCCACATAACCCAGAAACCAGCCACACCAATGGGACAGAGGAAACACCATGCACCTGGTGACCATGTCAGCTTGCACTGCACCTGGCCCACCACAGGAGTCACTAGTATGCGACAGGACAAGGACATCCCTTCCGGCCAATCTCTCCCTAACCCAGACGATGCTGGGCCAATTGTACGCCACACCATGGGTCTCCCGGTCATGGCCGGCCCGGACGGAGCCTGGACTCAAACCCAGAATCTCTAGTGGCACAGCTAGCACTGGGATGCAGTGCCTTAGACCACTGCCCCACTTGGGAGGCCCATGGGTTCTTGCAGGTTTTAAGTGTGTATTGAATCAGTGTCAGTCAATGGTCAACTGACACTGACATCAATACAGTGTCCATGTCTTGCAAGGACACTGATTATAATTAATTGGTGACCCAGTTTCTACTGCATGTTGAAAGTACTGCTAACTAAGAAGGTCTCACAAACAATGGTGATTGTGAAAGTTCAACTTTACACCTACGGTCTAACAGTTGTTTGTGATAGACAGACGATGAATCAATGACATCATTTGGAAAAGCATAGCCTCAGAAAAAAAACTGACAGATACCTGAAATACTTGAGTGGCAGCTCCCAGATAAAATAGCTGTGAAATGCTACAAAGACGCATGAAAGAGGAATGCTCCACACTTTTGTAAGCTAGAGTCAGGACATTTTCATCTCTGTAGGAGCTTTTATCAGAAAGAGAATTTGCTATTTTCAAACATTGAATGATGGAAACGTTTTTCACAAAAGTGAAATAGAAAACACCAAAAAAGCCCTCAAATGAAATCCCAAGTTCAAGAACATTGGGAAATGGCGGCGCTCCAAAATGTAAAAAACAAAAAATAACGAAAGGACGTCACCTCATTCCACCTTTTTTATTGTTGACCAGGCAAGTAAATGCATTTTGGCAGTTGTGCCTTCATCAGAGGAAAGTCATATGTCACCATGGCTCATATATTACTTGCTATGTTTGCTTAGCTATCAAGTGAACAATATAGTTTTCTAGAGAAATGCATGAAGACAAAATGGGTCCAGAAGAAAACAGTAGCCTCGTTCAGATATCACAATAACTTCAAAGACATAATTCTAAAATCTTGATCGTATAACAACTAAATCCTACAATTCATCATACAAAAATGTTTTGGAATAGTATTTCAAACAATTGTCTGCTGAGTGTCTTTCTTGGTTCCTAGAAATTGCTTGACTATGACCTAATTTTTTTCATTAGTACACTGTCCTAACATATTTTGCATGTCAGCAGTCAACTTTTCAATATATTGAACTTCCAAAAAGCAAAGTGTCACTTGCCACATCATCATGATCATCAAGGCCAGGGACCTTGTCATAGTCTCAGCTCACTCAACAAATAGCTGCAGATGCCTGTTAACTCTTATGGGAAATGGCTTAACACCCCCTCTGACTTTAAATCTCATTGTGAGCAAACAATGGACACAATTAACACAATTAACATTCTGGTTCTCTCGGAAACATGGTTAAATGGTTCTGTCTCAGATAAAAACATAAAAGTAACATCAGAGTTGGTCATTTTAGGGGATTTGAATCTGGATTGGCTATCCCCTGCCTCAGATCAATTTAAGAGTAAATGCATTGATTTTAATCTGACTCAATTGAACTCAAAACCCACATGAATAAATGTGAAAAACTCTTCATTGATTGATTTAATTCTTACTAATAACCCCAATAAATATCTGTCTAGTGGAGTATTTGGAAATGACCTCATTGATCATTGTCCCATAGTATATACTGTATTAGAGGTATGAAACCACAAAATAATAATCCCACAAAATAATAATCCTAGTTTAATTAAGAAGATACATTTTTAAAGGTTTTCTGCTCAAGGGCTTTTACATGTTCACTCTGATTTAGCCACTTTTTCCTGTATTCCTGACCTTGAGACTTTTTAAGCTCTATCTCTGACTCTGCTGGTGATCTTTTAAAAAATGTGAAAACAGTAAATGCACTGAAGTGTATAAATTCATATAATTTCCTGCCTAATCAAGCTCTGTCTGACTCTGGCATCATAACTGAGAATAATGGGATAAGTGACTATTTTAATCATAATTTTATCTCTGCAGGGTTGCCTAGTGGTTAGAGTGTTGGACTAGTAACTTAAAGGTTGCAAGTTCAAATCCCTGAGCTGACAAGGTACAAATCTGTTGTTCTGCCCCTGAACAGGCAGTTAACCCACTGCTCCTAGGCTGTCATAAAAAAAAAAATCTTAACTGACTTGCCTAGTTAAATAAAAGTTTTAAAAACAATTTGAGAGAAATGGTGGTGTATTTGACCCTGGTCAGTCTATTGACAGCTCTTCCCTCTGCCAGCCTCTAGCTGACTTGACGGTTAACTGGTCAACTGCTAGTGAATCTTTGTTTTTATTTCAACAATTTACAATCTGAGATGTGCTAGATGCCTTGCTTAAAATGTATGTAAAAAAATCCACTGGAGCCGATATGCTTGATCAATTTTTGCTGCAGCTCTCTGTCACCCCGACTTCTGAATCATGAACCTATATTTTTAACCTGACGATTATATCTGGTACTATCCCCAAGGTTTGGGAGGTGGTGACCTTTATGACCTAAATAATTATCTACCTATTTCTAAACTTTCTTTCCTAGCTAAAAATATTAGTCCTTGATTCATTCTCAGCTAAGATATTTGTTATCTTTGAAATGTATTCTAAATGTACATCAGTAGAGTCTTAAACCAGGTTATAGCACTATCTCAGTTGCATCCCTACTCATAAATGATGTCGTTAATTGTAAGAATATAAAAGGCAACATTGTGCTGACCTCTTTATTGACCTGCCAAAGGCTTTCGATACTGTTGATCACTCACTACTAATTCAGAGGCTTTCCTCAATTGGCCTTAAAAATGACTTGACAGATATAACTCAATCTATATCTACTGATGATGTTAAATCAGGTTCAGATATTACGAACCCCGCAGGGTTTGATTCTGGGTCCTGTACTTTTTACTGTTTACATTAACAAAATCGACTTCTCTGTAAAAAATTGAAACCTGCACTTGTATGCTGATGATGCTGTTGTGTATGATATTGCTCCCACAGTTGACCAGGCTCTATCTGACCTACAATCTGCCTTTATTGTATTATATAAAAAATTATTAACCTGAAATTAGTAGTGAATGCAGGTAAAACTAAGTATATGTTGTACTCTTGAGCGCATAACAGAAAGTCTGATGATTTAAGCATATTTTGGATGGTGACCATATTGATCGTGTCCCTGCTTACAAATATCTGGGCATCTGGATTAGAGGTCGACCGATTAATCGGTATGGCCGATTAATTAGGGCCGATTTCAAGTTTTCATAACAATCTGAAATCTGTATTTTTTGGCGCCGATTTGCTGATTAAAAAAAATATTTTTTACTTTTTTATTTTTATATCTTTATTTAACTAGGCAAGTCAGTTAAGAAAACATTCTTATTTTCAATGACGGCCTAGGAGCGGTGGGTTAACTGCCTCGTTCAGGGGCAGAACGACTGATTTTCACCTTGTCAGCTCGGGGGATCCAATCTTGCAACCTTACAGTTAAGGTAAGTTGCTAGCTAGCATTAAACTTATCTTGTAAAAATCAATCATAATCACTAGTTAACTACACATGGTTGATGATATTACTAGATATTATCTAGCGTGTCCTGCGTTGCATATAATCTGACTTAGCATACAAGCATACAAGTGTCTAAGTATCTGACTGAGCGGTGGTAGGCAGAAGCAGGTATGTAAACATTCATTCAAACATCACTTTCATCCGCTTTGCCAGCAGCTCTTCGTTGTGCGTCAAGCATTGCGCTGTTTATGACTTCAAGCCTATCAACTCCTGAGATGAGGCTGGTGTAACCGAAGTGAAATGGCTAGCTAGTTAGCGCGCGCTAATAGCATTTCAAACGTCACTCACTCTGAGCCTTCTAGTAGTTGTTCCCCTTGCTCTGCATGGGTAACGCTGGTACGATGGTGGCTGTTGTCGTTGTGTTGCTGGTTCGAGCCCAGGGAGGAGCGAGGAGAGGGACGAAAGCTATACTGTTACACTGGCAATACTAAAGTGCCTATAAGAACATCCAATAGTCAAAGGTTAATGAAATACAAATGGTATAGAGGTAAATAGTTCCATAATAACTACAACCTAAAACTTCTTAC
Organism: Oncorhynchus tshawytscha; assembly: GCF_018296145.1. Classification (NCBI taxonomy): domain Eukaryota; kingdom Metazoa; phylum Chordata; class Actinopteri; order Salmoniformes; family Salmonidae; genus Oncorhynchus; species Oncorhynchus tshawytscha. Next base: position 24,229,969 of record NC_056461.1, read on the forward strand.
CTGGGAATATTGAAGACTCATGTTAAAAGGAACCACCAGCTTTCGTATGTTCTCATGTTCTGAGCAAGGAACTGAAACGTTAGCACATATTGCACTTTTACTTTCTTTCCAACACTTTCTTTTTGCATTATTTAAACAAATTGAACATGTTTCATTATTTACTTGAGGCTAAATTTATTTTATTGATGTATTATATTAAGTTAAAATAAGTGTTCATTCAGTATTGTTGTAATTGTCATTCAAAAGATTGGCCGATTAATCGGTATCGGATTTTTTGGTCCTCCAATAATCGGTATCGGCGTTGAAAAAACATAATCGGTCAACCTCTAATCTGGATAGATTAAAAACTCTATTTTAAAAAGGAAATTGATGAGTTAGTTAAGAAGCTGAGAATAAAAATGGTGTTCTTCAATAGAAATAGCTCCGGCCTCTCATTAAATAGTAGAAAGCAGATTATTCGGTTGACGTACCTATCGGTCCTAGACTTTGGAAACATAGTCTATTTGAATGCAGCTGCCACTTCACTAAAACTGTTAGATGCAGTTTTTCATAATGCACTGCGCTTTATTACGAGCAACAATTTTCATTGTCTTCACTGCATTGTCTTCTAGAATGTTGGTTGGCCATCTTTGTTTTTTTTAAAACTAGAACAAATTCTTATTGACAATGACGGCCTAGGAACAGTGGGTTAACTGCCTTGTTCAGGGGCAGAACAACATATTTTTACCTTGTCAGCTCGAGGATTCGATCTAGCAACCTTTTCAGTTACTGGCCCAATGCTCTAACCACTAGGCTACCTGCGCTAATGCGTCTCTGTCTCCTCACTGAATGAATTACAAATGCGCCTAATGATAAGAAGGGTGAAGAGGTTCATTTAATTTAGAAAGACAATAGTGTAATGATGAGGTTGTGTTATGCCTATTTATCAGCATCAAATCATTTGAGCGCGAGCCCTGCAGGTTGATACCATTCTCTTTTACGTTTGACTTTGTAAAAATAAGATGTTAGGGGACTGTTTTATTTACTATAACTCTATTACAAGGGAAACGAACTCAAGCTATGTGTTGCAGTAGATCTATAGAATAATGCAAAACATATCCTTGACTCTTTCCAAATAGATGAGCGAGAAACAAGCGATACCAGTCAACCTGCACAGCCAGCCCATCAAAACTACACCTACACCGTACAAAACTAATTTTTACACATAATAAGAGTTAGCCTAAAGACAAGATTCAATTTACAATAATCTGATGAGTAACAATATCAGGCCTATCAGTTGTAATTGACAGATGCAAGGAAATGAGCTTTATCAAATCCTCCTACAGAGTCACATGCAAGTAAAATATTGTGATTTATATATAGTATCTGAAATAGCATATTCTGCAGTTTCTAATACACATACCTTAACTCAAGAAATGAAGAAAAGAGGTTCAGCGTTCAGAGTTTAGTTAAGTTTCGGTTAGCCACCGATGTCGAAACCAAGTACTTGCTCAATGGCTTCCATATTTAGGGAAAGATGAAACCAGGCCAGCGGGTGAGCAAGTGTGTGAGTCTGTGGTTTTGAGACTTGTGGAGCCTTACATTGGCAAAGGCAGAAATGTGGCCATTGGCAACTTCGTCACATCAATTTCCCTGGCAGACAAGTTGATTGCAAAGAAGACTAGCCTGCTTGGAACAGTGAACAAACAAAGTTGGGCGCTGCCCCCCTCTGCACCAAACAACATACCAGCGGAGCTGTACTTCACATCAGTGATGGAGAGTGGTAAAGCAACACTCACAGTGTACAGATGGAAAAGAAATAAGATGTTTGCATCCTCACCACCATGCATCCCACTGGATCTGACATGTGAGCTTTGTGAGAACCGCATGAACGCCAAGAAAGAAGCTACAGCCACCAAAGAGGCTGCAGATCCTGCTCTCCCTCTTCCCCAAGCACCACAGCTCCACAGCTTGTTCACACATAGCCCCAAAGCCGTGTGCTGACTGTGGACCCGAAGCATAAAGAGAAGACGGAATAGATTCATGAGTGAAGGCAAGGGTATATGGGCACAATACAGTGTCTGATACAATCACCAAATTACTGTTTTTATATCTTGTCATGAATATATTTCCACAAATATTTCATCAAGCAATTAATCCTTTACAATTGTTCATGCACTGGCGCTGTTGTTTAGGAATAGCGCAAATAATTTCACCTGTGCACCTGGCTGGTTATATTATTATTATTTTTAACATATTTTTCGTTTCTACTTTGTCAACAGAAGCTGTAACTGTACTTGATTAATTACTCTATTACTCTACTCTATTACTAATCTAATCTACAAATATAGTTTATCAAATGCATTGCACTGTACTGTTTTAATTGTAAGGGAAATTAAAATTGGCTATAGGCCTACGTTTATGCTAGAACTTTGGGAAATTATTTTAAAAAACATATCCTTGACTCTTTCTAAACAAATAATTATGGTTGTTATTTTTTTTAAATGGATTTATTTCCATGAATATTTCTTCATGCAGTTAATCATTTACAATAGTTTATGCACTATTTATCAGGCATTTACTTATCGAGCATGTTTGCGCACCTTGCAGGTTGATAAGCATCTGATGCATATGCTAAAAAGACAGCCGGCAATGTTCAATAGCGGGTACTGATAGGCTGAAAGGCCAGTCTGTTCTAGTGTTAAAGACATTGAAGAGAAGCACTGTATTCCCATGGTTTCCTCTTCCTCTCCCCTTCTCTCTCGGTATGAATTTGGTTGTGTCTGTCTATACACTACATGCATGGGGCTTTAATAGCCTGTGTATTCTATTTATTTGCTGCTGTTTATTTGTTTTTAATGCCTTGGCTAGTCTTTCCCTGTCATCTTTTATGCTAGGCTTAGAGCAGAAGGTCCTAGCCACACAGTCAGCCTCCCCTCACAGCGTTCTCTGTCTGATCATCACACCAGCAGGACACCCAGACAAACATGTTGTTAGCAGCTTTTTGCTTGTTCGTTTTTTTGTAGTACAACGTGGCTAGTTTACCGAAAAGGAGGATCAAGGAAAAGTGAGAGTAGGTGAAGGAGCCTACATTGATTTTCATAGAGAAATATCTATTATTTTTATTTAACCTTTATTTAACTAGGCAAGTCAGTTAAGAACAAATTCTTATTTACAATGACGGTCTACCCTGGCCAAACCGGCAGAATTGGGCCAAGTGTGCACCACTCTATGGGACTCTCAATCAGAGCCAGATGTGATGCAGCCTGGATTTGAACCAGAGACTGCTGCAACCCCTCTTGCACTGAGATGCTGTGCTTTAGACCGCTGCGCCACTCAGGAGCCCCATATCCAATCAAATTTTAGCATTACGTCCGACCAATCTTAATTTACAAACGCAGTAAATACTGATTTAAGATGTTGTCCCCTGGACATTAGCTGTATGTTTCTGTTCATGTAATTTTCTGTTGGTGGTTTTTACTGCTTTTTCTCTCTCTGGTTTGTTTACATAAAAATGTGACCTTTGGATTCCTTCATAATGTCATGAATCTATGACAGATTTAAGGTCATCCAATTTATTTATGAATGAATCTATCTGTTTCATCCTTTTATTTTGATCAAAGAACCTACAGATCCATAGTTACCAGAACATTTATACCTCAGAATGAGCTGCATGCATTTTTCTTCTTCCTGCATTCACAATTAGCAAAATTGAAAGTCTGTTTTGATTTCATTTAATAAATTGGTTGTATTAACACACAGTGTTCAACTTTTGTTTTGATGAAGGGGGTGGAACCCCAGAAGTGGGGGAAAAGCAAACTGTGTTGACTTCCCATTTATCAAAGGTCCTCATTAGCTGAGACAATATTGATCTGGAGATGCTGGAAAGGTAAAGCCAGTGGGAATCTTGAGGCAATCTCTCTGTTCAGCATTCTCTCTGCACAATCCTAGCTTGTTTTCCCCTGTCTAATTAGATGTCAGACTAGTTGTCAGCAATGTTGCATCATGCATTTGTGTGTGTGCGTGTGCGTGTGCGTGCACATGCGCTTGCGTGTACTGTGAGAGGATAGGTGGTCCTAGTAAGGGCGGAACCAGTGCATTCAATCAATGCCCTGAACACTTGTCCTCGCCATCACCCCTCCTCGCTGTGAGAAGGTCAACTGTCACATTGCCTCTGGAGGAACAAAGGAGGGTCCGTTTGTCATCATGTGATAGGATGAAGAGCAAAGAATAATATTTGCGGGAGCAAAATGTTATGGAAAAACATTTCAAAATATTAATACTGTTATTATACAGTGCCTTCGGAAAGTATTCAGACCAGCCCATCAAAAGACTTTTTCCACATTTTATTACGTTACAGCCTTATAAAAAAACCTCAGTAATCTATACAAAATACCCCATAATGACAAAGTGAAAATAGGTTTTTAGAAATGGTTGCAAATACCTTATTTACTTAAGTATTCAGATCCTTTTGAAATTGAGCTCACATGCATCTTGTTTCCATTGATCATCCCTGAGATGTTTCTACAACTTAATTGGAGTCCAACTGTGGTAGATTCAATTGATTGGACATGATTTGGAAAGGCACACACTTATCTATATAAGGTCCCACAGTTGACAGTGCATGTCAGAGCAAATACCAAGCAATGAGGTCAAAGGAATTGTCTGTAGAGCTCCGAGACAGGATTGTGTCGATGCACAAATCTGTGGAAGGGTACACAATAATTTCTGCAGCACTGAAGGTCCCCAAGAACACAGAGGACTCCATCATTCTTAAATGGATGAAGTTTGGAACCACCAAGACTCTTCCTGGAGCTGGCCAAACTGAGCAATCGGGGGAGAAGGGCCTTGGTCAGGAAGGTGACCAAGAACCCGATGGTCACTCTGACAGAGCTCTAGAGTTCCTCTGTGGAGATTGGAGAACCTTCCAGAAGGACATCCATCTCTACAGAACTCAACTAATCAGGCCTTTATGGTAGAGTGGAAAGACTGAAGCCACTCTTTTGTAAAAGGCACGTGACAGCCTGCTTGGAGTTTCCCAAAAGGCACCTAAAGACTCTTAGACCACGAGAAACAAGATTCTCTGGTCTGAAGAAACCAAGACTGAACCCTTTGTCCTGAACGCCAAGCGGCACGTCTGGAGGAAACCTGGCACCATCCCTGCCTTGAAGCATAGTGGTGGCAGCATCATGCTGTGGGGATGTTTTTCACCGGTAGGCTGGGAGACTAGTCAGAATCGAGGCAAAGATGAATGGAGCAAAATACAGAGAGATCCTTGATGAAAATCTGCTCCAGAGTGCTCAGGACCACAGACTGAGGCGAAAGTTCACCTTCCAGCAGGACAACAACCCTAAGTACACAGCCAAGACAATACAGGCATGGCTTCGGGACAAGTCTCTGAATGTCCTTGAGTGGCCCCAGCCAGAGCCCAGAATTGAACCCAATCAAACATCTCTGGAGAGACCTGATCCAACCTGACAGAGCTTGAGAGAATCTGCAGAGAAGAATGGGAGAAACTCCCCAAACACAGGTGTCAAAGGTGATTCAACAAGGTAGTGAGTAAAGGGTCTGAATACTTATGTAAATGTGATATTTCAGATTTGTATTATTATTTTTTTTAAATAAATTAGCAAACATTTCTAAACCTGTTTCTGCTTTGTCATTATGGGGTATTGTATGTAGATTGATGAGAAAAAAAACTATTATCAAAATGTTAGTATAAGGTTGTAACCTAACAAAATGTGTAAAAAGTCAAAGGGTCTGAATTCTTTCCGAAGGCACTGTATAATCAAGCTGGCCTTGTTATATCTTTTTTTTTTTACTGTAAAAACCCCATATAATTGTTCCAAAAGTTGCTTTAATGACCAAAAAGAGAGCATACATTTTATACGCTGTTTACCCTCCGGATACAAGAAATTTGATATTTGAAAGAAATGTATTATTTGAATACTTATTTATGTATTAAGACCCAACCCGGGATACTTTTTATATTGCAGTTCTTTTCTTTGAGGTGGATATATAGCGTTTAGCCACAAAACAAAATTGTTGCAATATATTTCTAACGAAATCATGTCTGTCTTTTCACTAGCCCCTGTCATGTTAAGATTACAAAATTATAGCTATATGTCTTTTAGAATATGTTTTTTTAATAACTATGAATTTACCAACATTTCAGAAAATATACACATTGCGTTTTGGAATGAAACTCTTCACCCCCAAAACTGCAAAACGTCTCTAATCCAGTGGTTCCCAAACTTTTTATAGTCCCGTACCCCAGCTGCGTACCCCCTCTAGCACCAGGGTCAGCGCACTCTCAAATGTTGTTTTTTTGCCATCATTGTAAGCCTGCCACACACACATTATACGATACATTTATTAACCATAAGAATGAGTGTGAGTCTTTGTCACAACTCGGCTTGTGGGAAGTATAGGACCAGGGCACAAATAATAATTTGTTCATTGAAAATTGTGAATAACTCACCACTGGTTAATGAGAAGGGTTTGCTTGAAAGGATGCACATAACTCTAAAATGTTGGGTTGTATTGGAGAGAGTCTCAGTCTTAAATAATTTTCCATGCACAGTCTTTGCCTGTATTTAGTTTTCATGCTAGTGAGGGCCGAGAATCCTCTCTCACATAGGTAAGTGGTTGCAAAGGGCATCAGTGTCTTAACAACGCAATTTGCCAAGGCAGGATACTCTGAGCACAGCCCAAACCAGAAATTTGTCAGTGGCTTCTGATTAAATTATATTTTCACAGAACCGCTTGTTGCAATTTCAATGAGGCTCTCTTGTTCAGATATCGGTAAGTGGACTGGAAACAGGGCATGAAAGGGATAACAAATCCAGTTGTTTGTGTCATCTGTTTCAGAAAAGTACCTGCGTAACTGCACACCCAATTCACTCAGGTGCTTTGCTATATCACATTTGACATTGTCCGTACGCTTGAGTTCATTTACACATAAAAAAATCATACAATGATGGAAAGACCTGTGTGTTAATGCAGACAGAGAAGAGCTCCAACTTCTTAATCATAGCCTCGGTTTTGGCCCGCACATTGCATATAGTTGCGGAGAGTCCCTGTAATCCTAGATTCAGATCATTCAGGTGAGAAAAAACCTCAGCCAGATAGGCCTGTCATGTGAGAAACTCATCATCATGCAAGCGGTCAGACAAGTGAAAATGATGGTCAGTAAAAAAAACGTTAAGTTTTGAAAATGTGTCAATACCTTGTCCCTTGATAACCAATGCACTTCTGTATGTTGTAAAAGTGTTACATGATTGCTGCCCATATCATTGCATTGTGCAGAAAATACATGAAGGTTCAGGGGCCTTGCTATAACAAAGTTAACCATTTTCTCTGTGGTGTCCAAAACATCTTTCAAGCTGTCAGGCATTCCTTTGGCAGCAAGAGCCTCTCGGTGGATGCTGCAGTGTACCCAAGTGGCGTCGGGAAAACTGCTTGCACGCACACGCATTACCACTCCACTATGTCTCCCGGTCATGGCTTTTGCGCCATCAGTACAGATACCAACACATCTTGACCACCAAAGTCCATTTGATGTCACAAAGCTGTCCAGTACTTAAAAATTATCCTCTTCTGGTCTTTCAACCAACCCCCTTTTCAACGATGAAGTCACAGACAATGAAAACTGAAACTGGCCCTCATGGTAATTGAACAGTGTTTCATGCTCCAACCAACGAGTGTGTGCCAATTAAATAACTTAACACAACATATTTGTAAATATTTCCTTATATATACAGTGTTAAGGATGTACATTCTGTACATCAACCCAGGTTGACAGAGCAAACTCCTAAGGGCAAACTCCTAACTCCCCTCTGTGAGGGGCGCCGACAGAGATGGCCGCCTCGCTTCGCGTTCCTAGGAAACTATGCAGTTTTTTGTTTTTTTTACGTGTTATTTCTTACATTAGTACCCCAGGTCATCTTAGGTTTCATTACATACAGTCGAGAAGAACTACTGAATATAAGATCAGCGTCAACTCACCATCAGTACGACCAAGAATATGTTTTTCGCGACGCGGATCCTGTGTTCTGCCTTACAAACAGGACAACGGAGTGGATTCCATGCAGCGACCCAAAAAAACGACTCCGAAAAAGAGGGAAACCAGGCGTTCTTCTGGTCAGACTCCGGAGACGGGCACACCGTGCACCACTCCCTAGCATTCTTCTTGCCAATGTCCAGTCTCTTGACAACAAGGTTGATGAATTCCGAGCAAGGGTAGCATTCCAGAGGGACATCAGAGACTGTAACGTTCTTTGCTTCACGGAAACATGGCTCACTGGAGAGACGCTATCCGAGGCGGTGCAGCCAACGGGTTTCTCCACGCATCGCGCCGACAGAAACAAACATCTTTCTGGTAAGAAGAGGGGCGGGGGCGTATGCCTTATGGCTAACGTGACATGGTGTGATGAAAGAAACATACAGGAACTCAAATCCTTCTGTTCATCTGATTTAGAATTCCTCACAATCAAATGTAGACCGCATTATCTACCAAGAGAATTCTCTTCGATTATAATCACAGCCGTATATATCCCCCCAAGCAGACACATCGATGGCTCTGAACAAACTTTATTTAACTCTCTGCAAACTGGAAACCATTTATCCGGAGGCTGCATTCATTGTAGCTGGGGATTTTAACAAGGCTAATCTGAAAACAAGACTCCCTAAATTTTATCAGCATATCGGTTGCGCAACCAGGGGTGGAAAGACCTTGGATCATTGTTACTCTAACTTCCGCGACGCATATAAGGCCCTGCCCCGCCCCCCTTTTGGAAAAGCTGACCACGACTCCATTTTGTTGATCCCTGCCTACAGACAGAAACTAAAACAAGAGGCTCCCACGCTGAGGTCTGTCCAACGCTGGTCCGACCAAGCTGACTCCACACTCCAAGACTGCTTCCATCACGTGGACTGGGATATGTTTCGTATTGCGTCAGATAACAATATTGACGAATACGCTGATTCGGTGTGCGAGTTCATCAGAACGTGCGTTGAAGATGTCGTTCCCATAGCAACGATTAAAACATTGCCTAACCAGAAACCGTGGATTGATGGCAGCATTCGCGTGAAACTGAAAGCGCAAACCACTGCTTTTAATCAGGGCAAGGTGTCTGGTAACATGACCGAATACAAACAGTGCAGCTATTCCCTCCGCAAGGCTATCAAACAAGCTAAGCGTCAGTACAGAGACAAAGTAGAATCTCAATTCAACGGCTCAGACACAAGAGGCATGTGGCAGGGTCTACAGTCAATCACGGACTACAGGAAGAAATCCAGCCCAGTCACGGACCAGGATGTCTTGCTCCCAGGCAGACTAAATAACTTTTTTGCCCGCTTTGAGGACAATACAGTGCCACTGACACGGCCTGCAACGAAAACATGCGGTCTCTCCTTCACTGCAGCCGAGGTGAGTAAGACATTTAAACGTGTTAACCCTCGCAAGGCTGCAGGCCCAGACGGCATCCCCAGCCGCACCCTCAGAGCATGCGCAGACCAGCTGGCCGGTGTGTTTACGGACATATTCAATCAATCCCTATACCAGTCTGCTGTTCCCACATGCTTCAAGAGGGCCACCATTGTTCCTGTTCCCAAGAAAGCTAAGGTAACTGAGCTAAACGACTACCGCCCTGTAGCACTCACTTCCGTCATCATGAAGTGCTTTGAGAGACTAGTCAAGGACCATATCACCTCCACCCTACCTGACACCCTAGACCCACTCCAATTTGCTTACCGCCCAAATAGGTCCACAGACGATGCAATCTCAACCACACTGCACACTGCCCTAACCCATCTGGACAAGAGGAATACCTATGTGAGAATGCTGGTCATCGACTACAGCTCGGCATTCAACACCATAGTACCCTCCAAGCTCGTCATCAAGCTCGAGACCCTGGGTCTCGACCCCGCCCTGTGCAACTGGGTACTGGACTTCCTGACGGGCCACCCCAGGTGGTGAGGGTAGGCAACAACATCTCCTCCCCGCTGATCCTCAACACTGGGGCCCCACAAGGGTGTGTTCTGAGCCCTCTCCTGTACTCCCTGTTCACCCACGACTGCGTGGCCACGCACGCCTCCAACTCAATCATCAAGTTTGCGGGCGACACAACAGTGGTAGGCTTGATTACCAACAACGACGAGACGGCCTACAGGGAGGAGGTGAGGGCCCTCGGAGTGTGGTGTCAGGAAAATAACCTCACACTCAACGTCAACAAAACTAAGGAGATGATTGTGGACTTCAGGAAACAGCAGAGGGAAAACCCCCTATCCACATCGATGGAACAGTAGTGGAGAGGGTAGCAAGTTTTAAGTTCCTCGGCATACACATCACAGACAAACTGAATTGGTCCACTCACACAGACAGCATCGTGAAGAAGGCGCAGCAACGCCTCTTCTACCTCAGGAGGCTGAAGAAATTCGGCTTGTCACCAAAAGCACTCACAAACTTCTACAGATGCACAATCGAGAACATCCTGGCGGGCTGTATCACCGCCTGGTACGGCAACTGCTCCACCCTCAACCGTAAGGCTCTCCAGAGGGTAGTGAGGTCTGCACAACGCATCACCGGGGGCAAACTACCTGCCCTCCAGGACACCTACACCACCCGATGTTACAGGAAGGCCATAAAGATCATCAAGGACATCAACCACCCGAGCCACTGCCTGTTCACCCCGCTATCATCCAGAAGGCGAGGTCAGTACAGGTGCATCAAAGCTGGGACCGAGAGACTGAAAAACAGCTTCAATCTCAAGGCTATCAGACTGTTAAACAGCCACCACTAACATTGAGTGGCTGCTGCCAACACACTGACACTGACACTGACTCAACTCCAGCCACTTTAATAATGGGAATTGATGGGAAATGATGTAAATATATCACTAGCCACTTTAAACAATGCTACCTTATATAATGTTACTTACCCTACATTATTCATCTCATATGCATACGTATATACTGTACTCTATATCATCGACTGCATCCTTATGTAATACATGTATCACTAGCCACTTTAACTATGCCACTTTGTTTACATACTCATCTCATATGTATATACTGTACTCGATACCATCTACTGTATCTTGCCTATGCTGCTCTGTACCATCACTCATTCATATATCCTTATGTACATATTCTTTATCCCCTTACACTGTGTATAATACAGTAGTTTTGGAATTGTTAGTTAGATTACTTGTTGGTTATTACTGCATTGTCGGAACTAGAAGCACAAGCATTTCGCTACACTCGCATTAACATCTGCTAACCATGTGTATGTGACAAATAAAATTTGATTTGATTTGATTTGACTTCTGCCAAGGTTAGAGCAATATCTACAGTAGTCAAAGTGGTCATGACAGCTTCAAAAAGAAGGTGACTTCCAAGGAACCCAAGGCAGCGCCTCAATGCTACACTTGCCTAACTAGACATTGTCTGTGTGATACATTGCTATATCCCCTGACCTGTCCTGCAGCCTTTCGTTTAATGTAATCTGTTTCTATTGATATAACACATTCTATGTAAGTTGTAGATATATTACTGTAATACTCCATACCTCGTCAATAGGAATGACTTTCTTTCTACGTAAATAGAATAAAAGCTGTAACAATCCCATCCTTTTTGGTTTTGAAATGTAGTGTTTCAGCATATTTGAAACACTCTCCTTCTCCTCTTTCTAGAGCTCAGACAGTATAGTAAATCAGCGTGTTTGGGTTCAAAATGTAATAAATATATCTAGCACCAAGTCATTTTTATGCCCCATGTAATGCTCAAAGTAAATGAGCCCTACAGTGCAACATTTTCACTCATAACTCTGGCTCTGGTTGAAACCTGGAATTAATTTGGAAAAAAAGTCCTGTTGCTTTTCTGTAATGTCATGTCCATAATGGTGCCATTTTGTCAACATAATGAGGGAGTAAATGGTGTGAGGTAATGACTGCACATGATTGAAATGGGAAATGAAAGGTGGATTTGCTCCCTTTTTCAATCTCATTGATAGGCCTTTTCTCCCCCACAGTATATGACATGTATACCATTTTCCTCCTAAACAATTATATTAGTGGACAGTATGAATGAGGTGCTCTTTACTCAGAAATGCATGTATATCTTTAACTTTCAGTAGTTTAGTTGGAATAGGGTCCAGTATGCAGCTTGAAGGTTTAAAGGCCATGATTATTTTCATCATTGTGTCAAGAGATATAGTACTAAAACACTTGAGTGTCTCTCTTGATCCTAGGTCCTGGCAGAGTTGTGCAGACTCAGGACAACTGAGCTTTGAAGGAATACGCAGACAGGGCTCTAACTCCTCTAGCTCCACAATGAAATAGGGTGCAGGCCAGGCAGCCTGCCAGCTTAGTGGAGTCTGCCACTAGAACAGTCAGTGTAGTCAGCTCAGCTATCCCCATTGAGACTGTGTCTGTGCCTCGACCTAGGTTGGGCAAAACTAAACTTGGCGGTTTTCGCCTTAGCAATCTCACTAGGATAAAGACCTCCTCCATTCTTGCCATTATTGAAAGAGATCGTGATACCTCGCATGTCAAAATAGGGCTACTTAATGTTATATCCCTTACTTCAAAGGCAGTTATAGACAATGAACTAATCACTGATCATAATATTGATGTGATTGGCCTGACTGAAACATGCTATATTTGATCTTCCATTTTTGGTTATTATGTTGGGTGTCACACAGATGTGAGAAACATGTCCCCCAAATGGTTCAATTGCAGCCTTAACCTTTCACGGCTAACAACCTTGGAAGCAACCATGAGGAAATGACCACAAAAATATATTGAGAAGCACTTATATTGAAAGTACATATCAGCAGACATCACATCAAATGTCATGTGTTTTTGTCATGCAGAGATTGGGATGAACTCGTCATTGTCGAGGTGAAAGGCACGTGACTTGGAAAAGACTCTCTTTGTAATAGAACGGAAGGAGAAAGTGTGAATAGTCTCGGCCTGTCTTCCCTCGGGAGGTGAGTTAGTGTTGATTGATGCTTGAGGTGAGTGGAGCAGGCGGTAAGCACTTGGATTTAAGGCAGAACATTTGCCACTTCCTGAAGACAGTTCGTTCTGCTGATAAATTGTTTGAAAGGAAAATGAGGATAAGAATCCCAAGGAACCAATTAAAAACCATAAAGTGCATAAATATATAAAACACCATCTTTGATTCTGTTTGGAACATAATGCTCTGGTAGTTTCACAATGAGTCTGAGACCCACATTAGGAATCCATCAGGTGGCAGGTACCCGAGTGGTTAAGAGCATTGGTCCTGTAACTGAAAGGTTGTTGGTTTGAATCCCCAAGCGGACTAAGTGAAAAATATGTCTGTGTCCTTGAGCAAGGCACTTAACCCTAATTTCACCTGTAATTTTCTCTGGATAAGTGCATCTGCAAAATTAAATACGTTTGGTTAGCTTTTTTACAATGTGAAGTGCAACATCATACAGTGCTATTGTTACTCTCGCTAAAGGAAGTAAGCAGTCGAGCCAAGTGTTTTTCCTGGTCATGTCCCATTGACAGGAAAGGCTCTGGGCCTTAGTCATGATGACCAATGCTTAATGTCTGGAGCTTTTAAGACATATGGTCTGATTTGATAAATCAGCTTCACTTTAAAAAGCCTGGCATGTCCTGCTCTCTTTGGACATACTGTCCAGCATAGCCACGGGAAGTTGTTTCGGGGGTGCTTTGCCGATGGGGGAATCAAACCCACAACCCAAGCATTGGAAGCATCATTCTCTATCAACTGAGCCACATCATCACATCACGTCATCGCAAACCACTTGATGTCTCAATGTAATCAATTCAGTGGCGGTCGGTGCCATTTAAGATGAAGGAGGACGATTTAGACTTTTCATTCATATTCCATTCAACCAGTTAAATGTAACAGCGATAGATGTAGGCTACTACATGATACTCAAATTGTCTCTACACCCATCATGAGGTTGCTACATCCTAGCCTATGAATCAAAGTTTACAACGTAGGTGCACACATGTACAGATATCATTTTGAGGCGACAAACAGTGACACATGTACAGACAGTGACACATTCAATACCGCCTTGCACACTCTAGCCTGCATCTAGCTTGTCTAGGGTGTGATCATTAGTCAGGTATTTTTTATCCCCGTTTCATTACATTTGTTTACCTTTACCCTTTCTGGCGCAGGCATTCCACTAGCGACCCACCTCGACAACATCCGGTGAAATTGCAGAGCACCAAATTCAAAATACAGAAATTGTCATAATAAACATTCATAAAAAATACAAGTGTTGTACATCGGCATAAAGATGAACTTCTTGTTAATCCAGCTGCTCTGTCTGATTTCAAAAAGGCTTCACGGCGAAAGCATACCGTGCGATTATCTGAGGACAGTGCCCTGCGTACCAAAGCATACCAACATTTTACAACCAAGTAAAGGAATTACAAATGTCTGAAATAGCGATAAAATTAATCACTTACCTTTGAAGATCTTCATATGGTTGCAGTCACAAGAGTCCCAGCTACACAATAAATGTTTGTTTTGTTTGATAAAGTCCCTCTTTATATCCCAAAAACTCTCTTGGCGCATTTTGTTCAGTAATCCACTGGCTCCAAGGCGGTCAAAACATGCAGACGAATACATCCTAATAGTACCGGTAAAGTTAGTCGAAACATGTCAAACGATGTTTATAATTAATCCTCAGGTTGTCAATTGTCTAAATAATCGATAATATTTCAACCGGACAATAGTGTATTCAACAGAAAAGAAACACAGTGTAGGGCGCATAATCGGTCTCATGCGCAAACCAGCTCTGCATTTTTCCTCAGTCACTGCCAACAAGGTCCCATTCTTCATTTTTCAGAAAACAAGCCTGAAACAATGTCTAAAGACTGTTGACACCTAGTGGAAGCCATAGGAACTGCAACCTGGGTCCTAACCCATTAGATACAACAACTATTAGACTACAAAACATCTCTGAAACTGGAAACACTTACAGTGGGGCAAAAAAGTATTTAGTCAGCCACCAATTGTGCATGTTCTCCCACTTAAAAAGATGAGAGAGGCCTGTCATTTTCATCATAGGTACACCTCAACTATGACAGACAAAATCAGAAAACGAAATCCAGAAAATCACATTGTAGGATTTTGAATTAATTTATTAGCAAATTATGGTCGTAAATAAGTATTTGGTCAATAACAAAAGTTTATCTCAATACTTTGTTACATACCATTTGTTGGCAATGACAGAGGTCAAACGTTTTCTGTAAGTCTTCACAAGGTTTTCCCACACTGTTGCTTGTATTTTGGCCCATTCCTCCATGCAGATCTCCTCTAGAGCAGTGATGTTTTGGGGCTGTTGCTGGGCAACACGGACTTTCAACTCCCTCCAAAGATTTTCTATGGGGTTGAGATCTGGAGACTGGCTAGGCCACTCCAGGACCTTGAAATGCTTCTTACGAAGTCACTCCTTCGTTGCCCGGTCGGTGTGTTTGGGATCATTGTCATGCTGAAAGACCCAGCCACGTTTCATCTTCAATGCCCTTGCTGATGGAAGGTGGTTTTCACTCACAATCTCACGATACATAGCCCCATTCATTCTTTCCTTTACACGGATCAGTCGTCCTGGTCCCTTTGCAGAAAAGAGCCCCAATGCATGATGCTTCCACCCGATGCTTCACAGTAGGTATGGTGTTCTTTGGATGCAACTCAGCATTCTTTGTCCTCCAAACACGACGAGTTGAGTTTTTACCAAAAAGTTATATTTTGGTTTCATCTGACCATATGACATTCTCCCAATCTTCTCCTGGATCATCCAAATGCTCTGTAGCAAACTTCAGACGGGCCTGGACATGTACTGGCTTAAGCAGGGGGACACGTCTGGCACTGCAGGATTTGAGTCCCTGGCGGCGTAGTGTGTTACTGATGGGTTGGCTTTGTTACTTTGGTCCCAGCTATCTGCAGGTCATTCACTAGGTCCCCCGTGTGGTTCTGGGATTTTTGCTCACCGTTCTTGTGATCATTTTGACCCCACGAGGTGAGATCTTGCGTGGAGCCCCAGAACGAGGGAGATTATCAGTGGTCTTGTATGTCTTCCATTTCCTAATAATTGCTCCCACAGTTGATTTCTTCAAACCAAGCTGCTTACCTATTGCAGATTCAGTCTTCCCAGCCTGGTGCAGGTCTACAATTTTGTTTCTGGTGTCCTTTGACAGCACTTTGGTCTTGGCCATAGTGGAGTTTGGAGTGTGACTGTTTGAGGTTGTGGACAGGTGTCTTTTATACTGATAACAAGTTCAAACAGGTGCCATTAATACAGGTAATGAGTGGAGGACAGAGGAGCCTCTTAAAGAAGAAGATACAGGTCTGTGAGAGCCAGAAATCTTGCTTGTTTGTAGGTGACCAAATACTTATTTTCCACCATAATTTGCAAATAAATTCATTAAAAATCCTACAATGAGATTTTCAGATTTTTTTTTTCTAATTTTGTCTGTCATAGTTGAAGTGTTCCTATGATGAAAATTACAGGCCTCTCTCATCTTTTTAAGTGGGAGATTTTGCACAATTGGTGGCTGACTAAATACTTTTTTTGCCCCACTGTATCTCCCTCACTAGCTTTAAGCACCAGCTGTCAGAGCAGCTCACAGATTACTGAACCTGTACATAGCCCATCTATAATTTAGTCCAAACAACTACCTCTTTCCCTACTGTATTTGTTTTATTTATTTTGCTCCTTTGCCCCCCATTATTTTTATTTCTACTTTGCACATTCTTCCACTGCAAATCTACCATTCCAGTGTTTTACTTGCTATATTGTATTTACTTTGCCACCATGGGCTTTTTTTGCCTTTACCTCCCTTAGCTCACCTCATTTGCTCAGATCGTATACAGACTTGTTTCTACTATATTATTGACTGTATGTTTGTTTTACTCCATGTGTAACTCTGTGTTGTTGTATGTGTCGAACTGCTTTGCTTTATCTTGGCCAGGTCGCAATTGTAAATGAGAACTTGTTCTCAGTTTGCCTACCTGGTTAAATAAAGGTTAAATAAAAAATAAAAATAAAAGATACTGTGTAGGCATTTGTTACGGTTTTCTTCCGTCGAAGGAGAGTCGGACAAAAATGCAGCGTGGTTAATAATATACATCTTTAATAAACTAATAAACACGAATATACAAAAACAAGAAACGGAACGTGAAAACCTATACAGCCTATCTGGTGAATACAAAACACTGAGACAAGAACAATCACCCACGAAACACTCAAAGAATATGGCTGCCTAAATATGGTTCCCAATCAGAGACAACGAGAATCACCTGCCTCTGATTGAGAACCGCCTCAGGCAACCATAGACTTTGCTAGAACACCCCACTAAGCCACAATCCCAAAACCTACAACAACAAAAAAACATACAAAAACACAACACAAAATAAACCTATGTCACACCCTGGCCTGACCAAATAAATATAGAAAACACAAAATACTAAGATCAGGGCGTGACAGCATTTAGTTAAAAATACCCACTTCAAAAAAATCCCACTTCCTAGATGGATTTTCCTCAGATTTTTGCCTGCCATATCAGTTCTGTTATACTCACAGACATAATTTTAACAGTTTTGGAAGCTTTTTTGGAAGTGTTTTCTATCCAAATCTACCAATTATATGCATATCCTAGCTTCTGGGCCCGAGTAACAAGCAGTTTACTTTGGGCACGCTTCGCATCCAGAAGTCGAAATACTACCCCCAAGCCATAAGAAGTTTTAAAAAACGTTTTTCAACAGAATCGGTGGAATAAATACACCACTGATCATACGTAAACACGGTTCACTTTCGTAGCAGTCACGTTGCATTCATTCTCTCATCTATGTGCTCCCCTCCTCTCACCTTTACCCTTCGCTTGTGGACTTCAATGCACAACACATCAGCTGAATGTGACCAAGGCGAAAAACAACTTTCCAGGCCATACCATATCATAGCCACTACACACAGCCTACATCGTTGTCACCATATTAGCTAAAATAACATCATAGTCACCGTAGCTAATAAAACTAATGCATTAGTAAACCCGCTACAATCATGCAGTAAAGTTACAGTGTACAGTCAGAAAGCAGTTTAGCACGTACACCGGCAGGCCTCGGAGGCATTAAATTAGAAAAAACAAAACCTTACCTTGACTTGGAAGAGTTCCCGTGTTGTGTTGGATAGTCATAGCCAGCTAGCTAACATAGCATCCCTCTGTTTGTGCAGGGTGTTTGAGTAGGCTGCACTAGCTAGCTGCATTTGCTAGCAGTGAAACTGAACAAAATTGCTCGCTCTCTCAGCTGCTTCTCACTAATTGTTTTATGATTTAATTTATTAAAAACTCTTCAACTATTGTCTTTCTCTGTCTTTGAGTCAACTACTCACCACATTTTATGCACTGCAGTGCTAGCTAGCAGTAGCTTATACTTTCACTAGATGAATACTTTGATCCTTTGATTGCGTGGACAGCATGTCAGTTCATGCTACAAGAGATCTGATAGGTTGGAGGACGTCCTCCAGAAGTTGTCATAATTACTATATTAGTCTATGGAAGGGGATGAGAACCATGAGCCTCCAAGCTTTTGCATTGAAGTCAATGTAGAAGATCAGCCTATGTGCAATACAGTAATGTACATTTACAGTTGAAGTCGGAAATTTACAGACACCTTAGCCAAATACATTTAAACTCAGTTTTTCACAATTCCTGACATTTAATCCTTGTAAGATTTCCCTGTCTTAGGTCAGTTAGGATCACCACTTTATTTTAAGATTGTGAAATGTCAGAATAATAGTAGAGAGAATGATTCATTTCAGCTTTTATTTCATTCAGCACATTCCCAGTGGGTCAGAAGTTTACATACACTCAGTTAGCATTTGGTAGCATTGCTTTTAAATAGTTTAACTTGCATCAAACGTTTCAGGTAGCCATTCACAAGCATCCCACAATAAGTTGGGTGAATTTTGGCCCATTCCTCCTGGCAGAGCTGGTGTAACTGAGTCAGGTGTGTAAGCCTCCTTGCTAGCACATGCTTTTTCAGTTCTGCCCACAAAATGTTCTATAAGATTGAGGTCAGGGCTTTGTGATGCCCACTCCAATACCTTGACTTTGTTTTCCTTAAGCAATTTTGCCACAACTTTGGAAGTATACTTGGGGTCATTGTCCATTTGGAAGACCCATTCGCGACCAAGCTTTAACTTCCTGACTGATGTCTTGAGACGTTGCTTCAATATATCCTCATAATTTCAATACTCAGTTTTGTGAACTGCCACCCTCGAACTTCACGGTTGGGATGGTGTTCTTCGGCTTGCAAGCCTCCCCCTTTTTCCTCCCAACATAACGATGGTCATTATGGTCAAAAGATTCTATTTGTGTTTCATCAGACCAGAGGACCATTTCTCCAAAAAGTATGATCATTGTCCCCATGTGCAGTTGCAAACCGTAGTCTGGCTTTTTTAGGGTGGGTTAGGAGCAGTGGCTTCCTCCTTGCTGAGCTGCCTTTCAGGTTATGTCGACATAGGACTCGTTTTACTGTGGCTATAGATACTTTTGTACCTGTTTCCTCCAGCATCTTCACAAGGTCCTTTGCTGTTGTTCTGTGATTGATTTGCACTTTTCGCACCAAAGTACGCTCATCTCTAGGAGACAGAATGCATCTCCTTCCTGAGCCATATGACGGCTGTGTGGTCCCATGGTGTTTATACTTGCGTACTACTGTTTGTACAGATGAACGTGGTACCTTCAGGTGTTTAGAAATTGCTCCCAAGGATGAACCAGACTTGTGGAAGTCTACAATTTTTTTCTGATTTCTTTTGATTTTCCCATGATGTCAAGCAAAGAGGCACTGTGTTTGATGCAAATGCAATGCTACAGTCTGGGTAGCCATTTGGTTACCTGTTTAGGAGTCTTATGGCTTAGGGGTAAAAACTGTTGAGAAGCCTTTTTGTCCTAGACGTGGCACTCCAGTATCGCTTGCCATGCAGTAGTAGAGAGAACAGTCTATGACTGGGGTGGCTGGGGTCTTTGACCATTTTTAGGGCCTTCCTATGACACCGCCTGGTGTAGAGGTCTTGGATGGCAGGCAGCATAGCCCCAGTGATGTACTGGGCCATACGCACTACCCTCTGTAGTGCCTTGTGGTCAGAGGCCAAGCAATTGCCGTACCAGGCCAATGCTATCGATGTTACAGCTGTAGAACCTTTTGAGGATCTGAGGACCCATGCCAAATCTTTCTAGTTTCCTGAGGTTGAATAGACTTTGTCATGCCCTCTTCACGATAGTCTTGGTGTGTTTGGACCATTCCAGTTTATTGTTGATGTGGACACCAAGGAACTTGAAGCTCTCAACCTGCTCCACTACAGCCCCGTCGATGAGAATGGGGGCGTGCTCGGTCCTTCTTTTGCTTGTAGTCCACAATCATCTCCTTAGTCTTGGTCTCGTCATTGTCGGAGATCAGGCCTATCAGTGTTGGGTTGTTTGCAAACTTAATGATGGTGTTGGAATCGTGCCTGGCCATGCAGTCGTGGGTGAACATGGAGTACACGAGGGGGCTGAGCACTCACCCCTGGGGAGCTCCAGTGTTGAGGATCACCATGGCAGATGTGTTGCTACCTACCCTCACCACCTGAGGGCGGCAAGTCAGTAAATCCAGGATACAGGGAGGTGTTTAGTCTCAGGATCCTAAGCTTAGTGATGAGCTTTGAGGGCACTATGGTGTTGAAGGCTGAGCTGTAGTCAATGAACAGCATTCTCACTTAAGTGTTAATTTTGTCCAGGTGGGAAAGGGCAGTGTGGAGTGCAATAGAGATTGCATCATCTGTGGATCTGTTTGGGCGGGATGCAAATTGGAGTGGGTCTAGGGTTTCTGGGAAAATGATATTGATGTGAGCCATTACCAACGTTTCAAAGCACGTCATGGCTACTGACGTAAGTGCTACGGGTCTGTAGTCATTTAGGCAGGTTGCCTTTGTGTTCTTGGGCTCAGAGACTATTGTGGTCTGCTTGAATCATGTTGGTTTTGCAGACTCAATCAGTTACATGTTGAAAATGTCAGTGAAGACACCTGCCAGTTGGTCAGAACATGCCTGGAGCATACGACCTGGTAATCCGTCCCCTCAGCTTTGTGTATGTTGACCTGTTTAAAGGTCTTACTCACGTCGGCTACGGAGAGCATGATCACTCAGTCGTCCGGAACAGCTGATGCTCTCATGCATGCCTCAGCGTTGCTTGCCTCGAAGTGAGCATAGAATTGATTTAGCTCGTCTCGTTGGCTCGTGTCACTGGGCTGTGCTTCCCTTTGTAGTCTGTAATAGTTTGCAAGCCCTGCCACATACAGTAAGACAGGCATCGGAGCCAGTATAGTATGATTCAATCTTAGCCCTGTGTTGACGCTTTGCCTGTTTGATGGTTCATCACAGGGCATAGCAGGATTTCTTGTTAGCTTCCCGGTTAGAGTCCCGCACCTTGAAAGCAGCAGCTTTACCCTTTAGCTCAGTGTGGATGTTGCCTGTTATCCATGGCTTCTGGTTGGGGTATGTACGTACAGTCACTGTGGGGACGACGTCCTCAATGCACTTATTGATAAAGCCAGTGACTGATGTGGTGTACTCCTCAATGCCATCGGAAGAATCCCGGAACAATTTCCAGTCTGTTATAGCAAAACAGAAGAATCTGAGAAACTCCCCAAATACATATCTGCCAAGCTTTTAGCATCACACCGAATAAGACTCTATGCTGTTATCGCTGGCAAAGGTGCTTCAACAAATTACTGAGTAAAGTTCTAAATACTAATGTAAATGTGATATTTCAGCTTTTATTTTTAACATATTTTCAAAGATTTCCCACAATTTTTTTGTTTGTTGTCATTATGGTGGACTGTGTGTAGATTGATGAGGATTTAAAAAATTATATTTTAGAATATGGCTGTAACGTAACAAAATGTGAAAAAGTCAATGGGTCTGAATACTTTCGAATGCACTGTATTCCCACTCACTCCCCTCCAGACCAACGATTGAGGTTCAGCTCTGGTTTCAATAATGGGTCAGCCGATGTGGGTCACATGGTGCAACAGGGAGTCAAAAAAGTAAGGGCTTCATAGCAATAGATCTCAATTGAGACCCCAAATATGGTGATGCTCGTCCGATTAAGCAGCATAAGTTATCTTGTTTTCTTTACCAAAACCTGTCATTTTCTTTCTTTCTTTCTTTTTACAATTTCTTCCATTTCTCTCAACTTTTTTGGATACTTTGTGATTGCAGTCTGGAATTATGACCATGGTTCACTCTGGTTAAGGCCTTCCCACATTGTACGTTGGATTCAGTCTTTTCTGATTATTACATGTCACACTGTGCAATGTGACCAAAATTAACAACTTGATATCAACCTCGCCAGATTGTACTATTTGCTTCAGTTTTGTCGTAACATTCTGTGATTGGCTTGTGAAGCTACATCAGCCTACGTAGGTTACATCAACAGTGACATGCATATCATGCGTATCGGGGAGGCCGGTAGCCTATTGGTTGTTGGGCCAGTAACTGAAATGTTGCTAGATCAAATCCCCCAGCTGACAAGGTAAAAATCTGTCATTCTGTCATTGAGCAAGGTAGGCCGTCATTGTAAAGAAGCATTTGTTCTTAACTGACTTGCCTAGTTCAATAAAATAAATTAGAATCAAGCAAAAAAATAACCAAAACAAGCTGTTGCTATGTTGATTATTGACAGACATTGCTCCTCCTACCTCTGTGATGAAAGCTCAACTCTCAAATTTAAGAGGTATATCACAATATGAAAACGCTGAATGAATTTAAGACCCATAGCTTGAATGTGATATGCGCCTCTTCCTCCATTGGCATTACTCAATACAAGCATTCCAATTTTGACATTCGAGGTGTGTTTATGTTATTTGTAACTAGACACAGCCCATTACTTAAACAACTTTTTCATTATACGATGTGCGAATCCTATAGTAAAATTTTCAATAAAAAATAATAACTGTTGTCATTGCCGGCTGTGTTCCTACTGGTCAGGCACCGTGATCAGTGTGTAACACCAGCCACACTACATGATAAAGGCAAAGAAATTCGGACACTGGCAAACCTTTGTTGGAGCCTACTACCGCATGTACAGTAGCGGTACTGAATTGGTAGACCTAGACCCTGTTACACTGAACGAGCCAAGACCAACAATCTTTTATGACCAAAGAATTTGCCCACAATGTGGAAATGTATCTGGGACAGCAAAATTGTGGCATAAGAAAGCTAATATTGTACAATTTGTGCGGGCTTTTAGGTGATGTTACAGTGATTCTCATGTAAGTTGTTTACTGTATTTTCCAGTTGTCCAGGAATTTCCAAAAGTAATATTTTTTTATCATGTTTTTGCCAAAAGCCTAGCAGCGCTTTGAACTTGATTGCAGCGACTTATACCCAGAGCTGTGCTATTGAAAGGATACTGCTGAGACCTTTAGAGATGAATCAAGAAAAATATTATGGCACAGAGAAAATTAACAATATGCAGCTGATTGCTCAGATTGATTCAATCAATCGCTAAGCCATTCCAAGAAAACAAGGTGTAATTTACTGAAGGCTCTAAAATGGAACTGTAGAGCATGAGATGAATGTGTGCAGTATGCCTCAGAAGTTATGTGTGCATAAATAAATGTAAATTAGTTTTTTAAATAAATATCTCTGGTTGGATTCAGATATGTATGACGTGTGCGCATACACATTTATCAACAGCAAGCGTCACAAGGACTTAACATAAATGGAGTTGCTTGTCGTAGTATATAAATTCACCAACACACCTAATTAAAAATGATTGTCACTGAAATATGCATGGGATATTTTAATGCACAAACACTCATGCAATGCTGGCTTTCTGTAGGGGAATGGGGTTGTGGATTAGTCAATGCAGTACAATAGATTGCCTATACCATTTCCAATAAATCTAATACTAAAAGTAATATTATATCAAATGTTGATTATGATGAATATTTACAGGGAATATTGCAAAAATGTTTGCACTACCCTAATTGAAAACTTTGTTTTGTTTGGTTGATATTTGAAGCTGGGAATATGAAGGGGCAGAAAACCTGGTGAGAGTAGACTGCAAAGTGCTCCATGGACAACAACAGCAAATAGCCTAGGGTGTCTCCATGAGTAATGGCCTATATTTGCATGAAAAAGGCTTTTCTTAATCTTTATGTCCATCAAATTAAATATGTATGGCATAATAAAGGTGTTTTGGGGTTTTGAAGCCTTGTTCCGTTGGCCTCTACTGAGGATGCAAACATAAATCATTCCTCAGACTGTGCATTGTTCTTTGCTCTTTTTCACAAAAAATTATATATGTGGTAACGTATAAAAACTATTATGATATTTCCATGTTCTAATAGAGAAAGAGCATCAGTGCTTTCAGAGCTATGAAACACCATGTGTAGACACTGTTTTTAGTACAGTAATTAGTGTTACTACACACAAATACAATATATGTTATGCAGTGTCGTTTAAAGGAATGCAGTGTAATATACCGATAGACATATTTGATTAGAAATATTTATGTTACAATGTCTTTGTAGCTCAATTTCATCAATATAAACACAAAACAGAGCATATTTAATTTTTCTTTCTGGACAATGTCAATATCTTGGAAGTTACAGTAATTGCGACTTCTGAAGGAAAGTTTAGAAAAATGGCTTCATTGTGAGGCAGACCGTTGATGGAGAGTTCTTTATGCAGGCCTGCTGTTTATTCAATACTTCCCCTGTAGCCTTGACTGCTTGTTTTGCTAGAGTTAGTCTATTTAAGGATGGATTGGAATTGGGTAGCCAAAGAGCAATTACGAACATTTGGCCTTTTCAACATTTGTACGGTAGCTTATTTGATTCAGACTATATCAGTACTTCAACAAAATCCATCTTTCCAAGGGTAGCAAAGCAGAGTGATGATGTCTAGACCACTGTCAGAGAATGGGGGGAAATGACTCAGGGGTTGATACGTATTTAATTGCTTATGAATAAATAAACACTTTGCCTTTTTCTCATTTAACAGAATAATTAGTAATTGATGTGTCTAGCAGAGTGTAAACTGAACCTATTGGACTCATTACATACAGTGCTATGCCACGTAATTGCAACATGCAACATCATCATTTTGGTGGACTGTATCTTACTTTGGGGGTATAAAAAAATGAACAGGTCAAAACTGTGTTGCAAAATGGTTATTTGCATCATGAATTAATGATTTTTTTGGGTTGCTTTTATTGTTCGACTCTTGGCATATTCAACGCATGTGTGTTAGGTGAGTCACTACAGGCTTTGACATCCTTGTAAATCTGCCACAAAGCACAAGGAAAACCATTTGAATCGTGAATAGCAGATTACATTTATTATAAATCATGCATGAATCAGTTGGAGCTAAACAGTAGGACAATATGTTATGAATAATCAATTACAAATAGATTTTAGTCCCTGTTTATGCAAATGTAGCATTTGATATTCATCAGCTTCCAATGCTGTTGTGCCACCTGTTCTAACAGCAAGAACATCGAGTGTGAGCTTTGCATACTTTCCCTGTGCCATCTTTCTGATGTTATCGTGCAGGTGTTGAATTGATAAAAGTCCACTATGAGGAACTAGAAATTGGTCCCGGAGCTCTCAAAGAAACAACAAAAGCTCCCTGTACCTACATTTGATTGCTTGCTCCGATTTGAGGCTATAGATAGCTGCAGTTGGAAAAAGAAAAAGAACTAAAATAAAAAAACATGGGGTCAGACAAGGCGGGGGGACTAAAGAAAAAGCACCTGCCAAACAGGAGAACAGGAGATGGTGGTCGCATTGGAATCACAGGGGAGGAATCCATCCCTTGTTTTGCCTCTACAATTTATTCAGCGTCACACGTCAACATAAGTGGAACGGAGACCTGCTGACCCTCCCCTCTCCCTGAAGAACATTGAGTCTTGTTCCCGCCTGTCCCCGCTCCGCTCCTCCATTCCCCACTAAACAACAGTGCTGGAGTAGAGATAGGTGATGAACTGCTGGTTATTTGATAAAATATCAATTTTCCCTTCACACCACTGATGTTGATTTAACACCCGGCAACAGTCAAAAATAATGGAGGTTTATCCTAGTTTATGGTCATAGAGCCCATGTCACTATAGTGGTGTATTTATATTTACCTATGAAGACCATTTTTTTGTAAAACCCTTGTGATCTCCAAAATAAACAAAATACATGCACATTTGTGGAATCAGTTCTGAGAAGGGAAGACATATACTGTACACTGCAGATACTAGAATCCTCTCACTTTGATGACTGTAACTGTATCAAGGACATAATTTAACCCAGTCAGCACAATGTGTCATAACTCTTGTATGACCCAGTTTTACCAGATAGGTATGAGGAATACCAATGTAATTTCAGTTTGAAGACTGACATGACCCATTCTTTTACATACAAAAAAATGCCCCTGTATAAATGCAGACTGACAGGTGATCCATTACCCTGGGTTTAATCCCAGTGGCCTATTTGCAGTCTGCAGTCACTCTCTGCCCATTAGGGACCAACCTTTGGGATCTCCCGTCTCTTAATTACATGTCCAAGGCTGACCCTGGCTGTCAGGGTCCTGGTCCAGGCCACGAGCAGGAATAAAAAGCCCCATCATCTCCTTACAGCAGTTTCTTTAAAGGCCCAGTGTAGTCAAAAATGTGATTTCCCTTTGTTTTATACATATTTCCACACTATGAGGTTGGAATAATCCTGGGAAATTGTGACGATTATGATAATGCCCTTTTACTGTAAGAGACGTTTGAAAAGACCACCTGAAATTTCAGCCTGCTTTGGTGGGATGGAGTTTTGTCCTGTCTGGTGACATCACCAGGCTGTAAAATAGTTAATTGACCAATAAGAAAGATAGCTCCAAACCTCTCTGCCAATAACAGCTAGTTTTCAGTTTCCCCCTCCCCACTCAGACCACTCCCAGACAGTCCTAGCAAAATTATTGCTTGAGAAATTGCTCTTTGCTAAGAAGCTATTTTTACATCTTTATGACCATTTTAAATAAAAACAATCACAGTAGGGTACATAATTGTTTCCCAGACATGATTTGATATTGAGATAGAAATGGCTGCATTGGACCTTTAACCTCCAACAGTGTGACTCTCCACGGGTGGCTTGTGTCCAATTTATAATTTGCCACAAGGAAGGAGAGCAACGGCCTTTAGCTGTTATTCATAGGGCAGGAACAAATAGGAAATTAAGGAAATAAAACCTGATCCACTCTAAGATGGACATAGGGACTTATTTAATTAGACAGTAGCAACAGGAAATGCAGCAACAGGGGACATTGTTATTAATATTTTGTGAGTGATGTCATATTTCCTTAGTTATAAATTCAAGCAAACTAGTGCAGTGTGACTGCCTACTGTAAATGTGGCATACTGCCTAAATTAAAGGGAAACGTTTGTCAATGAGCTAACCAGAGAGACTTCTGGGATTTGTAGCATCACATCAACATCACATCAAGTATCGCTAGCTACCTTTTCAACATATGCATCTCTGATACTGCTTGTGTTGACAACCGTATAAGATGGCATTGGCATCATACCTAGTCGTTTAGTGATAGGTTGTCATTTTATGCAATCTTTTGATCAAACATAACAAACCATCTAGTCAGATGCTCATTTATTTAGCTCTAACGCAATTGTTTCCCAGGTCTAAAATATTTGAGATATTACAACACATGATATCAAAGCAGAATTGACATCTCATGTCTGCAAGATGGTGAATGTCTTCCCCAGAGATTTGGGGGAAGTGGTATGTATAGATGGATAGGGGATTCTTAGGGAGTGATGTGGTGGCTTGCCAATCATTTGATGATGCAGCATCTGTTTTCCTATGCCTGTCAGTGGTCTGACACAGTGGGTTATAAATATGTCCTGATCAAATGGTTGGAGGAGTAGGCATCTAGAGACCTGGCAGATGTGTGGGCATCTCTCACTCATTAACCACTGCTACCGGCGATGATGGCACCAAGGTTGCCAACGTTCGGGATGATCAGATAGATGAGACAGGAAATAATACAGTGGAGGATCTCCACTGAATTGTGTCGCTGCACACGTTAGTATTATAGAGGCAGATGTTTCTTCATTGGCTCGGCATCCCTTTAGGCATTAATAGGTGTGAAGGATTGTGGGTAAAGCCTGTCAAGATGCTTCATTCCGTAATGTGATTATCAATCTTGTAATCTGACATTTTCACAGAAACCCAGCAGATTAATTCTATGTCTGTTGGTGGAAATGTATAAAATACTGATGTCCCTTTGCTATTGAGCAAATCTCAGCTAAACAATTATTGCCGTCGATGGTTGCCGACTTCGGGGAAATAGGAAGTACAATAGCAACTGTGCTGGGAGTGAGGGATGCCTTACCTTATCTGCCTGATGATTTCTGAAGAATTAACTCACCAGCCATGTGCCTCTGCATCACCAACAACCTCCTATGCAATACAAGAGACGCCGTTGCCAAGTGAAAAAACTACAGAGGTTCCGAAATTGTTTCAATGCACAACAAAACAAGTATCAAGCTTGGGCCTTTGTTGCTCAGGGCAACAAGGCTGTCTGTTTAGTCTGATGTGGATTTAACGGTGATGCCGAGGAATTAAGCAGCAGGCCGTTGTTTGTCCTGAAATCTGCATATTCACTTAACTTATTACCCTGTGTTTTGGCCCAGCTTCATTACGTTTCTGGAGTCCTATTTCAATCGGTCTCTTCCCTTCACACGGTGTTAGCCTCTGGATAAGTCATACTTCCAAAGCATGACCAATAGATGAATAAAATGCTATTCACCGAGGTTCCTGCGAGGATGCCAATTAATTTAAGTTTCAACTTCAGCTCAGCCTTCTGGGTCAGGAGGAAGCATTACGATTTCATAGTTGAGATACACAAGGAATTGTTTGTACCAGTTGGGAAATTAAATCATTCTGTGTCTTGCCAACTTGGGTCTGACCATGCATTTTTGTCAGGAAATAAGACAAATACAGTTTATTGGTTTCACACCAACACTTCTACTAAGACTACACTGAGCCTACACTGAGCCTTAACAGAGGCTAGACTATATGTTCAATAATATTCATAAGTATTTTCAATAAGTATTCTATGGACATTTTTTGCAACATTTTGTGATTATTTATGGTGTACATGGTCATTTATTTAAACAGACATTTGAAATAGTTATAATATATGCCATTTTCCCTTTAGAAAGCAGATAGCCAAGATTGTAGCAGTTGACTGACTGCACGTGGCAGTCAATTAAAAGAGCTTTCCGCAACGTCATCAATCTGTGCACCGGAAAGGAGCAGTAGCCTGAATCAAAACCACATTTATCCATCTTTTCACTTTTGTTAAGGTCATTGACTCAAGTAATTATTCAGAATGGCTACCCAAGTGAGGAGAGAGAAAGTTCATAATTAACAGGAATTGTCAACTATTGGGGAAAGGGAGGATATAGCTTTGAAAAATTCCATTAGAAAGAGATTAGTCCAAGTCAAATTGTTATCACTCGGTCATGATTCATGAATTCTGTTTATCTCTACAGCTGCTCTTAGATTCTTAGATTACCTGTGACATTATTCACTTCTTCTATAAATGATTATAATCACCACAATCATCATCAATATTGTCATAGGCTGAAAGTTTGACCCACTGCTGGCCTACTTTATAGGGACTCTCGCGTTTACTCTCCCTTGAGGTTTCCATGGTACCCTGGGGTTTCCTTGCCTTCCTGTGTCACAGCTGGTGTAATCCTAAGGGAAACAAGAGTCTCAATTTTGGGTGGCATGGGACTCCTATCTCTCCCTTTGGTTAGATCTATTAGCGGAACATTACATGTCATTGAACTAATTAAATCCACTTATATAACTTCATGATGTAACTGTGTGGCAATTGCATTGAGAAATAAAAGTGTAATTGAACATTTGAATCATATCAGTGCTCGCTCTGACATTTCATCTCTGAAGATCTGAAGCAGTTTCATTAAACAGAGATACTGTATCATTCATTCACATATTCAATAAGTAATTACTTAAGTAGTTTTGGGGGGTATCTGTACTTTACTACTTTTGCTTTTACTTCACTACATTCCTAAATAAAATAATGTACCTTTTACTCCATACATTTTAACCAACACCCAAAAGTACTTAAATTTGGAATGCTTAGCAGAACAGGAAAATGGTTAAATTCCCACACTTATAAAGAGAACATCCTCAGTCATCCCCTGCCTCTGATCTGGGGGACTCACTAAACACAAATGTTTTTTTATTTTTTATATCTGAGTGCTGGAGTGTGCCCCTGGCTATCTGTTTGCTTAATACCTGGTTTGCGTAATATAAGGATTTTTTAATGATTTATACTTTTATTTTTACTTTTGATACTTAAGTATATTTGAGCAATTGCATTAACTTTTTACAATTATATTTAAAAACAAGTACTTTTAGACTTTCACCCAAGTAGTATTTTACTGGGTGACTTTCACTTTTATCTGAATACATTTCTATTAAGATATCTTTACTTTTAGTCAAGTACGAAAATGGGCTACTTTTTCAACCACTGCTCTGAGCCCAGGAAAATATATATTACCACTAAACCAAAAGTTTGCATTTTCAACCTAATTTGGCATTATCTCGACTTCCTGCATCCAGTCTGAACATCATATCATGTCGACCTGTGGAGATTGGAGATTAAGAAAGGACTACATTTTTCACAACATGTCAACTGATTGCTGTATCATCTTGGCTGGAAATTTGAAATGTTAATGTGAAGCCATCCAGTTCAATGATGTGTCTGTATGAACGCAGAAGGATGTTTTGTGGAGAAGACATTTGAGGGGAAGTAACCTAATCGTTTTGGCTTCAGCCATTATCATCTCTTAAAGCTCATATCATAACTTCAATTGTAAGCTCAAACGCGTTAATGATCCTTATCAAATCACCATTCCTTTGAGAGACAATTTGTCAACTGTAGACCTTAAGGCATGTCACCCGTGGTACAAGTCAGTTTTCAACGTCCATCCATGTCTGAGGATGGAAACCAGTCACTAGGGGCAACAGTGAACTGTGTCACCTTCAGATAAGCATATGCTTCTGGTTTGAAAGGTTGCATGTTCGAATCCAGCGAGATACATTTAAAAAAAAATGTTTTAAGCCTGTCCCAAACCTTAACACTTACCAATTAATTAAGGATCGGCATCCCGTCAACGGAACAGTTGTAAATCCTTCAGCGCATTATGTCAAGATCTCAGATTTTAGAGTAACAACAAATGTCGGTACATAGAAGTGTCTTATATCAACTGAAAGCTTAAATTCTTGTTAATATAGCTGTACTGTCTAATTTACAGTAGCTATTACTGTGAAGAAATGCCATGCCATTGTTTGAGGAGAGCTCCTAAAAACAAAACAATTTTTTTCACCCCGGTAGGTTTGATAAAGTCAGCTCTGAAGGTGAAATGTGTACTTACATTCTGAAATATTGCTCTGATTTATCATCCAAAGGGTCCCAGAGATAACATGAAGTGTTGCTTTGTTAGATAAAATCCTTTTTCATATCCTAAAAAAGCTCATATAGCATGCATGATAAATTTTGTATTTCCACTCGTTCAATTTGCAAAGAAAGTAATCTGTGGAAATCTCACCCTAAACATTGTTTCAATGAGTCAAATCAGAGATCCTAGTAGGTAACAAGACTTCTCTATTTCATTAGGGGTGTAGTATATCCTATAGGACACCATATTTGGTCAGAGAGCGACGCCTTCATGGCACGCCGATGATGCGGGCGGCCATCACTTGAACGACTGTGTCTTAGTCAAATAAGCACCAATCGAGGTCAAACAAAGCGAGTATTTGGAAACCATGTATATGTCGTAAAATGTCACTTCTAACCTTGTAAGACAGCATGCTTTTTCATTTTGGACAAAAATGTATATTGAAATTAATATAAGAATATTCAGTTATGAAGTTATGAAAACTGGTTGTTTTGCAAATGTTGAACTTATAATATGGCTATTAATATTTGAAAAGCTAAAAAAAGTCCAAGTATACAGATTTGACGATATTCTTGCAGAAAAATGGAATATGAATGTGAACGTCTCCTTCACAATTTGCACAAATGCACATGGGGACTTCACACTAAATGTCTTGAGGATCAGTCATACTCCAAGCTATCCATGTGAAACCTACACTGCCGCCAACTTGTGGACACTATCAGAAATGCAACCAGGGTAATGGCTATAACAGAAACCTTTCTCTTGCACTTCAAAGATGCTGGTTTAAAAAAACACTAGTTGTTTTTTTTTTTCGTTGTATTTTTTTCAATTATTAATTATTAAGGAATCATTTAACCACATTCAAATAAGAGTTCAGTTTAGGTAACAGCGTTGACCACTAATAATCACTAATACGGTCACTATCAATCACTAATAACATGAAATAAAGACAGATCTTCAGATGACTTAAAACGATTTTGTCAAAGCAACAAAATAACCAGGGCATTACAATTATGGTGAAAACTTGGAGACATTTGGGGATTAAGTGGGTTAAAATCACCTAGAAGTCACAGAGGATGAACGGAAGGACATGTCAAAATGTATTGTTTTGGAACATTAGCAAGTCTTTATTCATATATAAAATCATATATATTGAATTATCCATCAAAGGGCTACATCAAAGGGCACGTCAATTATATAACAGGCTTTCAAAATGAAATATTGGTACACAATTTCTACCTAAAATATCATAGGGACGCAAAAGACATTCAATTCGTGGAACGACCCCAATACAAGATAACACTTGCATTACTCTGCTCATCACCAGCAGACCACCGATTGTCCATAGCTACCCCAAGCTTGTTAAATCACAGTCACACTGTGTGCACGCTGCAAGAGTTTCGGATTTTAATGATGTCAGGGTAAGGGTAAGGTACACCACACGCAGCACAACGGTACATGTTGTAACCCAATTCCCAGGAAAAGGAGTCCACATTCACACCACCAAAACACCATGCATATCTCCTCATGCAGCTTTTCAGCTTGGGGCTATGATGACCAGAGCGTGGGGATGGAACAGTGACAGAGTGCTGCTATCAGACCATATCTGCACATCCACACAGCCCAAGGGAAGGAATTAGACCTAAATTGAAGGGAGTATCTCTGTTATACAGGGATCTGTGGGATCTACAGTGTATTAGCGGGGTAACTAGTACATTTGTGCATTTGGCCAAAGGCGCCTCTCTCCTCTATGGCTATCCAATGGCAATAGTGTAATTGGGACTGTAGTAACTGTGGATGTTCGTGTGCTATGGGTCATTTTCGCTTCTCCCACTTGGCCATCTACTTTTTAAATGGAAGTTATGCTGATACTTACACCCCATTTCACAAATATCTATTGAACAAAGCCTGTTGCTTTGAATAACATGTTATGAAGGAGTACGTCTACAATCTATTGTCAGAGAATAGTTGAGCGGAAATCATAGCAGAAGGAGCTTTCATCATACTACATAATGATATTATGCAATAAGCTATACACCTTTTGTTGCCATAAAAATACATAGTTGTTTCAGGGTTGTGGTAATTTCATTTGGATCCTTTGATGTATTGAGGGAGATAAAGCTGCTGTACAAAGACTATGATTTGCATAGGTTTTGAGATATTCTGTCTGACTGCCAGACGGCTTTCTCTCAGATACTGAAGAAGTCACATAGTACTTACCTTTTCATAGTTTCCATGGAAACAAACACATCTACAATTTCTGAAGGCAAGGGAGCAGGTGAATAATGGTACTGCATTATCCATCACAAAATCACTAAAGCTCCTTCTGAACAATATGTTATGTGCATGGTAGAGTGGACTTTTATCGCACTTTGGTTAGTTAAGATGTTCGCTCTTGAATACCAAATATTTGTTTTGGACATTCAAATTGCACTGCAAGTAAGACAAAAATTGAAGAAGCAAAAAAAAAGAAAACAATCATTTTCCTGAAACATACATGCTTGGTCTTGACTTTCTGATTATGTGGTCCTGTGTGGCTCAGTTGGTAGTGTCCCCCATACGTAACATCTTTGCACACATAAGTCGCTTTTGATAAAAGTGTCTGCTAAATGGCATATATTATATGATGGAACACATTCTAAAGTGATTCAATTAAAACGTCACTATACATTGCCTTTAAAGTATTTTACATAATTTGTGGCTAAATTAATTCACAAATATAATGGACTTTAAAACACATACCTTTCCTATCTTTAACCACTGTAAACTCAACATAAAAATTACTGACGAAACAGCCATAATTACCGTTCTGCTTCTCTCAAGCTAAGATATTTTAGAGAAACCTGCCAAGACTGTCAAGACATTTTACTTTTTTTGCTATGATTTTCCCTAAAATCAGATTTACTTTGGCCACCTGCTAAGCCACCCAGGGCAGGGTCTTCCTCCCCATGTAGTGGTTGTATTAGTGAGTGTGAAATTTGTGTTTACAGCCTGGTAAGCCAGCATTAAGCCCACTGTCTGCTCAGCACTGGGGATCAGAGAGGCAAGCCTCGGGGCACCTGTCTGACGGATGACAGGGGGGATGTAGTGGTGGCTAAGGGGGTGGGTATGTGTGTGTTTGGGTGACTGTGTACATGTGTATAGTATATACTGTATGTGTGTGTGTGTGTGCATACCTGTTCATATCTGGGTGTTTTTCTAGTTTCACTGTAGCTGCCCCCCAACTGAGACCAGCACTCAGCCAGACAACACTGTCACTGTGTGTGGGTGGATGGGGGGGTGGGTCTCTTGAGCTCACCCAGACATAGAATACCCTGAGACGCCCCTCTCGGAGAGATTGTAGAGATTGTAGAGATGTGTATCTAGTCTGACTCTGCAGGTAAAAATAGAATATGTTCCATTGTCAAATGGAGCCAAATCTCCTTGATTCCTCCATGGCTGAGCAGTTCCTTTCCTCCATCTCACACAATAAAGTTCAGGTATTATACTCAATTTGGAGGCAATTTGAGGAGTAATTTGACAATACCTGGCTTTTACTGAGCTCTGAAATTCTTGGAAATATGACAACATTTGTCTTTTTCTGAGCTCAAAAATATCATGCTCTGAAATCAAAGCAACATCAATGTACTCTATGTCCTGAGTGTAATGGAAATTTACCATTAAAATTCAGCTTTTGCGGATAGATATTAGATGTTGAGTAAGACAATTATTAGAGACTTTATAATCAGATGTGCTTTATTTATTACATTTATAATATTCATGATTTATTAAATGTAAAATGTTCATGGCTTCAGTATCTCATTAACATTTCTCTATAAATAACTTTTTTTTGTCACTGTACATTTTTTATTCAATGAAAATGAAAAATTAGGTCTCATAATCAACATTTTGTGGCATGATTGTTGCCAGCTGCTTTTAGTAACAAACATAACAGTACATTTAGGGACATGCTCACCACTAAAGTGGCAGTGGTATTAATGAGACAGGTACGGGGTCCAGAGGAGAAAAAAATACAGATTCATTGAAGTCCTTCTGGTAAAAATCCAGCTCACCCAGACAGAATGTGCTTTACGAAGGAGGCGTAGTTGATGCATCCGTTGGCGTCCTCTTGGCCCGCCATCAGCCTGTCTACCTCATCCTCCGTCATCCTCTCCCCCAGGGTGGCCAGTACGTGACGCAGCTCAGCGCCCATGATGGTGCCGTTGCCCTCCTTGTCAAAGACCCGCAGGCCCTCAACAAAGTCCTCAAAGTTGCCCTTGTCCTTGGCACGGGAAATGTGCTGCAGCATTGGCAGGAAGGTCTCAAAGTCCACCAGCTTGCTGCTCATGTCCTCGGGCCGAGGCTTGCCCAACACCTTCAGGACGTCAGAGTTGGTGGGGTTCTGGCCCAGCGCCCGCATCACATCGCCGCACTGGGCGAACGTGATCTTCATCTCCCCTTTGGGTGTGCGGTCGAACAGGGTGAAGGCCTCCTTGAACTCCTCGATCTGGTCGGCGCTGTACTCGAGGGTGATGCTCTTGGGGTCAAAGTCGGGCTCCTTGGGGGCCTCAACCACAGGTTCGGGGGTCGGCGTGGGCTTGGGCTTGGCAGCGGGTGCTGCTTCCTTTTTGGCAAGCTCTGCCTTTTTGGACTCTGGCTTCTTAGCCTCCACCTTTTTGGGGGCCATGGTGCTGAATGCGTTGAGCTGGGATGCGTGCGTCTACGTGCTCAGCGTTAAAGAGTGAGAGTTCAGAGGTAGGGAGGAGGCAATTCCTAAGCACAGATGGTCAGAGCCTCTCCTGAAGCTTTTATATCTACTTAGCCTGGGGAGGGGAGATGGGGCCGATTAACAAGGTCGTATGGCACACTATAAAAGGAAGAAACCTGAAATAGATCTGCCTGTCCGTGGCGTCACAATGAGGTATTGTTCTCAGCTGCTATCATCAAGCCGACAGGGCTCTCCACTGTCATTGGCCAGGGTCCAGATACATTAGCCCAAAATGTTCTGTCTCACTGATGGGTGCAGGCAGGGATCAAGACACACAGACAATGTATTCTTGCATGTGAACGTTGACCAAAATAGCTTTAGTGGCCATTCACTTTTTTGGCAGTTCATTAAAACAAAAAAAATATGTTGTGAAATGTTTCTATGACACAGCAATGGTCAGTTTTAAATCATCTTTCCTGAAGTAAAGTTTGGGCGGCAGGGTAACTTAGTGGTTAGAGCGTTGGACTAGCAAACGAAATATTGCAAGTTCATATCCCTGTGCAAATCTGGTGCAAATCTGGTGCAAATCTGTCATTCTGCCCCTCAACAGGCAGTTACCCCACTGTTCCATTGAAAATAAGAATTTGTTCTTAACTGACTACCCTAGTTAAATAAAAAAAAGTAGACAAGGTAAGTTTTGTTCTAGCTTTGGCCCACAGAGGATACACTAATTCCCACAAACATCTGCCATGCATCACAATCACTAGATCCTGAAGTTCATAGTATTTAAAATGCTGCTGAAAGGAATACAATTTATCAGGAATCCATGGGTAAATGGTGTGCTAAGTGTTTGGCTTAGAGAATTGACAGCTTGACTACATAGCTAGACAAAGCAGTCAAAAATAATAATCACAATCAGCCACATTACTTTACCATGGGCTATCCCAATTTTTTGCTATAAAGTTTCCCGAAATCAATTCAAGTGTCTTTAGTCCACATGTTTGGCTCTCTGCTTTGATGGCCATTTACAATGTATCAAATAATTGACTTATTTAAACAATTCTATGCAAAACCAAAATGTAAATGTCTCTCTTTAAAAGTTTGACTGTAAAAGTTGTTAGACATACTGGTAGAGCTATTACATGGATATATAAATGATCTATAAATGATTGCATGTTTATTGGCACGCTAATACATTGCATGTGTATTAAACATGTATAAACAACTGACCTCCAGATATCTGCTTTCAATAAATAATCATTCAAAATGGAAGAAACTGGGTTTCTTCTCCTCAAAATAGTATGTAAAATACTTTCCCAATGCCTAGGGAAAGCAAACTGTGGATGCAGTCAAATCAAGTGTTATGTAATTGAACATATTTTGGAGCGGTCTTCTACTTGCTGCCTTCATACATATTTATTTCCTAATGGTGAAAAGCCTGCATCTTTGTTCTCATTCAAATGGCTCAATGTGCCGAGAGAATGAGATAAGGCTCGATGAAAATGCATTAAAAGGCATTCAGCCTCCTTATGAATCTCCCTTTCAATGCAGAGGTTAATCAATGCTCAGTCAAGCACATCTACTGTAGCATCCAATATAATAGACAAAGTACTGGTTGTAAGAAAATAAAAAAAAGTTGTCTAAACCTCAGTCCCACTAGCCAAGGAGCCAATGGCTTGAGATAAGAGCAATACGTTTGAAGACACTGAAAAAAGGAAACACAACTACGCAGAAGTCTACATGCGGTCATACACAAAGACACTTGTAGTGCTCTGTGCCTATATATGTTCTCTGGATCATATTCTGTGGAAGCGGGGTTTCAAGGTCAAGTAACCAATGCAGTTGTAGTGTGTATGCCCCATAAATATATAATGTGACCCTCAGCACAGCATGAGTGGCTCCTCTACAATTTCCCTGAATTCAAAGATGATAAATTAATCAACCAAAATCCATTTAATTGACGGGAGTGAGGGCACGTTTAGGATGGACCATACTGCACCAGAATTTTAATCTATTACGGCTACTTTCATTTTACACAATGCCATTTATCATCTCAGTCTAGTGGCAGCCCAAGCATGGCATGGTATGATCACATTATCCATTTACCTTAGTCTATTGACCATGCAAGTCCTCCTCAATCCTTCACTGTGAAGTAGGGACACTGTCAGTGTGAGTGAGTGTGTGTGTTTGGGTATGCCTAAGATCATTATCTCCCTTAGAGGTCACATGGCCAGCAGGCTTGAAGGCTTGTTTGTCCTCTTTTAGTGTTTGTGTGTTACTAAGAACAAGAAAGAGAGAAAGCGTTATGCATTTACAGTGGGGCAAAAAAGTATTTAGTCAGCCACCAATTGTGCAAGTTCTCCCACTTAAAAAGATGAGAGAGGCCTGTAATTTTCATCACAGGTACACTTCAACTATGACATACAAAATTAGATTTTTTTTTCTCCAGAAAATCACATTGTACGATTTTTAATGAATTTATTTGCAAATGATGGTGGAAAATAAGTATTTGGTCAATAACAAAAGTTTATCTCAATACTTTGTTATATACTCTTTGTTGGCAATGACAGAGGTCAAACGTTTTCTGTAAGTCTTCACAAGGTTTTCACACACTGTTGCTGGTATTTTGGCCCATTCCTCCATGCAGATCTCCTCTAGAGCAGTGATGTTTTGGGGCTGTTGCTGGGCAACACGGACTTTCAACTCCCCCAAAGATTTTCTATGGGGTTAAGATCTGGAGACTGGCTAGGCCACTCCAGGACCTTGAAATGCTTCTTACGAAGCCACTCCTTCGTTGCCCGGGCGGTGTGTTTGGGATCATTGTCATGCTGAAAGACCCAGCCACGTTTCATCTTCAATGCCCTTGCTGATGGAAGGAGGTTTTCACTCAAAATCTCACGATACATGGCCCCATTCATTCTTTCCTTTACACAGATCAAACATCCTGGTCACTTTGCAGAAAACAACCCCAAAAAGCATGATGTTTCCACCCCCATGCTTCACAGTAGGTATGGTGTTCTTTGGATGCAACTCAGCATTCTTTGTCTTCCAAACACGACGAGTTGAGTTTTTACCAAAAAGTTATATTTTGGTTTCATCTGACCATATGACATTCTCCCAATCTTCTTCTGGATCATCGAAATGCTCTCTAGCAAACTTCAGATGGGCCTGGACATGTACTGGCTTAAGCAGGGTTCTGGTGTCCTTTGACATTTCTTTGGTCTTGGCCATAGTGGAGTTTGGAGTGTGACTGTTTGAGGTTGTGGACAGGTGTCTTTTATACTGATAACAAGTTCAAACAGGTGCCATTAATACAGGTAACGAGTGGAGGACAGAGGAGCCTCTTAAAGAAGAAGATACAGGTCTGTGAGAGCCAGAAATCTTGCTTGTTTGTAGGTGACCAAATACTTATTTTCCACCATAATTTGCAAATAAATTAATAAAAAATCCTACAATGTGATTTTCTGGATTTTTTTTCTCATTTTGTCTGTCATAGTTGAAGTGTACCTATGATGAAAATTACAGGCCTCTCTCATATTTTTAAGTGGGAGAACTTGCACAATTGGTGGCTGACTAAATACTTTTTTGCCCCACTGTAGGTAATGCAGAACATAAATTACATGAACAATTATTCACATAACTTCCAGCTACATACACTGAGTATACAAAACATTAGGACCCCCTTTTGCCCTCAGAACAGCCTCAATTCATTGGGGCATGGACTCTACAAGGTGTCAAAAGTGTTCCACAGGGATGCTGGCCCATGTGGACTCCAATGCTTCCCTCCGTTATGTCAAGTTGACTGAATATCCTTTGGGTGGTGGACCATTCTTGATACACAAACTGGGTGATGGACCATTCTTGATACACAAACTGTTGAGCGTGAAAAACCCACCAAATCAAATCAACGTTTATTTGTCATGTGCACCGAATACAGCAGGTCTTATGGCTTGGGGGTAAAAACTGTTGAGAAGCCTTTTTGTCATAGACTTGGCACTCCGGTACCGCTTGCCATGCGGTAGTAGAGAGAACAGTCTATGACTGGGGTGGCTGGGGTCTTTTGACAATTTTTAGGGCCTTCCTCTGACACCGCCTGGTGTAGAGGTCCTGGATAGCAGGCAGCTTAGCCTCAGTGATTTACTGGGCAGTACACTCTACGCTCTGTAGTGCCTTGCGGTCAGAGGCCGAGCAATTGACGTACCAGACAGTGATGCAACCATGCTCTTGATGTTGCAGCTGTAGAACCTTTTGAGGATCTGAGGACCCATGCCAAGTCTTTTTAGATTCCTGAGGGGGAATAGGCTTTGTTGTGCCCTCTTCACGACTGTCTTGGTGTGTTTAGACCATTCTAGTTTGTCGTTGATGTGGACACCAAGGAACTTGAAGCTCTCAACCTGCTCCACTACAGCCCCGTCGATGAGAATGGGGGCGTGCTCGGTCCTCCTTTTCCTGTAGTCCACAATCATCTCCTTAGTCTTTGTTACGTTGAGGGATAGGTTGTTATTCTGGCACCACACGGCCAGGTCTCTGACCTCCTCCCTAAAGGCTGTCTCGTCGTTTTCGGAGATTAGGCAAACTTAATGATGGTGTTGGAGACGTGCCTGGCCATGCAGTCGTGGGTGAGCACGCACCCCTGAGGGGCTCCAGTGTTGAGGATCAGCGTGGCAGATGTGTTGCTACCGACCCTCACCACCTGAGGGCGGCCCATCAGGAAGTCCAGGATCCTTAGCTTAGTAATGAGCTTTGAGGGTACTATGGTGTTGAATGCTGAGCTGTAGTCAATGAATAGCATTCTCACGTAGGTGTTTCTGGGATAATAGTGGTTATGTGAGCCATTACCAGCCTTTCAAAGCACTTCATGGCTACGGATATGAAATGTCAGTGAAAATGTCAGTGAAGACACCTGCCAGTTGGTCAGCACATGCCCAGAGCACACGTTGTGGTAATCCATCTGGCCCTGCAGCCTTGATGAATGTTGACCTGTTTAAAGGTCTTACTCTCGGCGGCTACGGGGAGCGTGATCACACAGTCGTCCAGAACAGCTGATGCTCTCATTCATGCCTCAGTGTTGCTAGCCTCGAAGCGAGCATAGAAGTGATTTAGCTCGTCTGGTAGGCTCGTGTCACTGGGCAGCTCGCGGCTGTGCTTCCCTTTGTGGTCTCTAATAGTTTCCAAGCCCTGCCACATAAGATGAGTGACGGAGCTGGTGTAGTACAATTCAATCTTAGCCCTGTATTGACGCTTTGCTTGTTTGATGGTTCGTCGGAGGGCATAGCAGGATTTCTTATAAGCTTCCGGGTTAGAGTCGCGCACCTTGAAAGCGGCAGCTCTATCCTTTAACTCAGTGCGGATGTTGCCTGTAATCAATGGCTTCTGGTTGGGGTATGTACATACTGTCACTGTGGGGATGACGTCCTCGATGCACTTATTGATAAAGCCAGTGACTGATGTGTTGTACTCCTCAATGCCATTGGAAGAATACCCTGAACATGTTCCAGTCTGTGATAGCAAAACAGTCCTGTAGTTTAGCATCTGCTTCACCTGACCAATATTTATAGACCGAGTCACTGGTGCTTACTGCTTTAATATTTGCTTGTAATCAGGAATCAGGAGGATATAATTGTGGTCGGATTTACCAAATGAGGGCGAGGGAGAGCTTTGTACGCGTCCCTGTATGTGGAGTACAGGTGATCTAGAATTGTGTTCCCTCTGTTGTTGATAGAAATTGGGTAGAACTGATTTAAGTTTCCCTCATTAAAGTCTCTGGCCACTAGGAGCACCGCCTCTGGGTGAGCGGTTTTCTGTTTGCTTATTTCCTTATACAGCTGACTGAGTGCGGTCTTAGTGCCAGCATCAGTCTGTGGTGGTAAATAAACAGCCACGAAAAGTATTGCTGAAAACTCTCTAGGCAAATAGTGTGTTTTATCACAAGATACTCTTCTTCAGGCGAGCAAAATCTCAAGACTTCCTTAGATTTCAAGCTGCTGTTTAGAGATATGCACAGACCCCCCCCCCCCTCGTCTTACCGGTGTGTGCTGTTTTATCTTTCCAGTGCAGCGTATATCCCACTAGCTGAATATCCATGTCATCATTCAGCCACGATTCTGTGAAACATAAGATATTACAGTTTTTGATGTCCCGTTGGTAGGATATTCGTGGTCGTACCTTGTCTAGTTTATTGTCCAATGATTGCACGTTGGCGAGTAATATTGACGTAACGGCAGCTTTCCCACTCGCCTTCTGCGGATCCTTACGAGGCACCCCACTCTGTGTCCTCTGTACCTGCGTCTCTTCCTCTTGCAAATAACTGGGAAGTTGGCCCTGTCGGGTGTTCTGAGAATGTCCTGTGCATCCTGCTTGTTGAAGAAAAAAACTTTGTCTAATCCGAGGTGAGTGATCGCTGTTGTCACGTTCTGACCTTAGTTCCTTTGTTTTGTCTTTTGTTTTAGTATGGTCAGGGCATGAGTTGGGTGGGTTGTCTATGTTAGTTTTTCTATGATTTTCTATTTCTGTGTTTGGCCTGGTATGGTTCTCAATCAGAGAATTGAGAACCATATTTTGGTAGCCTGTTTTCGATTGTGTTTTGTGGGTTGTTTTCAGTCTTTGTGTGTCTACACCAGACAGAACTGTTCCGGTTGTTTCTTTGTTGTTTTGTTATTCAGTGTTCAGTTTTCATTAAATAAGATGAACACTTACCACACTGCGCTTTGGTCCTCACCTTCTTCCCATGACAGCCGTTACAGCTGTCCTGATATCCAGAAGCTTTTTTTTAGCCGTAAGATACGGTTGAAGAAACATTATGTACAAAATAAGTTACAAATAACGTGAAAAAAACTACATAATAGCACAATTGGTTGGGCGCCAGTAGGACTGCTGCCATTTATTCCGGCGCCATTTTAAACTCAGCGTTGCAGTTCTTGAGACACTCAATCCATTGCGCCTGCCACCTGCTACCATACTCCCTTCAAAGGCACTTACATTGGTTGTCTTGCCCATTCACTCTCTGAATGGCATGCATACACAATCCATTTCTCAATTGTCTCAAGGCTTAAAAATCATTCTTTAACATTTCTCTTCCACTTCATCTCCTCTGATTGAAGTGGATTTAACTTTCTGCCAATATCAGATATGTCTATGTCCTGGGAAATGTTCTTGTTACTTACAATCTCATGCTAATCGCATTAGCCTATGTTAGCTCAACCGTCCTGTGGAAGGGTCACAGATCCCAAAGAAGTTTCAACAAGTGCATCAATAAGGGATCATAGCTTTCCCCTGGTCAGTCATAGAAAGAGCAGGTGTTCCTAATGTTTTGTACACTCAGTGTATGTGCTGTAGGATCTTAATTTTAGCACTTTGTTGCAGGAGAATTTAATAAAAAAACAAAAGTTGTGTATTTCAGGTTAAAAGACTTCTGAAGTTTGTTATTCCCACTCTGAATTTTCAGACTTTATTTTCCCTCCAACCCTATTCAAAATTCCATTAATTATAATCCACATAAGGAGCCACATTTCCTTTAGCTACAGGATTAATTTCCTGCTGTAGCAAACTGGCTCAAATTAAGATCCTACATCTGAACATACATCATTCATGAAGTGATTTGAATTGGGGATAAATTGTAGTTCAGTGTGTCAAACCTCATTACTAACCTCTTCACTAAGATGTGGATAGATTTGCCGGTGATAATCACTTCCATTTCGCCCAACAATAATTCAGAATTAAGATTAATCCAAATATGAGAATCACGGAGGGCTTCTGAAAAGTGTCCTCTGCCAAGAGTAATTTGTGCTCCTCAAAGTCAAGGTAACCCCAAGGTTAATCAATAGACAGGGCTATTGCAGGGATTGCATCAGTCAATTATGCCCTCTTTACAATTTCCACATTTGTTAAAATTGGAGGTTTCATGAATAGTGACTTTTATCAACCCCCTTGTCTTTATCTTCATAGCAACTGTCTCCATTTGTTAGTCAGACAGAGACATTATAATTCTCACCTTCTGACTGAAACTAAGTATCGAGAGCACTCTTAAATGTTGCTTCAGATTGTCATACATTTGAGGACAAAGATATGTTATTGAGCTTTATTCGTCTTTTTTTCTCCGTTTTACTAGTAGAAACTGTGTTCAGTTTTGGGGACCTGGCAGATGATAGTAACACAACTAAGCAGTAGGTTTGGTAATTTGCAATTGGATAGTTCACCCTTCGGCCTATCATGATCTCCCACTGGGGTATTCAAGCACTACTTTAAGAAGAGTCTACCTACAATGTATGTCCACTATTCGCTTCTTTAAAATGTTCAGTCAGTGCAAGTTCGGCCTTGAGGAGATGAATGTTGACATAAACACAGTGTACTCCGGTTCTAGCTTTGGCTGTACAACACCAAGATAAAATATAAGAATGCAAAATGTATCTCCGTCTACTTGCCTGTTTGGAGTTTTACAGTATGTGCAGAAGTGC
This sequence comes from Oncorhynchus tshawytscha, assembly GCF_018296145.1. NCBI lineage: Eukaryota > Metazoa > Chordata > Actinopteri > Salmoniformes > Salmonidae > Oncorhynchus > Oncorhynchus tshawytscha. The sequence continues at coordinate 24,274,632 of NC_056461.1, forward strand.
AATGTGCCATCCATATTCACAAACCTGTGGCAGTGGTTCTCTTTTAGATGGTAACCATATTCATATTGTCTTAAATATGGTATGAAGGCTGCTGTGATCAACAGTAACACTGGACATTTCTTTTCAGAGAGAATATGGTACAAATGTAGCTCAGTTCTGTGTGAGGGAGACACCACTCTTGCAAACCTACAGAAATATCTGTTGCTGACAGAGTTAACTGTTTCTGAGCAGTCATGTGGCAATATTGTAAGCACTTAGACAATGGTTATTCTTAGCTATTCCTAGTTGCTACAATCAGAAGTCTCACAGAAGTCCCACATATCCCAAAAGCCCTGTCTCCCCACAGTCATTCTCCTCTCAACGCCAAGCGGTGGTGATTTTTTTCTCTATCTGTCCATTATGTTTGAACAGGCCAATACGAGCAGGAATGGCGGAGAGGGACAGAGAGCTCTTAAGCCCAGAGATAAAGCCAGGAATGGGGGCAGGCAGGCTGTCTTGGCTGGCTGGTTGTCTGATAGTCTGCCCAGTGGCCACTAGTGGCAGGGAGCAGCTGAGGGCTCGCAGAGGGGGTCAGTGAGGTTGGAGGTTAACATAGCTGGTGACGCGACTGACATTTCACAGGAGGGACAAAAGAACCCTGATCTAATAAAAGTGAGCGGATAGCAGGGCTGTGGCCACATTCCTGACCACAACCCTTGGAGTGACTCAGATGCTCTGGAGATCTTGAGCATTGCTCATGCTTGCCATCAAAGGCAGACCCAGTCAAGATCTACTTACAAGGGTGTGTTTTCTGCTAAGATCTGAAGGCCTCACATAGGTGCCTCTGGATAGTAGGGCTTTTACAAGTCAAGGTGTATTTGTCAGTCATGTCTGAAACTGTCATTTCTGTTGTTTATGTTGTTCAACAACTGGTATTGAATTGTGTGTGTGTTTGGTAGCCTAGTGGTTAAAGCATTAGGCCAGTAACTGAAAGGTTGCTGGTTTGAATACACGAGCCGACAAGGTGAAAGATCTGTTGATGTGGCCTTGAGCAAGACGCCTAAGCCTAACTTTCTCCAGGGACGCTGTACTAGTATGGCTGACCCTGTACACCAACACATTTCACTACTCCTATCTGGTGTATGTGACAATAAAATATATATATTTATTACAATATGTACTGTAGGCTGTACCATGACCCAAGACTCAACACAAGTGTATCCTGCATTCAAAGCATCAACAGATTGTAAAGCATTGCACTCAGCCAGTAGTCGTACATCAAGTGTTGATTATGTGTTGACGAGGAGGTGTTTGACACCAAAAATAGTCCCCATTGGTCCTCCAAGCATCTTGGGCCCCCATCCAAAAAGCGAAGCAAGAAGCAAAATAACAATTGAGTACAAACTCTATGAACCTCTCTAAGGAGAGCTAATTATCTGATTAGTGATGTGGGAGAGAAATCAACATTATATACAGCACATTTTCCCATGTAATGCCAATTTTTGTGGGGGAAGGCGAAACCTGTACTGACATGGATCCATCATTCCATCGTCTCCATACAATATTCTGTCGTCCCGGAATGCAGTAAAGGCAAACAACAACATTATACATTACACTGTTTTCATTATTTAGATATCCAATGATGATGCTGTGCTGTCATATGTCATTATAATGAAAGAGTGACTGTTGCCCTAACCATTTTTACAGACATCTGTGTAAACAATGTAATTAAGAATGTGTATGATGAATTATACCCGGTGAAGTTACTGCCTGTATTAATACTTCACCCTCTTAATTATACAATGGATGTCAGTTTGTTCATATCCCCCCTCTTGCTCAATTTCCTACTTCTTACAGTAATAGAAATTGAAAAACTGCAAAAAGGAAAGTGCATTTCACAGTCTAGTGAAGCAAGGCAAACAATTTGAAATTAATCAAAACATAACGCAGTATACAACATTATAAATCAAATCCAATTTTATTAGTTGCGCCGAATACAACAGGTACAGACCTAACATTGAAATTCTTACTTACGAGCCCCTAACCAAAAGTGCAGTTTCAAAAAATACGGATAAGAATAAGAGATAAAAGTAACAAGTAATTAAAGAGCAGCAGCAAAAAAAAACAACGGTATATACAGGGGGATGCCGGTACAGAGTCAATGTGAGGGTGCACCGGTTAGTTGAAGTAGTATGTACATGTAGGCAGAGTTAATTAAAGTGACTATGCATAGATGACAACAGTGAGTGGCAGTGGTGTGGAGAGGGGAGGGGAGGGGCAATGCAAATAGTCTTAGTAGCCATTTGACTAGATGTTCAGGAGTCTTATGGCTTGGCGATAGAAACTGTTTAGAAGCCTCTTGGACCTAGACTTGGTGCTCCTGTACCGCTTGCTGTGCGGCAGCAGAGAGAACAGTCTATAACCAGGGTGGCTGAAGTCCTTGATAATTTTTAGGGCTTTCCTCTGACACCGCCTGGTATATGTTTGGTAATTCTGCCTACATGTACATACTACATCAACTAACCGGTGCCCCCGCACATTGACTCTGTACCGGCATTCCCTGTACATATTCTTAGTTTTTTTTCTGCTGCTCTTTAATTACTTGTTACAGTCAGGATGCTCTCTGGTGCAGCTGTAGAACCTTTTGAGGATCTGAGGACCCATGCCAAATTGTTTCATTCTCTTGAGGGGGAATAGGTTTTGTCGTACCACTTCACGACTGTCATGATGTGCTTGGACCATGTTAGTTTGTTGGTAAATATCACATTTACATAAGTATTCAGACCAGTTACTCAGTCCTTTGTTGAACCACCTTTGGCAGCGATTACAGCCTCGAGTCTTCTTGGGTATGATGCTACAAGCTTGGCACACCTGTATTTGGGGAGTTTCTCCCATTGTTCTCTGCATATCCTCTCAAGCTCTGTCAGGTTGGATGGGGAGAGTCGCTGCACAGCTATTGTCAGGTCTCCCCAGAGAAGTTCGATTGGGTTCAAGTCCGGGCTCTGGCTGGACCACTCAAGGACATTCAGAGACATGTCCCAAAGCCACTCCTGCGTTGTCTTGGCTATGTGCTTAGGGTCATTGTCCTCTTGGAAGGTGGACCTTCGTCCCAGTCTGAGGTCCTGAACGCTCGGGAGCAGCTTTTCATCAAGGATCTCTCTGCACTTTGCTCTGTTCGTCTTTCCCTTGATCCTGACTACTCTCCCAGTCCCTGACGCTCAAAAACATCCCCACAGCATTATGCTGCCACCATCCTGCAGTATGGTGCCGACAGATATGACAGCTCTGCTTCTAGCTCCTAAGCAACTTTGCAGTGTTATTTCTTAAATTATAAGCCCAGTTTTTTTGTGTTATTACATACAGCCGGAAATAACTATTGGATATCAGAGTGGTGGTAACTCACCAGCATTACGACCAGCAATACGACTTTTCCCCGAATTGAATCCTTTGTTCATACCCCCCAGGGTAATTTAACATATTCCAGAGACTTCTCCAAAACACCGGCGGCGGAGAACAGGTACTCGGAGTGGACTTCTAGTCTGACTCAGATGCGTGCACACCATCCACCGCTGTAATTGCTGCCAAAGGTGCTTCAACAAAGTACTAAGTAAAGTGTCTGAATACTTATATAAATGTTATATTTCATTTTTTTTTTTATTGCAAAAATTTCTAAAACCTGTTTTTTGAATTGTCATTATGGGTATAGTGTGTAGATTGATGAGGAAAAACACCTATTCAATCCATTTTAGAATATGACTGTAACGTAATAAAATGTGGAAAAAGTGAAGGAGTTTGATTATTTTCCGAATGCACTGTAGTTCCTTGAGAGACTTCGTAGTGTCAGCTTGGGGGGATATACACGGCAGTGACGATAACCAAAGAAAATCCTCTCTCAGGAGGTAATGGTGAGGTATTCCAGATCGGGAAAACAAATTCACACCATGAGTTGTTAACCCATAAGAGTCCAAGCCCTGTCTAGTGTCTGTGTTCTTTTGCCCATCATAATCTTTTATTTTTATTGGCCAATCTGAGATAGGGCTTTTTCTTTGCAACTCGGCCTAGAAGGCCAGCATCCCGTAGTCACCTCTTCACTGTTGATGTTGAGACTGGTGTTTTGCGGGAACTATTTAATGAAGCTGCCAGTTGAGGACTTGTGAGGCGTCTGTTTCTCAAACTAGACACTCTAATGTACTTGTTCTCTTGCTCAGTTGTGCACCGGGGCCTCCCACTCCTCTTTCTATTCTGGTTAGGACCAGTTTGCGCTGTTCTGTGAAGGGAGCAGTACACAGCGTTGTACGAGATCTTCAGTTTCTTGGCAATTTCTCGCATGGAATAGCCTTAATTTCTTAGAACAAGAATAGACTGACGAGTTTCAGGAGAAAGTTAGTTGTTTCTGGCCATTTTGAGCCTGTAATCGAACACACAATTGCTGATGCTCCAGATACTCAAGTAGTCTAAAGAAGGCCAGTTTTATTGCTTCTTTAATCAGAACAACAGTTTTCAGCTGTGCTAACATAATTGCAAAAGGGTTTTCTAATGATTAATTAGCCTTTTAAAATGATAAACTTGGATTAGCTAACACAGGAGTGATGGTTGTTGATAATGGGCCTCTGTACACTTATATAGCTATTCCATTCAAAATATCTATATAAGCCATGATTCTGTAAAATAGAGTACCTTACAGTCCCTAATGGCTCTCAGGAGAGAGATCTTGGCTCTGAGCTCATCTACTTTACTGTCCAGAAACTGAAAGTTAGTGAGTAATATACTGGGAAGCGGTGGATGGTATGCACACCTCCTGAACCTGACTAGGGCCCCAAATCTTCTATCTCTACTCCAGGATCTGCATTTTTGTGCAGCCCCGGGATGTAGAGAGCTGCCTCAGGAAGTTCAAACAAAGGTTCCAGGTCAGGGAAGTCGTATTTCTGGTGAGTGACCGGTAGTATAATATCCTAAAGTTGTTGCCAGTAATAATGCAAGAAACGTTCTGAGCAAAAAATATTAAACTACAAAGTTGGCTAGGAGCTATAAACAGGTCGACAGTGTCTGTCAGCGCCGTCTTGTGAGATGACCTCATTTGTAACGAAAGGCCACAAATCCCATTTGCATTATCCTGCATATTGCTCCTACATTTAAAAATGCTTTACATGTAAAAAGTTATCATACACTGAACGAAGAGTTTGAGTTGGTTTTGCCATGACTCCTTTGGGGGTATAACTGTACTGTTCATCAGCTCTGTTTGGTCTTCCAAACAATGGTGACTGTTGCCGTCTTTCCTCTCGAAAACCCCCATGGGAGCAAATGTTGGTTGTTTCCACATCCATGTTTATATACAGAAATTGATTCAACCCTCTGAACCCGTGTTTTTGAAAAAACGGCTGAACATCATCTCACCCAAGCTGCAACTGTCATTGTCAATAGTGTTACATACAGGACTGAACCCTAATGTGGATCCGTACACAAGACATGTCACTTGTCAGAGCATCTAATAGGACATCCATAATAGCAGGCCTATGTGTTGATTCTTCTTTTTTGAGAATCCTGACAGGTACACAGTAACACACTTTCCATATCAAAGACAGGAAGTCCAATTAGAGGTGTCCTAGTTATATTGGGTAAATTGGAGCACATAAAACTGTCAGCCGGAATATGAGTTGGACACATATCTACCGAGGGGTTCATCATTGGACGAGAGAGAGGAAGTTTCCTGAAACAAAACAAAATAACAAGAGACAAGGTAGCCAAAAGTGGCCTTGATGAACACATATTTTAAAGACAGCAAACACATTTTTTCTCCTCTATAAAATAGATTAGGCCTACAGGTATTATTGCAGCAGTAGTGTGGTACAGATGTAGGATCTTAATTAATGCCAGTTTGCTACAGCAGGAAAATAATCCTGCAGCAACAGGGAATGTGAATTATTATGTGATTCATAACTAACGGACATTTTTGTAGTGGTTGTTACATTTTCTGTAAAGGAAAACTTCAGAAGCATTTCCCAACCTGAAATACACTACAAGTTTTCAATTTCCTACATTGCAGGAAAGTTCTCTTGCAACAGGGTGATCAAATTAAGATCCTACATCTGTAGATATTTAGTTTGATGGTCCACCACCCTCTGTCTACTTTAAACAATGGCAGGGTGATGACAGTGGAAATGGCAGAGGTCACTTCCCCTCTCCCCCAACCTGTCCTCCGCAGCTAAGAATAAGAACTATGCCCATGTCCCCCAGGCACGGCTCGGAATTCCAAACGGGAGATTAGGGAAGTTTCCATGTTATTCAAGCCTCTCTCCATCCCTGGCTCCCAAAACAAAGGTCATGGCTCTATGGCAGTAGTCCCCCTGTTCTGCTATGCTGGTCTATTTTGGATGCAGGCCGCTGCAGTTCTCTGAGCGTGTCTGTGAATCGCTTGTACCTGTTTACCCGACCGGGAACCAGGCTTATGAGGGGTTTCTCAAAGCTTACCAAGGCGCTTTTGCCCACTGGATCATGTATGTGTTTACCTCAGCCCTCTAATCCTGGCAGCCGTGGACCAAACATTTCTTCACAGTGTTCTCACTGTGTATTTTCCACGGCCTTCTTTGACCTTAAAGTTGTCACGTCGTACAGTTGGTGTCAGAAGTAGGATGCGACCCTAGACGCTGACAAACCCCTGTCCATATTTTTCCAGGAAGACAACAGGAAGTTGCTCAGCCACCTCTCATAATTTATTCACCAAGATTCTAGACATTTTTGACATTCGGAGCGTCTTACCCTACAAAGTTGTGTTGTGTTTACTCGGCAGCTGTGTTTACTCTGCAGTATCTCTGCAGTATTTTGACTTTACCTGTGTCTGTATTTATTAGGTTAGTCCTTCCAGATCCCCTAATATTCAAATCCGTATGCATTTGATGCCTGGCACATTCTGCCGCTGGTTGAAACGGATCAGACTGTGGGCCAAATCAAATCTCATTATGGCTCAGTATTGCTTAATTCCTTTGATCAAAGTATCCAACTTATCGAATAGACTAAGTCCCTCTCAAACACGGGGGCTATGTGAGTGAAATAGAACCCTAGTGATTTTGGCTGGATCGGATCTGTCCCATCCCTGTAGATGGCTCATCGGTTGCATTTTTTAGACAGGCAGCCCAATTCAGATTTTTTTTCTCCACTAATTGGTATTTTGACCAATCACATCAGGTCATTTTCAGAGCTGATCTGATTGGTCAATGGCCAATTGGTGGAAAAACAATGTTTACAACATTCCTTACTTGTTAACACGAAAGCACAGGTGTATAAAATCAGGCATGCAGCCATGCAATCTCCATAGACAAACATTTGCAGTAGAATGGCTTTACTGAAGAGCTCAGTGACTTTCAATGTGACACCGTCATAGGATGCCACCTTTTTTTTTAAATATGTTTTATTTTTTTATTTCACCTTTATTTAACCAGGTAGGCTAGTTGAGAACAAGTTCTCATTTACAACTGCGACCTGGCCAAGATAAAGCATAGCAGTGTGAGCAGACAACACAGAGTTACACATGGAATAAACAATTAACAAGTCAATAACACAGTAGAAAACAAAGGGGGAGTCTATATACAATGTGTGCAAAAGGCATGAGGAGGTAGATGAATAGTTACAATTTTGCAGATTAACACTGGAGTGATAAATGATCAGATGGTCATGTACAGGTAGAGATATTGGTGTGCAAAAGAGCAGAAAAGTAAATAAATAAAAACAGTATGGGGATGAGGTAGGTGAAAATGGGTGGGCTATTTACCAATAGACTATGTACAGCTGCAGCGATCGGTTAGCTGCTCAGATAGCTGATGTTTGAAGTTGGTGAGGGAGATAAAAGTCTCCAACTTCAGCGATTTTTGCAATTCGTTCCAGTCACAGGCAGCAGAGTACTGGAACGAAAGGCGGCCAAATGAGGTGTTGGCTTTAGGGATGATCAGTGAGATACACCTGCTGGAGCGCGTGCTACGGATGGGTGTTGCCATCGTGACCAGTGAACTGAGATAAGGCGGAGCTTTACCTAGCCTGGACTTGTAGATGACCTGGAGCCAGTGGGTCTGGCGACAAATATGTAGCGAGGGCCAGCCGACTAGAGCATACAAGTCGCAGTGGTGGGTGGTATAAGGTGCTTTAGTGACAAAACGGATGGCACTGTGATATACTGCATCCAGTTTGCTGAGTAGAGTGTTGGAAGCCATTTTGTAGATGACATCGCCGAAGTCGAGGATTGGTAGGATAGTCAGTTTTACTAGGGTAAGCTTGGCGGCGTGAGTGAAGGAGGCTTTGTTGCGGAATAGAAAGCCCACTCTTGATTTGATTTTTGATTGGAGATGTTTGATATGAGTCTGGAAGGAGAGTTTGCAGTCTAGCCAGACACCTAGGTACTTATAGATGTCCACATATTCAAGGTCAGAACCATCCAGGGTGGTGATGCTAGTCGGGCATGCGGGTGCAGGCAGCGATCGGTTGAAAAGCATGCATTTGGTTTTACTAGCGTTTAAGAGCAGTTGGAGGCCACGGAAGGAGTGTTGTATGGCATTGAAGCTTGTTTGGAGGTTAGATAGCACAGTGTCCAATGACGGGCCGAAAGTATATAGAATGGTGTCGTCTGCGTAGAGGTGGATCAGGGAATCGCCCGCAGCAAGAGCAACATCATTGATATACACAGAGAAAAGAGTCGGCCCGAGAATTGAACCCTGTGGCACCCCCATAGAGACTGCCAGAGGACCGGACAGCATGCCCTCCGATTTGACACACTGAACTCTGTCTGCAAAGTAATTGGTGAACCAGGCAAGGCAGTCATCCGAAAAACCGAGGCTACCGAGTCTGCCGATGAGAATATGGTGATTGACAGAGTCGAAAGCCTTGGCAAGGTCGATGAAGACGGCTGCACAGTACTGTCTTTTATCGATGGCGGTTATGATATCGTTTAGTACCTTGAGTGTGGCTGAGGTGCACCCGTGACCGGCTCGGAAGCCGGATTGCACAGCGGAGAAGGTACGGTGGGATTCGAGATGGTCAGTGACCTGTTTGTTGACTTGGCTTTCGAAGACCTTAGATAGGCAGGGCAGGATGGATATAGGTCTGTAACAGTTTGGGTCCAGGGTGTTTCCTCCTTTGAAGAGGGGGATGACTGCGGCAGCTTTCCAATCCTTGGGGATCTCAGACGATATGAAAGAGAGGTTGAACAGGCTGGTAATAGGGGTTGCAACAATGGCGGCGGATAGTTTCAGAAATAGGGGGTCCAGATTGTCAAGCCCAGCTTATTTGTACGGGTCCAGGTTTTGCAGCTCTTTCAGAACATCTGCTATCTGGATTTGGGTAAAGGAGAACTTGGAGAGGCTTGGGAGAGGAGCTGCCGGGGGGGAGGAGCTGTTGGCCGAGGTTGGAGTAGCCAGGCAGAAGGCATGGCCAGCCGTTGAGAAATGCTTATTGAAGTTTTCGATAATCATGGATTTATCGGTGGTGACCGTGTTACCTAGCCTCAGTGCAGTGGGCAGCTGGGAGGAGGTGCTCTTGTTCTCCATGGACTTCACAGTGTCCCAGAACTTTTTGGAGTTGGAGCTACAGGATGCAAACTTCTGCCTGAAGAAGCTGGCCTTAGCTTTCCTGACTGACTGCGTGTATTGGTTCCGGACTTCCCTGAACAGTTGCATATCACGGGGACTATTCGATGCTATTGCAGTCCGCCACAGGATGTTTTTGTGCTGGTCGAGGGCAGTCAGGACTGGGGTGAACCATGGACTGTATCTGTTCTTAGTTCTGCATTTTTTGAACGGAGCATGCTTATCTAAAATGGTGAGGAAGTTACTTTTAAAGAATGACCAGGCATCCTCAACTGACGGGATGAGATCAATGTCCTTCCAGGATACCCGGGCCAGGTCGATTAGAAAGGCCTGCTCACAGAAGTGTTTTAGGGAGCGTTTGACCGTGATGAGGGGTGGTCGTTTGACTGCGGCTCCGTAGCGGATACAAGCAATGATGCAGTGATCGCTGAGATCCTGGTTGAAGACAGCGGAGGGCCAGTTGGTCAGGATGACGTCTATGAGGGTGCCCTTGTTTACAGAGTTAGGGTTGTACCTGGTGGGTTCCTTGATGATTTGTGTGAGATTGAGGGCATCTAGCTTAGATTGTAGGACTGGCGGGGTGTTAAGCATATCCCAGTTTAGGTCACCTAACAGAACAAACTCTGAGGCTAGATGGGGGGCGATCAATTCACAAATGGTGTCCAGGGCACAGCTGGGAGCTGAGGGGGGTCGGTAGCAGGCGGCAACAGTGAGAGTCTTATTTCTGGAGAGAGTCATTTTCAAAATTAGTAGTTCGAACTGTTTGGGTATGGACCTGGAAAGTATGACATTACTTTGCAGGCTATCTCTGCAGTAGACTGCAACTCCTCCCCCTTTGGCAGATCTATTTTGACGGAAGATGTTATAGTTGGGTATGGAAATCTCTGAATTTTTGGTGGCCTTCCTGAGCCAGGATTCAGACACAGCAAGGACATCAGGGTTAGCAGAGTGTGCTAGAGCAGTGAGTAAAACAAACTTAGGGAGGAGGCTTCTGATGTTGACATGCATGAAACCAAGGCTTTTACGATCACAGAAGTCAACAAATGAGGGTGCCTGGGGACATGCAGGGCCTGGGTTTACCTCCACATCACCCGCGGAACAGAGAAGGAGTAGTATGAGGGTGCGGCTAAAGGCTATCAAAACTGGTCACCTAGAGCGTTGGGGACAGAGAATAAGAGGAGCAGGTTTCTGGGCATGGTAGAATATATTCAGGGCATAATGCGCAGACAGGGGTATGGTGGGGTGTGGGTACAGCGGAGGTAAGCCCAGGCACTGGGTGATGATGAGAGAGGTTGTATCTCTGGACATGCTGGTTGTAATGGGTGAGGTCACCGCATGTGTGGGAGGTGGGACAAAGGAGGTATCAGGGGTATGAAGAGTAGAACTAGGGGCTCCATTGTGAACTAAAACAATGATAACTAACCTGAGCAACAGTATACAAGGCATATTGACATTTGAGAGAGACATACAGCGAGGCATACAGTAATCACAGGTGTTAAATTGGGAAAGCTAGCTAAAACAGTAGGTGAGACAACAGCTAATCAGCTAGCATAACAACAGCAGGTAAAATGGCGTTGACTAGGCAACGGGGCCGACAGATAAAACATAAACAAGCAGAATGAACTACCGTGATTAATGGACAGTCCAGCGTGCATCAGCTATGTAGCCAAGAGATCAGTGTCCAGGGGGCAGCGGTGGATGGGGCAGGGGAGCTGGACTGGCGAGTGTTATCCAGGTTGAAAAAAAAGTTAACAATGACTAAATAGCTTGTAGCTAGTTAGCTGGTTGGCTTCTGGAGGTTCTTGAGTGTGTTCTAAAAATTAAAAATAATAGCGATTCCGTGTCACATTGGGTGAGGCAGGTTTCCGGAAAGGTATAAACAGATTAAAAATCAAAAAGAGATAGAAAGTGAGTATGGGTCCGGTGCGTGTTTGGGACGCGGCGATTCAGACGGTTAGCAGGCCTGTGCTAACAAGCTAACAGTTCGTAGGCCCGGGCTAAACAAGCTAGCAGTTAGCAGGCCTGTGCTAACAAGCTAACAGTTCGTAGGCCCGGGCTAAACAAGGTAGCAGTTAGCGGACCGGGGCTAGACAAGCTAGCAGTTAGCAGGCCGAGTTTAGCAAGCAGGGAGATAGCGAGGGCTAGAGAGTTGGCCTTTGGGGGACGTCGCGATGGGGTGAGTCTGTTTATTCCTCTTCATGCGGTGACATCGATAGACCGGTCGTGGGCCCGGGTATTGTAGCCCAGGAGTATGCTACGGTGGTAGTACAGGTGCGCTGGCCGGGCTAGCTTCACGCTAAGTGGGTGGAAGCGCTAGCCAGGAGTAATCATCCGGGGTTGCGGTTTAGCTAGATAGCTAGTTGTGAAGATCCAGCTGAAAAATGTTCCGTTTGCGGTGGGAATCCGGGGATGAATCCGGGGATGAAAAATAAATAGGTCCGTTATGCTCTGGTTAGAGTCGCGTTGTTCGAACTGGCGAGAGCTTTCCGAGCTAAAGGTTAGCTTAGCTGATGACCGGTTAGCTGAAGACCGCTAGTATAGCTGGTGGTTAGCTGGCTAGCTTCAGTTGAGGGTTCCGGTTCAAGTAAATATAAATACTTTAGGAAAAATAGCTACATTGGGTGAGGCGGGTTGCAGGAGAGTATTTGGAAGCTTAGGTTTAGCAAAATGTTTTTGAAGAGATATGCGAAGAAAAATATGTAAAAAACGAAAAATATACGATATATACAAGGGACACGAGACAGGACGACTTACTGCTACGCCATCTTGGAAACACAGTCAGTTTGTCAAATGCCTGCCCTGTTAGAGCTGCCCTGGTCAACTATAAGTGCTTTTATTGTAAAGTGGAAACATTTAGGGGCAACAACGGCTCAGCTGCGAAGTGGTAGGCCATAGTAGCTCACAGAACGGGACCGCTGAAGTGTGTAGCGCTTAAAAATTGTCTGTCCTCGGTTACAACGCTCACTACAGAGTATTAAACTGCCTCTGGAAGCAATATCAGCACAATAACTTGAAATGGGTTTCCATGACAGTCTCACACAAGCCTAATGCGCAATGCCAAGCGTCGGCTGGAGTGGTGTAAAGCTCCTCTCCATTAGACTCTGAAGTAGTGGAAACGCGCTCTATTGAGTGAAAAATCACGCTTCAGCATCTGGCAGTCAGACGGACTAATCTGGGTTTGGCGAATGCCAGGAGAACTCTACCTGCCCCAATGCATAGTGCCAACTGTAAAGTTTGTTGGTGGAGGAATAATGGTCTGGGGCTGTTTTTCATGGGTCGGGCTTGGCCCCTTAGTTGCGGTGAAGGGAAACCTTGACACTATAGCATACAATGGCATTCGAGGATTCTGTGTTTCCAACTTTGTGGCAACATTTTGGGGAAGGCCCTTTCCTGTTTCAGCATGACAGTGTACCTGTACACAAAGCGAGGTCCATACAGAAATGGTTTGTTGAGATCGAATGTGAAATAACTAGCCCTGACCTCAACCCCATTGAACACCTTTGGGATGAATTGGAACGCCGACTGCGAGTCAGGCCTAATCCCCCAACATCAGTGCCCGACCTCACTAATGCTCTTGTGGCTGAATGGAAGCCAGTCCCCCGCAGCAATGTTCCAACATCTGGTGGAAAGCCTTCCCAGAAGAGTGGAGGCTGTTAGAGCAGCAAAGGGTGGACCAACTCTATATTAATGCCCATGATTTTGGAATGAGATGTTCGACGTGCAGGTGTCCACAAACCTTTGGTTATGTAGTGCATCTAACTTTGAATGTGTTACATGAGCGGTGGATATTTCAAATATTGAACTTGGCTTCAGCGTTGCTATATCTACATTGTTTGTGTATTGTTGTCCACTTTTAACCCATTGATCATGTCATTTTAGTCATACTTTCGTTGGAAGATCTATAGTCATATTTCCCCCCCCCCAAGAGGTGAAAGAGATTAAATTACACCAAAAATACTTGTAGATTCAATTGCTGTCTCAAAACGTATTCTTGGGCCAAAAAGTTGTGGCTTATCTGTAGCATTAGAAACAAAGTGTAGCCCGATCCCCCTGTTTTCTTAATCCTGACCCTTGGCTGTGTTAGGTTCTTATTTTTCAGAGTAAATAACTCACGGACACTAGAGAAGCTTAACCAAGTTGAATTCTTCCCAAAGGGTCAACACAGCTGTATTCAGACTACAAAACATTTCTTACCATCACAAGTATATATATCCTACTTTAGACACTCCTCCTTCTCTCCAATCCTTACATCTCATGGTTCCACAGGAAGAGGGTAATAGGGTAATAAACCCTTATTACTCCCTTCAGGGAATCGGACCTGACCTCTTGACCTCAACCCCTCTTTTGCCTAATCCACAGATGTCCATCTGCTTCCCCTATAGCAATCCTGCGATCTCCTCCCATCCACCCAGCACATTCCACAGCCACTCTGTCTTTCTACAGATCTCACTCCTTCATATACCATGCATCTGATCTATCATGTCTTTAATATCTCAATGATCCAAAGTTTAGAAACCAACAGCTGGCATCATCCACATTCAATTTATTCAGTTAATCACCCTTGCAACCCTATGTCCATCGAGAATTTTACCCATTCATCCATCAAACCATCCGTCCATCTATTCAGGCCTTGTCTGGCTCTGGGTACGAGTGCATGACTGCTTAAAAAAAAACGTCTTCCTTCTAATCAATTTATTGGTGAACATCCCCATTACATACAAACAACCCCAGGGATGCGCTGTGACCTCACATGTCAAACACGCGTAGGGAACGTGTTTCTACATGGAGAAGATAAAGCAAGCACTCCGTGGAGCTGACGGGACCCGCCGGTTACGCCAGCTGCTGGGGCTAGATCAATGGCTTTTTTCTCTTCCTTTATTAAGGGGGAGATTTTTATTGGACTAAACGGCATGCACGGGCAACAGCTGGGATCAATGTATCAGTGCCAAACGAGTGCATAAATAAAGATAGAAATGATGATGAGGGATAGAGTGCCCAGCAGGATATTAGTTTCCTCCCCACTGGAGCTGAGCTTTAAAGCAGGGGTTCGATGACCACGGGAGCTCCGCCTCTTATCATGAATTAGAATGTGGGAAGGGAGGAGTGAGCGAAAGGGGTTCTGTCGGAATTAGATTATCTCCAAAAACCATATGGGTGGTATTTCTTTAACACGAGAACCGCTAAAGCAGTTCTAGTTTGACTGCTCATGAATTGCATTTGTTTTTATTACTCTGCCAATTTTCAAGTCATGCCCCCTCCATCCTTGATTTTCCCAATTAAGTCTATATAACACACTGCCATTGTTAGAATCTTAATATCACAAACAGAACTGGCGATATAACCAGTTGTATGAGGGCATGTCCATTTTTAAATAGCTTTCCCCCATTGACCCTCTTTTTCACGACAGCAGAGCCTGCTCCGCTCCTTCTCCCGACTGTGGAAGGTGCTGTACCCAGTTGATAATCACCCGAATAATTGCTTAGAAACTGAACCTTAACTATACCGAAACTAATTTCACACATATAACAATAGATGAAATAAAGCATGATGGGGAGAAAGGGGGAGAATCAGTGAGTTGATAAGCGAGGGGAAGCGAACAATGCATAATTATGTAATCACCAATTGTGAATGAAAAACAGGGGGGGGGGCATTCTATTGTATTGGTATATTGTAATTATAATCTGAAAATGGTATGTACCCTTCAGTATATCAGTTCACCAAATTCAAGGAGTATAATCAGTCCACTCTGGCCTACTTGGAGTAGACTATGAGTGTCTGCATAATTTACAATGGCAAGAAGACCAAGACGAATGGATGAAAACTGGATGAAAACAACTCAGGTGGTGGGGAAGAAATGAATCATCTCTGATGATTATTATTTTGATTCCAAGCCTCAGCCTGAATAACCTACACCTCCTAGACCTAAGTGTAAAAAAAGGCAGAACGGTGTGCACTGAGCAGGTGTTAGCACCATTACCAAATCAAACAGTGAGACAAGAGAGAGGAAGGGAAGACACCACTTACATAGAACAAGCCGATGACAATGCTACGGGCTGATTATCAGCACAAAATGTCATCACTGAGAGAGCAGGCCCTACATCGCAAGCAAAAAAGAACATCAGCAACGCACTCACCAGCATTAGTTGTTTATGTGACATGGACATATTACAGCATTGTAATATGTGGCTAAGGCGCACATGAAGGAAGGAGACACTTTCTGGGTTAAAGATGTTTAGGCTACTGACGTTGTCATCATTTGACCGTGTGTCTTACTGACCATGTAGCTTGGTGGTTGAGGTATTTTCTTTATTTTGTCAATATTAAATAAGCTGTTACCCTGTTCCAACACATACACTTTATATTTCATAATTGTAACAAAGGCACTCCATTAATAAAATTGATTTTTTATTTTTTTATTTCACCTTTATTTAACCAGGTAGGCTAGTTGAGAACAAGTTCTCATTTGCAACTGCGACCTGGCCAAGATAAAGCATAGCAGTGTGAACAGACAACACAGAGTTACACATGGAGTAAACAATTAACAAGTCAATAACACAGTAGAAAAAAAAGGGGAGTCTATATACATTGTGTGCAAAAGGCATGAGGAGGTAGGCAAATAATTACAATTTTGCAGATTAACACTGGAGTGATAAATGATCAGATGGTCATGTACAGGTAGAGATATTGGTGTGCAAAAGAGCAGAAAAGTAAATAAATAAAAACAGTATGGGGATGAGGTAGGTAAAAATGGGTGGGCTATTTACCGATAGACTATGTACAGCTGCAGCGATTGGTTAGCTGCTCAGATAGCAGATGTTTGAAGTTGGTGAGGGAGATAAAAGTCTCCAACTTCAGCGATTTTTGCAATTCGTTCCAGTCACAGGCAGCAGAGAACTGGAACGAAAGGCGGCCAAATGAGGTGTTGGCTTTAGGGATGATCAGTGAGATACACCTGCTGGAGTACGTGCTACGGATGGGTGTTGCCATCGTGACCAGTGAACTGAGATAAGGCGGAGCTTTACCTAGCATGGACTTGTAGATGACCTGGAGCCAGTGGGTCTGGCGACGAATATGTAGCGAGGGCCAGCCGACTAGAGCATAAAAGTCGCAGTGGTGGGTGGTATAAGGTGCTTTAGTGACAAAACGGATGGCGCTGTGATAAACTGCATCCAGTTTGCTGAGTAGAGTGTTGGAAGCAATTTTGTAGATGACATCGCCAAAGTCGAGGATCGGTAGGATAGTCAGTTTTACTAGGGTAAGTTTGGCGGCGTGAGTGAAGGAGGCTTTGTTGCGGAATAGAAAGCCGACTTGATTTGATTTTCGATTGGAGATGTTTGATATGAGTCTGGAAGGAGAGTTTACAGTCTAGCCAGACACCTAGGTACTTATAGATGTCCACATATTCAAGGTCAGAACGGTGTGCACTGAGCAGGTGTTAGCACCTTTAACATAAGAATGTTTGAGATTTTTTGTTTTTTGTTTGTTCTTACATATAGCCCACAGCAAGGGTCTCCAACAGGTCAATCGTGAGCTACTAGTAGCTGGCAGCCCACCTATGAGTAGCTCGCCAAACAGTTCTGAAAGCACATGCAATTTCACATTTCCTCGTAAAACTGTCATAAACAAATTTTACAAGACAAAGTAAGCTCCCAGCTACTATCTAATCAACACAACATTGATATTATCCCACTCCTGGTTAGCCACTATTGGCTTCAAAAGCCTAAGTCTGTCTGTGTAGTGTGCACTTTTGTCTATCAATCCGTGTGTAGCCAGTTGATGTGATAACTGTCTTGTGGGTTGACAGAAATAGACTATATATAAGAAAGTATATGGACAGCACTTCAAATTAGAACATTTTAATCGAGCATACGGCCATCTCCATAGACAAACATTGGCAGTAGAATGGCCTTACTGAAGAGCTCAGTGACTTTCAACGTGGCACTGTCATACGATGCCACTTTTCCAACAAGTCAGTTAGTCAAATTTCTGCCCTGCTAGTCAACTGTAAGTGGTGTTATTGTGAAGTGGAAACGTCTAGGCGCAACATTTGGCTCAGCTGCAAAGTGTTACAGTATGCTCACAAGCTCACAGAACGGGACCATTGAGTGCTGAAACAGGTAGCGTGTAAAAATCATCTCTCCTCAATAGCAAAGCTGATATCACATCACTTTCTGTTGAACGCGTAATGAGGGAGAGCTCAGTTTGTTGTTATGGAATTTTGTGAAAGTGTATTGAAAAGTTTCTTAGTAGTTAGCTGTCTTTTGAGTTTGGATCCCGTGGCTGGAACTACTATCTGTCCAGTGATCCTGCCGACCACGGCCAGGTCTGAGGAGCTGTTTGGCATAGCAGCTTGCCTAGCTGCTAGCTAGCTGCCTATCAAGCTAGCAGGGTTTTCTTGAGGGCTTGAATGCAGCCTGTGACGTTGTTAGCCATTGTAGCTAGGACCCCAGATTCTCCTGAGCTTGTGGCAGTCTAGATCCCTGCTGTATGTTGTTGTTTTCAATCTTCTCTGTGACCTACCCTGTCTGGAACTGCGATGAGTAACAGCGGGACCTACGTTGCTACCATGACAAAGACCAAAACCAGAGGATGTACCATTGAGGACAGTGGTGTCTCTCTATCACAGGTGAAGTATCTTTAAATGAACACAAATAGTTCTACAAGCAGTTGTTACAACAACGAGAAAATATATTCAAGTGTTGTCCAAATACTGGTGTAGTCAACTAATAAAATAATGGACGACCTGACCAGATAGGTCCAGGACCTAAAGAACAGTTTGCAGTTCTCCCAGGGTCAGCTCAATGAGTTTAAACAGGAGAACGAAGTTGACAGCAATGTGTAAGTCATTGAGAGAGGACATCAGTTCTGTATATGAATCCATGACAACAATGACAGAGAAATCAGATTATATTTAGGGACATTCAAGGTGGAACAACATGGTTGTGGACGGAATAGCAGAATCTCCACAAGACCTGAAACTGGATTCAGGATTGACCACAAGACGATTGAGGTGGAGCACACCCGCAGAACTAGAAAACTCACCACCGGCCCATGTGACAGGCCTAGGCCGATAGTGGTCAAGGACAAGGTAGTTGTTCTGGAAAGAGCCATGGACTTGAGAGGAATGTATACCTTCCTCCTGAAGCTGTGCGCCAGAAGAGGAAAGAACGTATCACAGCCATGAAAGCTGCCAGAGTGCGTGGGGACATTGCTTACATCCGCTATGACAGGCTCATTGTCCACCCTCCTTCCCAAAAGCCTGGAAGGGATGAGAGAGCCAAGTCTATGGGTTCGTAGCTTGAAGATCTTATGTCAAGTGTTATTGAAGTGTTCTGGATGCAGGTTCACTTGGTACATCTAAAGCCTTTTCTTTTGGGGTGTTCCTATAAGGCCACCAAGTGCTAACACACAGTATCTAAATAATTAGTGTGAAATGCTTGATAGTATATGTAATGTAAACAGAGAGGTCTACTTTCTTGGGGACCTGAATATTGACCAGTCTCTATCAAGCTGTCTGCTCAAGAGGAATAACAGACATAAAACAAAACATGGACATTGTCTGGACAAGGGAAACATAACGACATTAATGCTGACACGGGAATCAAACTGAGGAATAGACAGGTATAGAGGAGGCAGTCGATAAAGTGATGGAGTTCAGGTGAGTCAAATGAAGCACTGATGCACGTAATAATGGTGACAGGTGTGCGTAATGATGGGCAGCCTGGCGCCCTCGAGCGCCAGAGATGGGGAGCAGGTGCGGGTCGTGACATTGACTGGCTGAAATTATGTGACTAAACTCAACAAAAATAATAAACTGTATTATGAAGCCAAGATCACTGATATAAAGAATGATGGAAAAAAATCTTGAGTACATTAAATAAAATAATTGGCAAATAGACTAATTCAACTCAATCTTTCATCCAATCAGATGGCTTATTCATCACAACACCATTTGATGTTGCCAATTATTTTAATGATTACTTAATTGGCAAAGTGGGCAAACTTAGGCAGGAAATGCCAACAACGAGCCATCCTACTCATGCATGAAAAAACAAATAATGAAAGAAAAGCATTGCAAGTTTGAATTTTGTAAAGTTAGTGTGGAAGAGGTGGAAAAAGTATTGTTTTCGATCAATAATGACAAATCACCTGGCAACTTAGATGGAAAGCTACTGAGAATGGTAGCTGACTCTATGGCCACTCCTATCTGTCATATCTTTAATCTAAGCCTAGAGGAAAGTCTTTGTCCTCAGGCCTGGAGGGAAGCCAAAGTCATTTCGCTACCCAAGAGTGGTAAAGTGGCCTTTACTGGTTCTAACAGCAGACGTATAAGCTTGCTGCCAGCTCTTAGCAAACTGTTGCAAAAATGTGTTAAACCAAATACAAAGCTATTTCTCTGTAAACAAATGAACAACAGACTTTCAGCATGCTTATAGAGAGGGGCACTCAACATGTATTGTGCTGACACAAATGACTGATGATTGGTTGAAATAAATTGATAACAAGAAGATTGTGGGAGCTGTACTGTTAGATTTCAGTGCAGCCTTTGATATTATTGAACATAACGTTGTTGAGAAAACATATGTGTTATGGCTTTTCAACCTCTGCCATATAGCGGATTCAGAGCTATCCATCTAACACAACTCAGACGTTTTTCTTTAATGGAAGCTTCTCTAATGTCAAACATGTAAAGTGTTGTGTACCGCAAGGCAGCTCTCTTAGCCATCTAATCTGTTCTATTTTTACCAATGACCTGCCACTGGCATTAAACAAAGCATGTGTGTTCGTGTATGCTGATGATTCAACCATATACCCATCAGCAACCACAGCTATTGAAGTCACTGAAAGCCTTAACAAAGAGTAACAGTCTGTTTTGGAATGGGTGGCCAGTAATAAACTGGTCCTGAACATCTCTTCTGAACATCTGAACATCTGAACAAACTAAGAGCATTGTATTTGGTACAAATCATTCCCTAGGTTCAAGACCTCAACAGAATCTGGTAATGAATGGTGTGGCTGTTGAACAGGTTGAGGAGACTAAATTACTTAGTGGCCCATAACAGAGTGGCACGTTTTGCTTGTCATTGTAATCAGAGGGCTAATATAAATGCTATGCATGCCAGTCTCTCTAGGGTAAGAGTTGAGGAGACACTGACTGCATCACATCTTCTTTTTATAAGAAACATGAATGTGTTGAAAATTCCAAATTGTTTGCATAGTCAACTTACACACAGCCCTGATACATACACTTACCCCATCAGACATGCCACCAGGGGTCTTTTCACAGTACCCAAATCCAGAACAAATTCAAGAAAGCATCCTGTATTATATAGAGCCATTATTGCATGGAACTTCATTCCATCTCATATTGTTCAAATTAACAGCAAACCTGGTTTAAAAAAACAGATAAAGCAACACCTCACGGCACAATGCCTCTCCCCTATTTGACCTAAAGAGTTTGTGTGTATGTATTGATATCTAGGCTACATGTACCTTTTTTAAATTGATGTTGTTCTGTCCTTGAGCTGTTCTTGTCTATTAATGTTCTGTGTTATGTCATGTTTGATGTTTTGTGTGGATCCCAGGAAGAGTAGCTGATGCTTTCGCAACAGCTAATGGGGATCCTAATGAAATACCAAATACTCACTACCGAGTTCCAAACTGCCTCTGGAAACAACAGTGTAATGTTTGTGTTGTGGAGAAATGACCATGCAGGAGACGGGAGTACAGTTAGTTTTCGTTTAGTCAAAACCCCTCGTGCTCTACAGTTCGCGGCACCCCAGTGCGCATGTGCATTTCCTATTAGGTGTAGTAACGTAACACTGCCGTAATGCATTACTGCTTAATAACAGCACAGTAACTAATATAAACAGATGTAGATCCCAGATACTACACTCCTCCCCCATAGTGTTTAACTCCCAGAGAGCAAGGTAAATATGTTAGGTAACTACTAATGCAATATCTGAACAATGCATTCTTAAACATTTTTCAACTACTGGGTTGAAGCAGACTTTTCAGAGCCCAGCACAAATCCAGGGGATTATTCTGCCCCGAAGATGGAGTTTGTGTCCTAATAACTAACCCAGGTAATGTCCTTTTTCTTTCCTTTTATCTAGGACATATTAAAGTGTTTGTTTTACTGTCCATTACCTCCTTAACCAGCTCAACTCACAGGTCAAGCTTTTGAGGTGCCCTTCGCTGTCGAATAGGATATCGCCGCTCCTCCTGGGCTTCCTGTGGTGGGCCAGGTTCGGGTGGAAGGTCAGGCTCTGTCTCTCCCGTACGTCCACAGTCAGGAGAATTGTCCTGGGGGTCGTTATTGTTCTTGTTCTCTCGGCATGTCTCTGCTGGGGCGTTGTACCGTAGCAGATGATCCACATGAACGTTGACCTGGCGATGACCAATTTGGACTTGGTAAGTTAAAGGTCCTCTGCGTTGCAAGATCACACCTGAGTTCCACAGGCGCTTAGGGTGTCTGGAATCACGTACCATCACCCTCTCTTCCTCTTTGAATTTGTGAGGTACCACCAGCCTTGATCCCCACGGAACACACCCTTGATCAGTGGACAACTGGTCTTTCTTGTCGATGAATGGACAAAGGTTATCGTCATTTACGAAGGTTGGCCAACCGCCTAATGTTAAGTCCAAGACTTTAGAAAGCACTGGGTCTTTCCTTGTTTCCTCTGCTATGTCAGAAGCAGATATGGGCAGTTCATCAATGAGAGAGATCTGGAAGACTGCTCTATCATCTTCACTGTCGGAGTCACTATTGCATGGTAGTCTTGATAGTGCATCGGCATTTGCGTGATCACTGGATCGTCTGTACTCAATCTCGTAGTCGTAGGCTCACAATATCAGAGCCCAACGTTGCATTCGAAGTGCAGCAAGGGTTGGTATAGCTGATTTTGGTCCAAGGATGGCCAACAGAGGCTTGTGATCTGTCAGCAGTTGGAACTTCCTTCCGTAGAGGTATTTGTGAAACTTCTTCACTCCGAATATTATGCTCAGGGCTTCCTTCTCAATTTGAGCATAATTTTTCTCACTTGGTGACAGAGTCCTTAATGCAAATGCAATAGGGTGTTCTTCACCTGACGGTAGAACATGTGAGATGACGGCTCCTACTCCGTATGGAGATGCATCACACGCGAGTCTCAGCTTCATCTCTGTGTTGTAGTGGGCAAGCCACTTGCTCTTTAGCAGACGCTGTTTGCATGTCTTGAATGCTTCTTCGCTTTGTGGGGACCAATTCCACTTTGTATCGGCCTGCAGCAGTTGGTGAAGCGGATGCAACAATGTGGACAAGTTTGCCACAAACTTTCCGTAATAGTTCAGGAGCCCCAAAAATGACCTCAGCTCTGAGATATGTGTGGGTGCTGGTGCGTTTACGATTGCTTCCACCTTGCTGTTGGTTGGGTGCAGTCCTTGTGCATCAATCTTGTATCCGAGATACTCCACTGAGTCCTGGAGGAAGTCACACTTGCTGCGTTTCATTCTCACTCCGTATTTCTCCAGTCTTGACATCACTTTGTCCAGCACTACAAGGTGCTCTGCAATGGTTGGTGCTGACACGAGGATGTCGTCCATGATGCACACAACATGGTCTATACCGTCCAAGATCTGATCCATTGTTTGTTGGAATATCGCTGGAGCTGTCGAGATTCCATAGGCCAAGCGATTGAATCTGAATAGCCCCTTGTGTGTATTGATGGTCAGATACTGTTCTGACTCCGGATCCAGCTTCAGTTGCTGATAAGCGAATGCCAGGTCCAGCTTACTGAAAACCTTCCCACCAGCTAGAGTGGCAAACAGATCTTCAGCGTTTGGTAGTGGATATTCCTCTGGTAGTATGCAGCGATTTACTGTGACCTTGTAGTCACCGCACATTCTGACGGTCTTGTCTTTCTTTGGGACTACAACAATCGGAGCGGCCCAGTCGCTCCTCGATACTTTTGTGATTATGTTATTCTTCTGTAGGCGGTCCAGTTCCTTCTCTACTGCTTCCTTAAGAGCATAGGGAACCGGACGTGGTTTGTGAAAGATAGGCTTGGTTCCTTCTTGCACTCTGACTTTTGCTGTGAAGTCTTGTATTTCACCGTAGCCATCTTTGAAAAGTTCTTTGTGCGTCTCCAGCATGTTAGTGAGTGTAGCCTGACTCCCTGGTTTGTCATTTCTGAGACTGAAGATTTCTCCCCAGTTCAACTTGATCTTTTGTAGCCAGTTTCTGCCCAGCAAGGCTGATTTTTCTCCTTTAACAATGACAAGCGGTAGCATCCACTCCTTCCCCTCATACCGGACTGGTACCTGGATCTGCCCTAACACAGGAATAGTGTCACCAGTGTATGAAGAAAGGCAGATGGACGCGGGATGAAGAGGACACTCTTTCAGTTTTTCTTTGTAGAGTCTCTCTGGAACCAGAGATACAGACGCTCCGGTGTCCAGCTGCATTTTTACTGGTTTTCCCACTAACTCCATGTTGAGATAGATTCCATCTTTTAGTTGTTGAGCTGTGTACACTGTGAACAGTTCCAATACTGTTTCAGTTGTACCTTCCTCTTCTTGTGCTGCGTCTGACACTTTGTGCGCTCTTGCTGTGCGTTTCGAGGCTTTACACACTCTCTGTAAATGTCCAACCTTTCCACAATTGTGGCAGATTTCACTTTGGAATCGACATTCACTGTGCTGATGATTATCTCCCCCACATCTGTAGCAACTTGGCTTAGACTTGGCTGCTTTGTTCTTGTGTAACCTTGAGGACGGGACTGAGTGTGACTTTTGTGAGCTTTTTCCACCACGTGCATCGCTGACCTTGTGAACACCTTTCTGACATTCTGCATGTCCCGATAGCTCAATAGTATCCCTGTGGGCAAGCTTGAGTCCAAGTGCTATATCACAGGCCTTCTTAAAGGTCAGGTCCTTCTCTGACAGGAGCCTTCTGTGATATGCTTCACCTGTGAGACCACATACAAACTTGTCTCGGAGAGCATCATCAAGAAATCGTGCAAACTCATATGTACTTGCCAGCCTTTTCAAAGCAAGGATGTAGTCAGCCACGGTTTCCCCTTAACTCTGGTGACGTTGGTAAAATCTGAAACGTTCTGCAATGAGAATTGGCTTAGGCTTGAAATACCTTGAAAGAGTTTCAGTCAGTTCTGCATAGTTCAACTCCACTGCTTTCATTGGTTCAATGAGACCTTTCAGCAATCCATACTCATTTGGACCCAAAACAATGAGAAATACGTCTGCTCTCTTTCCATCTTTGATTTCATTTGCAGCCAGCCAACGCTCAAAAAGCTCCAAATAGGAATCAAAATCCTCTTTTGTAGCCTCAAACTCTGGTACTCGACCAATGGTTGCCATTTTCACAGTTAATTGTTCAGTTTCCTTATTCCTTGTATTCCTTCATTTTCATCTAATTCTTCACTTCAGAAGTTTCTGCAATTACTTCATTCACTGCACTCATTTGTAATAATGTACACACCGTGTTACGTTCCTTCTTCCTTTTTCTTCTTGCCAATATTTCTCCACTGAGATCGCCTAATTTCAATGGGTTCAATGAGACAGTTTTTTAAATTTAACCACAAGAGGGCAGTGTCGCTATTCTGGACTCCAATAGTGTTGCTACTTGGCAGCTCCTGAATACTGTACTAGCAGTGCTAGCAGTGCTTAGCCTTCTCTACTGGCGAAAGAAAATAAAAAATAACTGACGAATTACATAATTATTTTGAGTTTCATTACTCACGCAACATTCTTCCCTTCAAGCAATGTCCGTTTATGTAGTTTAATCACCTCGTCGCCACTGTAATATTTGTGTTGTGGAGAAATGACCAGGCAGGAGACGGGAGTACAGTTAGTTTTAGTTTAGTCAAAACCCCTCGTGCTCTACAGTTTGCGGCACCCCAGTGCGCATGTGCATTTCCTATTAGGTGTAGTAACGTAACACTGCCGTAATGCATTACTGCTTAGTAACAGCACAGTAACTAATATAAACAGATGTAGATCCCAGATACTACAGTCAGCACAATATCTGTTCTACGGGAGGTTAATGAAAATGGGTTTCCATGGCAGCCACACACAAGCCTAAGATCACCATGTGTAATGCCAAGCATCAGCTGGAGTGGTGTAAAGCTTGCCGCATTGGACTCTGGAGCAGTGGAAATGTTCTATGGAATGATAAATCATGCTTCACCATCTGGCAGTCCGACAGACAAATCTGGGTTTGGCGGATGCCAGGATAATGCTACCTGCCCCTATGCATACTACCAACTGTAAGTTTTAGTGGAGGAGGAAAAATTGTCTGGAGCTGATTTTCATGCTTTGTGCTAGGCCCCTTAGTTCCAGCGAAGGAAAATCTTAATGCTACAGCATACAATGACATTCTAGACAATTCTGTGCTTCTGAGTTTGTGGCAACAGTTTGGGGAAAGCCCTCTCCTGTTTCAGCATGACAATGCCCCCGTGATCAAGCACAGTCCATACAGAAATGGTTTGTCAAAATTGGTGAGGAGGAACTTGACTGGTCTGCACAGAACCCTGACCTCAACCCCATCAAATACCTTTGGGATGAATTGGAACGGTGACTGCAAGCCAGGCCTAATTGCCCAACATCAGTGCTTGACCTCACTAATTCTGTTGTGGCTGAATGGAAGCAAGTCCCACATCAATGTTCTAACATCTAGTGGAAAGCATTCCCAGAATAGTGGCAGCAAAAGGGGGACCAACTCCATATTACTGCCCATGATTTTGGAATGAGATGTTCAATGAGCAGGTGTCCAAATACTTTTGGTCATGTAGTGTACTTTCCCCAAAACCTTCTCAATTAAATGTTAGTACAGAACCATTGCTAGACAGGCACATTAGATGGCATATTCCTCACTCACTAGATGCACAATAAGAGGGCCAGATGCACAATTGTTTTATCTGTTAGTTTTCTTCCAGACCAAAAACAAGTGTCTTCAGATGTGATTTGAGCATTGGGCTGGACTCAATTTTTACAATTTTGTTGTTTCTCTATGAACAATTGTAATTTTCAGAGTAAAAAAAACAGTCATGCTTTTTTGCCAACGTTTACTGACACCGGCCATATTCAACAGGTGTTGTACACTTTAGCTTAGACATGTAGCTAGCTACACTATCTTACCCGTGCACATTATCATGCATGATCAACGCATCTCCCTGTCACGGATCCATGCCACAAATGCCCTTAGTTCGAGGACAATTCAGAAACCGGTGTTTTCTCATCCATTTTGCTATCATACTCTAATTCCACTGATTTCAAAACTCAATCCTCCAGAAAGTGGACAGCCACACTTATGCAATTTTTTTATATTTTTAAATGCGTTCGACAGGATTACCAACACAGACTGACCAGCTCAAATAGACAAAGCCTTCTGTATGGCAGACCAATCAAATCTCATCTCTTGGCATGTCCAGCCCACTCATTATCTCAGCCAATCATGGCTAGTGGGAAGGTTGCTGGCTTTTTATGTGGCTTAATCAACAAGGCTTGTAATTTAACAATTGTATTCATATTTACAGATGGCATACAAGTTTATATTAAGGCACAAGAAGGCATTTTTGTCAAAATATGCTGTGAAGTTGTGACTTGCCACATACGCCTAGTTTCCTGAATCGGGTCACATTTCAGGTAAAAGACTGTAATTAAACAATATAACACGTTACTGTTTACTAGTAATACTTGTATTTATTTTTGAGAAACATTAAAAAGCATGCTCATCAGTTTTTGTAGTGTTTTGTTGGTGTAATTTTAGCAGAAAAAAATATTTGATCTGGTGAAAAATCTGAATGGCTGGTAGATTTTGAAATCTACCTGGCACAGTGGCTGGTGTACCAACAAATACATTTTAGGCACTGGCCGTTAGCAGGTGGTGTTACTTAAAAAGGTCAAGGTGACCATTCTTCACTGACTGAAGAGGGAGGGTGAAGCTGTGAACGTGAAGGCTGGTGAACACACACACACACACACACACACACACATTCTTTATTGTATATTGTTGTGTTATGTTGTTTCATGTGGCTACTGGTGTTGGAATGTAATGTGTTCATTCAGTAACCAGTTCCCAAAAGCATTATTCTCTCTTAGATATAGAATACCAGTCAAAAACATGGACACACCTACTCATGTAAGGGTTTTTCTTTATTTGTACTATTTTCCACATTGTAGAAGAATAGTGAAGACATCAACACTATGAAATAATACATATGGAATCATATACTAACCAGTGTTAAACAAATAAAAATATATTTTAGATGTTAGATTCTTCAAAGTAGCCACCCTTTGCCTTGATGACAGCTTTGCACACTCTTGGCATTCTCTCAACCAGATTCACATGGAATGCTTTTCCAACAAATGCTGAGCACGTGTTGGCCTCATTTCCTTCACTCTGTTGTCCAACTCATCTTAAACCATCTCAGTTGGGTTGAGGTCTGGTGATTGTGGAGGCCAAGTCATCTGATGCAGCACTCCACCAATCTCCTTGGTCAAGTAGCCCTTACACAGCCTGGAGGTGTGTTTTGGGTCATTGTCCTGTTGAAAAACAAATGATAGTCACATTAAGGGCAAACCAAATGGAATGATGTATGAAAGTGGCGCCGGAAGAGATGGCTGCCGTTTTACATAATGTTTCTGCCACCATTGTTTATGACTGAAAAGAGCTCCTGGATATCCGGGCAGCATTTACACACCTCGTACTGGACAAAGATGTTTTCTTTAACTAGTCGGACGTGAAGGATTTACTTCAGACATCCGACAAGGCCCAAATCCCTGTCATTCGATGCACTTATACCAGGCGGTGTCAGAGGAAGGTCATAAAAATTGTCAAAGACTCCAGCCACCCTAGTCATAGATTATTCTCTCTGCTACCACACGGCAAGCTGTACCGGAGGGCCAAGTCTAGGTCCAAAAGGCTTCCTAACAGCTTCTTCCCCCAAGCCATAAGACTCCTGAACAGCTAATCAAATGGATATGCAGACTATTTGCATTGTCCCCCCCCCCCACACCCCTTCTTTTACGCTGCTGCTACTCTCTGTTTATTATGTATGCATAGTCACTTTAACTCTAGCTACATGTACATATTACAACAATTACCTCAACTAACCTGTGCCCCCGCACATTGACTCTGTTACCGTTACCCCATGTATATTGCCTTGTTACTGTTATTTTACTTATCTATTTTCTAATAAACACTTATTTTTCTTAAAACTGCATTGTTGGTTAAGGGCTTGTAAGTAAGCATTTCATGATAAGGTCTACACCGCTTGTATAAAGCACATGTGACAAATACAATTTGATGGCGTATCGCTGCAGAATTCTGTGGTAGCCATGCTGGTTAAGTGTGCCTTGAAATGTAAATAAATCACTGACAGTGTCACCAGTAAAGAATCCCCACACCATCACACCTCCTTCTCCATGCTTCACAGTGGGAACCACACACGAGGAGATCATTCGTTCACCTAATCTGCTTTTTGGGTTGGAACCAAAAATCTCAGATTTCCACCGATCTAATGTCCGTTGCTCGTGTTTCTTGGCCCAAGCAAGTCTCTTCTTCATAATGGTGTTCTTTATTAGTGGTTTCTTTGCAGTAATTCGACCATGAAGGCCTGATTCACACAGTCTCATCTGAACAGTTGATGTTGAGATATGTCTGTTACTTGAACTCTGTGAAGCATTTATTTGGCTGCAATCAGAGGTGCAGTAAAGTCTAAGGAACTTATCCTCTACAGCAGAGGTATCTCTCGATCTTCCTTTCCTGTGGCGGTCCTCATGAGAGCAAGTTTCATCATAACTCTTGATAGTTTTTGCGACTGCATTTGAAGAAACTTTCAAAGTTATTTAAATGTTCCGTATTGACTGACCTTCATGTCTTAAAGTAATGATGGACTGTTGTTTCTCTTTGCTTTTTTGAGCTGTTCTTGCCATAATATGGACTTGGTATTTTACCAGATAGGGCTATTTTCTGTATACCCCCCTACCTTGTCACAACACAACTGATTGGCTCAAACGCATTAAGAAGGAAAGAGATTTCACAAATTAACTTTTAACAAGGCGCACCTGTTAATTGAAATGCATTCCAGGTGACTACCTCATGAAGCTGGTTTAGAGAATGCCAAGAGTGTGCAAAGCTGTCATCAAGGCAAAGGGTGCCTACTTTTAAGAATCTCAAACATAAAATACATTTTGATTTGCTTAACATTTTTTTGGTTACTATAATTTCACATGTTATTTCATAGTTTTTAACTCTTCACTATTATTCTACAATGTAGAAAATAGTAAAAATAAAGAAAAACCCTTGAATGAATAGGTGTGTCCAAACTTTTGACTGGTACTGTATATACATGTGGTTAGCATGTTACATTTTTTAAAAATAAACAAATAATTTTATTTAATATAGACTGTCTGTATCTGTGTCCGAAATACACCAATACTTTAAAAGCACTGAAAATGATCTAGACTCCTGGATTGCATCCTACTTGGCAGGTCACTCCTACCATGTGGTGTGGAGAGGATCTGTGTCTGCTCCACGTGATCTCACTACTGGTGTCCCCAGGGCTTGGGTCCAGACCCTCTCCTCTTTTCTCTATACACCAAGTAACTTGGCTCCGTCATAACCTCTCATGGTCTCTCCTTGCTATGCAGATGACACTCAACTACTTCTCTCATTCTCTCCTTCTGACACCCAGATGGCGACGTGCATCTCTGCATGCCTGGAAGATAACTCAGCTTGGACGTTGGTCCACCATCTGAAGCTCAACTTCCACAAGATAGAAGTGCTCTTCCTCCCGGGGAAGGCCTGCCCGCTCCAAGACCTCTCCATCACAGTCTACAACTCCACAGTGTCCAACTCCCAGAGTATAAAGAATATTGGGGTGACCCTGGACAACACCCTGTTGTTCTCAGTGACTTGCTCCTGCAGGTTCATGCCCTACAACATCTGTAGAGTACGAACTTTCCTCACCCAGGAAGCTGCTCAGGTCCTAATCCGGGCACTCATCATATCCCGTCTGGACTATTGCAACTCTCTGTTGGCTGGGCTCCCTGCTTGTGCCATCAAACACCTACAACTTATCTAGAATGCCGCAGCCCATCTGGTGTTCATCCTTCCCAAGTTCTCCCATGTCATGTGCTCCTCCACACACTCCACTGGCTTCCAGCCGAAGCTTGCATCCACTACAAGACCATGGTGCTTGCCTATGGAGGTGCAAGAGGAACTGCCCTTCTCTAACTTCAGGCTATGCTCAAACCCTACATACCAACCCGAGCATCCACCACTGGTCTCTTGGCCATCCCACCACTATGGGAGGTTAGTTCCCGCTCAGCCCAGTCAAAGCTCTTCTCTGTCCTGGCACCCCAATGGTGGAACCAGCTTCCCCCTGATGCTAGGACAGCAGAGTCCCTGCCCATCTACTGAAAAATTATTTTAAAAGTATCTTAAATAAGACATCTCAGTCTTACCCCCCCTGTCTTTTCCTACTAGCACTGACTTTGCCGATTACTTCCTTATTAAGGAAAAATGTACTTACTATAACTATTATACTGTATGTGGTTGTCTCACCTAACTATCTTAGACTATCAGCGACGACATCATCATGATGATTCAAAATGCTGATGCGTGATGTGGCTGGTGACACTGACTCTTCAAAGACTGCTGACATGCAAAACATTTTTGGACAGTATCAACAGTGGACAAATTAAAAGATTGTTTTTGAGTAGATGTTGATGTAGATGTTGATGTTGATGTAGATGTTGAGGAATGCACTAACTGTAAGTCTCTCTGGATAAGAGCATCTGCTAAATGAATGCTCTGGATAAGAGCACTAAAATGACTCAAATGTAAATGTCAGCAATCTGTAGTCAGCCTAATCCGGCATACATTACTATGATACCACCCAACCTTAAGTAGTTTTAAATAAAGGTTAACCTAAATAAAACACCTAGCCCGCTGTATGAAATATATATAAATCCTCCTGAATCATGCCTGGGTGAGTGCATGTGGGAGTGCGTGCGTGCATATGGTATGTGTGAGAGAGAGAGAAAGTGAGAGGAGGGGGGCAGGGAGAAAGAGGCAGAGTGAGTGGATGGGACAGAAACATATATGGACAGTGAGAGGTGTTGGGATAGTGAGAAGCAGAGAGAAAAACAGAAAGAGGTGGGAGGAGTCCCTACTCTGTCCAGTGTGAGTTGGTGGGGATTGATCATTCCATGGAGTAGTGCACTCACCTCAAAACGATAGCCTGACTTCAAGGCTAACATTGAAGGAACTCCCCCTGGACAGTGTATATTCAACCAGGCCATACTGCAGCTATTACAAGACAGCACTGGTTGCTCTTGGGCAGAGGGATGCCTGGCTTGACAATAACAACTAAGTGCTCAGCCATTCCTTGATTCTTTATGTTCACTTATCCATTTATTTAGTCATATATCCTCTCAACAATCATTCAACAATCAATTTGTACAAACGGCTAATCAAGGCATACTCTATATTTTAGGAGGGCAGGAAAGATTCGATGGAAAGTGCTCCTTGAATTTCACAGCTCACAAGACGATGTGCACCTGCCTTGCTGCTCTCAGCCTGGAGTGCTTATCACTGTGTTTCTCTCTCTCATACACACATGTGCACCCACGCATGCAAGCACATGTAAGTACGCATGTACACACACACATCTTCCCTCTACACAGGTCAGAGCTCTACGGAAGGTGGGCTCACTCTTTGGGATCTTTATGTGACTCTGAAGTGTTGTGAAACCGACACACCTCCTCATCGGAGCCCAGGATTTGATATGCTATTATTATGATTACACTGTGAATGCTTTTTGGGTAAATCCAATGATTCTTACCCAACGGAGCAGAGTATATCTGCACTGTTGGCATATGACGTCTTCCAATGATGTTCTCCCCTCACTGTCATCCTTCGTCAGGTGATCTCATTATCTAATTGTGCATGACGTGGCCACAGAACAAGCTCCTCTCCAATAGCCAACCTTTTCTTTATCATTCCCTATCAACGTAAGGAGATTAATTGTGCTGTACAGTATATAGTCTGTGTTTATTGCCCTTGCATGTTTAAATTGCTGTCAGTCAAGATGCAGTGGGACGATCTGTATTTGATTAGCAGCCTTGACCCCGAGGACAGTGTGTGTGCGTGTTTGTGTGTCATTCGGTGTGTGTCGTTTGTGTCTGTGTAGGTGTATGCATGTGTAGGGGTGTATGTGGGTGTATTCTATTTGTTATTCTGATAGGTTGACACAGTGGGGCTACTTAATGAACTTAATGAATATGTGAGAGATGCCTGCAAAAATCTTTGTATCATTTACAGAACTACTGTCTTTGACAGGAAATACTGGAGTTTATTGGGAAGTGTGTTGAACTTTGACTCTTTTCATGTCTTCTTGTTTGATTACAGACTGGGGTTGTTCTGCTCATGTGTCTGTGTGCCTGTGTCTGACAAACTATTTAACTATTTAACTCTAAATAATGTCGGTCTACCCTGTCGTTTGTTGCCACGTAATAAAATACGTATTATTCATACATACTGGGTTTTTTTCTGGAGCTCATTGAATATAAATATAAATCACTTTTACTAACAACTTGACAATGTGCTCACCTTCTAAATCTATATTTTCACTGTTTGTCCTTCAATTATCTTCCTTTTTGCCTACTCTACTCTGATTGTCAGTAAAGGTTTTGGTTGGTTGTAATAACAACAAAAAGCCTTATTATTGTCATGAGGTTTACATCATCTAGGATTTGGGGATCCCATCACACAAATCTCTCAAGATTTATTTTCATTGAGTACACTGACCATCCATATTTATTCCATATGTTTACCTCTGGCTTCTGCTTTGAACACAGCTGAGGCAGTAGTAGGTCTATGGGGGATTGCTGTTTCTCAAGGTCATCCACCCTCTGGCAGCCATTACCCTGGTCTGCATCATCCTCCCTAGAGACAGCCATGGACCATGCCACATGGAGAGAGCTGTGTTCCCAAACAACCAAATTTTTCCAATCTCATTTAAAGAAGACACTTGTCTGATGAGCCAATCAGTAGTGCTTGTATCATTGGGTATCACATTCCCAAAACCGCTCTTCTGTGTGATTGTAATTCGAAAGCATCTTATAAACATATTTGTCTGTCAGTGTGTTTTGTTTTTGTTGTTTAATCATGTATTGATGTTTGACTCACTTTCTTTAGATGAACACCTTAGAAATGAAAGGGATTAGTTTGTCAGGTGTTAGAATAACTCAAAAGTGGTCTACAAAGCAAGCTGTGTTAGTTTTTCAAATTATCTATTGTCTAGAAACAATATGCACATTTATTTGTGTTAGTACTACTTCATCATTTATCCTTAGTTACTCTGTCAGGAAATTCATTATATAGTTGTTCATTTAGCAATTATATAAGAGTGTGTTCTTCAGAGAGAAAATCGTTAGTCCAAAATTATAGGGTGTCTAAAATAGTCCCTTCCCACTGGGCACACACTGGTTGAATCAATGTTGTTTCCACATCATTTCAATAAAATGACATTGAACCAATGTGGAATAGCTGTTAAATTGACGTCTGTGCCCATTGGGTTTTCATGTAGGAGCATTTTTAGATCTTTCCTCCGTCATGTAAGCACTCTCCTGCGTCTAGGTCGCCATGCTCCCGCGTTTCAGCCGGACTGACGGGGTTCCCGCACCTCAGCAGAGGTAACCGCTCCGCTCCTGATACCCGGGATCGTCATTTTTGGTCGGCGTCCTGCGGCCGGAGCAGCGCTTCGTGGAGGGGGTACTGTCACATGTGCTTCCTCTCCGAACTCTAGGTCACCAGGCTGCTCATTATAGCGCACAGCTGTCACCATCGTTACGAGCACCTGTGTGTCGTCAGATTCACCTGGACTCCATCACTTCCCTGATTACCTTCCCTATATGTCACTCCCTTTGGTTACTTCCCGAGGTGTTGTTTTGTATTTATTATTTATTTATATTATTTCCCGACTCTCAGCGCACGTCGTTACAGTCTCAAGACCAATGACTACAGTATAATGACTTTCAGATTTAGTATTTTAAGGGTTATTTTACCTTGTCCTTCATTTCCAATCTTTAAATCATATCATAAGTCTTGATTCAGGCACTCATGTCTTTCTTGGCACATACAGTGGGGTCCGAAACTATTGACAACCATGATAAAGATGAGCTACATGGTATGCTACAAAAAAGGGGAAATTATATTTTATACTAATATAATTGCTCAGAGAAAAGAAAAAATCTTCTTGCAAGGATAACGGCACGGATCATAGACCATTCCTCCATACAGAATCCTTCCAGATCCTTTATATCCTTTGTTTGCACTTAAGGACTGCCCTCTTCAATTCAAACCACAGGTTCTCAATGGGTTTCAAGTCCGGAGACTGAGATGGCCATTGCAAAATGTTGATTTTGTGGCCAATTAACCATTTCATGCTGGAAGATCCACTTGAGGGCAAGTTTCAGCCTCCTTGAACAGGCAATCAGTTTTTTGGCTAAAATGTACAACTGGGTACAGTTTATGACACCATTGACCTTAACAAGGGCCCAAGGACCAGTGGAAGCAAAATATTTTCCAGTAGGTATGGGGTTATTTTCTGCTCATTGTCATTTTGATGTCAAACCCACCGCTGGTGTACATGGCCAAAGAGCTGTATTTTCATCTCGCCCAACTAATGCAAATGCTTGGAGTTTGTTGAACGGCATTGGCACTTGGATTGGAACCAATGTTTTGGTCAGATGACATGAAAATAGAGCTATTTAGCCACATCTGTGATGGGTTTGTCGTCAAAATGAGAATGCATAAGCTGAAAATAACCCCATACCTACTGTAAAATATGGTGGTGGATCTTTGATGTTATGGGGCTATTTTGCTCCCACTGGAACAGGGGCCGTTGTTGAAGAGCGACTGCCCCTTTAAAGCAAATTCTCATTCAGAAACAGGCTATATGTCATTGATATGAGATTTATTCTTGTGTCAAATTTTGAATTTAAAGTCAGTGTCATCCAAAACAGAGATTTGCGAGCTGTTAGGAAAGAATGGTATGCCACTGTATGAATGGAACCCCTGGGATGAGTTTATTTCAATTATGCCCCATGCCCAGAGCTGGCCGACCCAGGTAATCATCAATTCGGAGCGTAGCTGCACGCTACCCAATCGTAATGCCCATGGTCAATTTGGTTTGGCATTCGACATCCCTATGGGGCTAGGTTAGGGACCATCAGTAAATTACACAATGTGCATAGGGGAGAGTGGGGTGAGTTGACACGATTTCTTTTACATTCGGTGACATATCTGGTTCTGACATTTTGATAAAACATTTGTCATTCAGATAGAGTTACTCTCTTTAGGTGGTCTTTAAATGTGAGATACACTATGTTCAATATTTGTTTAATATCTGAAAGTACTATCTGCACAAACACCTTTCAACTTGGTGCTACAAGGTTCTATCTGAAATCCAATCAAACAATTCTGGGTTGTCCATCAAAATAATTGTATTTAAGGTGATATACCTGTTGAGTCATGAAAGAGGAAGACATCACAAAACAGTTGAGCTCTAGGACTTGAAAATGACTAATTATCAAAACAAAACTATATTTTGCAGATAGAACCTTATCGTCCCAAGTCCTTGATTATTCATATCATAGGTTCTGGTCCTCTTTTTCAATTACTTAGATATTTTTCCAACACTTGTCAAGACTTTTGCCGAAGTCGGTTCCTCTCCTTGTTCGGGCGGTGTTCGGCGGTCGACGTCACCGGTCTTCTAGCCATCATCGATCTATTTTTCATGTCCCATTTGTTTTGTCCGGTTGTCGCACTCACCTGGTTTCAATCCCCTAATTACATGTTGAATATGTTCCCTCTGTTTCCCCCATGTCCTTGTCAGGAATTGTTTATTGTAAGTACGTGTACTTTATGTGACTGGTGCGATACGGGTTGTTTGCCCATGTGTTTTGTTATTTTTGTATGCCGGTAGTTGTGTACATGAAACGGCTCCGGCTATTTACCAAGTTCTGCTCTCCTGCATTTGACTTCCATGCCACCAGTCACGCACCCCTGGCACCACTATTCCAGAATGGCCTTAGTAAGGGGTTTATGGTAAAATAAAATAAAATACTGGTGGCTTAGAGCATGTTGAATGCCCTTAGGGGCAGCATTGCTGTTTTTGTCTTCTTCTACATCAATATGAATACCTCAATTGAAAGGGTATTTCACAAAAATGACTAACTTACCACATTTTATTGATAAATAGCAAGTATTTTACTGACTTTGGGTGTCAGAGACCAGAAAAATACACAGAATAAAAATATAAAACCCAACACGTCTTGGTCCCATGTTTCATGAGCTGAAAAAAAAGATCCCAGACATTTTTAAAGGCAGAAAAAGCTTATTTAACGAAAATATTATGCACAAATTTGTTTACATCCCTATTAGCGAGCATTTCTCCTTTGCCAAGATAATCCATCCAAATGACATGTGTGGCATATCAAGAAACTGATTAAACAGCATCCTCATTACACAGGTGCACCTTGTGCTGGGGACAATAAAAGGCCACTCTAAAATATGCAGTTTTGTCACACAACACAATGCCACAGCTGTTGCCAGATAATTGAATGTTAATTTTTCTACCATAAGCCACCTCCAATGTTGTTTTACAGAATTTGGCAGAACGTCCAATTGGCCTCACAACTGCAGACGATGTGTAACCACGCTAGCCCAGGACCTCTATTTCTGGCTTCTTCACCAGCAGGATCGTCTGAGACCAGCCACCCAGACAGCTGACGAATCTGTGTGTTTGCACAACAGAAGAATTTCTGTACAATCTGTCAGAAACTGTCTCACACTGTTTGCTCGTTATCCTCACCAGGTTCTTGATTTGACTGCAGTTCGGCGTCATAACCGACTTTAGTGGGCAAATGCTCACCTTCAATGGCCACTGGCACGGTGGAGAAGTGTGCTCTTCACGGATTAATCTCGGTTTCAACTGTAACGGGCAGGTGGCAGACAGCGCGAATAGAGTCATGTGGGCGAGTGGTTTGCTGATATCAACGTTGTTAACACAGTGGCCCATGGTGGCGGTGGAGTTATGGTATGGGGAGGCATAAGCTATGGACAATGAACACAACTGCATTTTATCTATGGCAATTTGAATGCAGAGAGATACCCTGATGAGATCCTTAGGCCCATTGTTGTGCCATTCATCCGCCACCATCACCTCATGTTTCAGCATGATAATACATGGCCCCATGTGGCAAGGATCTGTACTCAATTCCTGGAAGCTAAGTATTTTTGTACAGTTTATTTCAGTTTACTCATCTCAAGCTAAGCTTTGGGAATGTTCCTATTTGTCATTTTAGGGAACTATCACTTTAACAAATGTGTAATAAACATTACTTAAAATATTTGATGATGTGATTAGAAAGAAGGGTATTCTCATTATTTAATAAATTAATGTCTGCACTTTTCTATTGGAATTTTTATAATTTTAACATTCTGTGCCAGACACAAACTCATGGCTGAACCCAGAATTACACTTTAGGGACCTTTTAAGCATCTTTTAACTCAGGCTTAACACCTAACTAATATTTTGTGCTTTTAAAAAAAAAAGTAACATCGGCCAGGCCCTGGTGGTGTTACCTCATATCACAGCGATAATGTCTTGCATTACGCCTTGAAAGAAAACACTTCAATTTGCTCAACTTGCCATTGGCTCAACCATTGGCTTTAACTTACCCCATAGCCATTGGCTCAACTAACCCAAGGCAAACATTTGGACTATATTAGCCCATACAGCTACAAGGATGCACTTTCATACTAGGTTTAGGACCAAATTGAAGTTTCTAGAAACCCCAACTGATATATAGAACAATCTTAAAATGATCTACTTTAGTAGCATCATAAAACCTTTCACACAATAACTTAATTTGACTTGGTGAAAGTGAAGTTTTTTTGGAACTAAGTTTGGAACCACTTTTTTTCCATATGGCGTCTTTCTTCACAGACTCCATGAAATGATGAACTCTTCCTAAATATTTGGGCAAATAATTAATTTTGTTTATGGTTTCCTAGAAACAAGGGGTTGTTCAACTCACCCCATTCTCCCCTACAATATTTTAAAATGTCTATGCTTCATATACAAATATTAAAAGCATTTAATGAGGCAACTAAAAGATGTGCAACATGAAGGGATTGTCCCATTTGTCTAATGTATTGGCAGTCCCTCACTAGCCCCAGAAATAGGCTATCCAATGTCAAACCAATTTTGACATGGCCACACACCAGCTGGCTGAAGCTGGCTGAGTTGGCTAGCAC
The DNA here is from genome assembly GCF_018296145.1 of Oncorhynchus tshawytscha. Taxonomy (NCBI): domain Eukaryota; kingdom Metazoa; phylum Chordata; class Actinopteri; order Salmoniformes; family Salmonidae; genus Oncorhynchus; species Oncorhynchus tshawytscha. Next base: position 24,313,512 of record NC_056461.1, read on the forward strand.
TAGCTAGCATAGGCCACTTCAAGACAAAAGTCTTGGTTAGACTATTTAAAGCTATCTAGAAGGGTGAGTGACTAACTGTGCACACATCAAAATCCACAATGAAATTGTTCATTTGCCACAACATCAACATGTGCAATGGCCATCTCAGTCTCCGGACTTGAAACCCTTTGAAAACCTTTGGTTTGAATTGAAGAGGGCAATCCATAATCACAGATAAAGAGTATTAAGGATCTGGAAAGAGTCTGTTTGGAATGGTCTAAGATCCCTCCCAATGTGTTCTCAAACTCATATAACTTTTTTAAAAAGATCTGCGCAATTATCCTCGCAAAGTGAGGTACAGTGGTGTTAATAATTTTGACCTTAAAAATATTACTTGTTAAACAAAATCTCTTTCTCATAGCAATTGTATTATAGAATTTCCCCATATTTGTTTTTACATACAATATAGCTCAATATTTCAATAATTTGTGCTCTTCTTTATCAAGGGTGTCAATCATTTCAGACCCCACTGAATGTCCTTAGTTCTGCCTGCCAGATCTTCCATTGTTAGTATCTAGTAAAGACAGCGGTCATTAGTTTAATTCATACTCATAATGCAGCTGTTCCAGATTAAAAATGTATTCATACCCATAATGCATCTGTTCCAGATGAAGCATGTATTGGTGCTTGATATGTTGGATTAATATTTCCATAATTTATTCTGAAGAAATTTCAAGTGGGCTGTACTGCAACTTGTGTTGGTGGACATTAATGTCAAATAAGTTCTTTGAAGTTCAATCGAGAAGATTCTTCAAAATGTTCCTGTCTTTACCGGATCGGCTTACGATTATAGTCAGGAATCATAGTGGCTTCAGAACTGGCAATCCCAAGGCTATTGTTTGCCTTGACAACTGGGTGTCGAAACACCCATTGAATTTTAAAACTGCTTTGGTATAAGTGGCTTTGAGTGTTTGACTCACGTGTAATGTGTTTGTTGGCCGAGCTGTCTGTCGTTTTAATTTCACCAAATAAAAGCCAACCCAGCCAATTATTGTCTGGAGGTGAGCTTTGATGAAACATCGAAATTATCCTAATTTCCCAATAAGCACATTTTTGGTGAGATAATTAACACACATACTGTAATTGGAATGAGCACTTTCAGTTATTTCTCCCTTACTCGCTCTCCTTTACTGTTTCTTTGTGACATTTCATCTCGCTGACCTAAATACAACGAAAAGGAGAACTACTGTATGACGAATGGATTTGTCATAGCCCACAATGTCATGAGCTACATGTAATGTACATCAATGAGAGAGACTTAATAATAAAGTACAATAGAGTACACTTAATGAAGTTACAGATATATTATGTTGCTTTTTGCCTAAAATTCAATACACTGACAATATTCAACTTGATAATGATCTTGATTAGTGCATCATAAAAAACCTAAAATAAACATTCCCATTTTTCCTTTCCGGCATGCATTTTTCTACTGGCCATTTTCATCCTAAGTGGGTCTGTCTTAATGCAGCTGTCTGGCAGTGTGCCTCGGGGCTGAGTTGTTGAGTGGCAATGTCAGAGGCCTCAAAGAACCATGTCATGCCACTCACACTCAGCTGTCTCTCTGCCCACTGCCATCTCTCTCTCAGGGCATAGTTACATAGTGACCCGGCTGTTTGGATCAATCCCTTTTTGTAACATCTGACTAGGAACAGCTTTTTCTAACTCGGTTCAAACTGTAACCATGATAAACTGAGAGGCCAAAACTGGCCCTGGACCTGTTACTGAGGGGATAAATTAGCCTCTGTTGGTACTCAGCAGCAGTGTCTCAGTCAGCAGTGTGCTTATAATTTCTGTTTGCCCTCTGGTGTCCACCCTAGGACACTGTGGAAGGGCATGTTGAGGCAGGTTCTGCTCTAGGGGTGCTAAAGTGCTCCTAGAAATGTGTCCAACATGGAGCGAAAAGGGCACATCTCTCACCCAGCAGAATCCTTTCAGTGGAGTGAGAGCAGAGACTCATTGTTCAATTTAATCACAGACATTATGTTATTTATGAAAACTTATCCTTTCCCTTATTTAGCTATGATAGATTATCCCTGTGTTACATAACTGGAAAAGTATAAGATGTACTGTATGTAGAAACAATGGACTCCTCACCCAAGCCTTTGGGTATCTTTTAATTTCACAAAATGCTCTACTTAGCTCAAGTCCAGCGGATTTGTAAGGCGCAACTGCACACTTGGTTAATAAAGTGAGGAAAAAGTACACATAATTGTTTGAAGGTAATTAGTTGCCAAGTTATATCATACCAGGTGTGTTAGACATTAGACTCTGGTGTAACTCATTAATACGATGTATAGACTCATTTACCACCAATATAAGTGCTTTACTCAAAGGGCAGGACATAATAGATGCAACTGAGAAGAAACATGACAGGGCAATGTACCATAATTTCCACTCTAAATGTTCAATAAGTGACACATTTACAAATGGTCACTTAAATGTGTCAAGTAGGCTTTAATGTTTAAAGATAAACAGGAACAGGCATTGTTTCCAGCAGAAGAGGCTGTATTATTTCTTGTAAGCAGGTGAACCCTCCCCATTTGAATTAATTAGACCTGTGCTTATTATTCCTTACATACACTGTGGAGTATGTTCCAGGAACCATGTCATGAATGGAAATGGACTGGATTTACATAACAGCCTCATTCAAAAACATGTAACATGAATCCACTTAATGCATATTGCATTTATACAGTACATAAATACAAGCAGGCAAGTCACAGATCACAACACTTTTTTTCTAGTATTGCAGAATGGTATTTTCCTCAGCTTTCCCATGTGTGGGTTGGTCAGTGCTCTTGGAATGTTAATAATATGAATAACATATTGTCACGTTCTGACCTTAGTTCCTTTGTTTTGTCTTTTGTTTTAGTATGGTCAGGGCGTGAGTTGTCTATGTTAGTTTGTCACTAATTTTCTATTTCTGTGTTTGGTCTGGTATGGTTCTCAATCAGAGGCAGCTGTCAATCATTGGCCTTGATTGAGAACCATATTTTGGTAGCCTGTTTTCCATTGTGTTTTGGGGGTGGTTATTTTCTGTTTAGTGTTGTGTTGCACCTTACAGGACTGTTCGTTGGTTGTTTAATGTTTTGTTTTCAGTGTTCATTAAAATATTTAAAATATGAACACTTAGCACGCTGCACCTTGGTCCTCCTCTCCTTCCCCAGATGACAAGCGTTACACATATTTTATTATAACTAAGTGAAGTGGATACCTTGGTCCACCATTTTTCCCAATATTAATATTGTGCTATGAAGGGAAAAGAGCGGTCTATAAAATGTGTCTTGCAGAATTAAAGCACGCCAAAGCAATTGTAAGTATTTTTAAAAGTCATGTTTGACTTCAGTTGTTTAAATTAGTCACACACTTCACTGCCTCTCTGACAATAGCGCTCCGGTCAATTATGTCTCATTACTTTGCATAATGATAAAAAATGTCATGTCATTACAAAATCAAATCAAATTGTATTAGTCACATGCGCCGAATACAACAGGTCCATACAGTGAAATGCTTGCTTAGGAGCCCCTAACTCCTACTTTATTATTAAAGAGCAGCAGTAAAAAAAATATATATATATACAGGGTACCGGTACAGAGTCAATGTGCGGGGGCACAGGTTAGTTGAGGTAGTATGTACATGTAGGTAGAGTTAATTAAAGTGACTATGCAGAGTGGCAGTGATGGGGGGCAATGCAAATAGTCTGGGTAGCCATTTGACTAGATGTTCAGGAGTCTTATGGCTTGGGGGTAGAAGTTGTTTAGAAGTCTCCGGTAAAGCTTGCCGTGTGGTAGCAGTGAGAACAGTCTGACTAGGGTGGCTGGAGTCTTTGACAATTTTTAGGGCCTTCCACTGACACCGCCTGGTATAGAGGTCCTGGATGGCACGAAGCTTGGCCCCAGTGATGTCCTGGGCCGTTGGCACTACTCTCTGTAGTGCCTTGTGGTCAGAGGCCGAGCAGTTGCCATAACAGGCAGAGATGCAACCAGTCAGGCTGCTCTCGATGGTGCAGCTGTAGAACCTTTTGAGGATCTGAGGACCCATGTCAAATCTTTTCAGTCCCCTGAGGTGGAATAGGTTTTGTCGTGCCCTCTTCACGACTGTCATGGTGTGCTTGGACCATGTTAGTTTGTTGCTCCACTGCAGCCCCGTTGATGAGAATGGGGGCGTGCTCGGTCCTCTTTTTCCTATTGTTGACAATCATCTCCTTTGTCTTGATCACGTTGAGAAAGAGGTTGTTGTCCTGGCACTACACGGCTAGGTCTCTGACATCCTCCCTATAGGCTGTCTCGTTGTTGTCGGTGATCAGGCCTACCACTGTTGTGTCATCTGCAAATGTAATGATGGTGTTGGAGTCGTGCCTGGTCGTGCAGTCATGAGTGAACAGGGAGTACAGGAGGGGGCTGAGCACGCACCTCTGAGGGGCCCCTGTGTTGAGGATCAGCGTGGCGGATGTGTTGTTACCTACCGTTACCACCCGGGGGTGGCCTGTCAGGAAGTCCAAGATCCAGTTGCAGAGGGAGGTGTTTAGTCCCAGGGTCATTAGCTTATTGATGAGCCTTGAGGACACTATGGTGTTGAACGCTGAGCTGTAGTCAATGAATGGCATTCTCACATATGTGTTCCAGGTGGGAAAGGGCAGTGTGGAGTGCAATAGAGACGGCATCCTCTGTGGATCTGTTGGGGCGGTATGCAAATTGGAGTGGGTCTAGGGTTTCTGGGATGATGGTGTTGATGTGAGCTATGACCAGACTTTCAAAGCACTGTATAGCTACAGACGTGAGTGCTACGTGTCGGTAGTCATTTAGGCAGGTTCCCTTAGTGTTCTTGGGAACAGGCACTATGGTGGTCTGCTTAAAACATGTTGGTTTTACAGACTCGGACTGGGAGAGGTTGAAAATGTCAGTGAAGACACTTGCCAGTTGGTCAGCGCATGCTTGCAGTACACGTCCTGGCAATCCGTATGGCCCTGTGGCCTTGTGAATGTTGACCTGTCTAAGGGTCTTACTCACATCGGCTGCGGAGAGCGTGATCACACAGTCCTCCGGTACAGCTGGTGCTCTCATGCCTGTTTCAGTGTTGCCTCAATGCAAGCATAGAAGTAGTTTACCCTGTCCGGTAGACTCGTGTCACTGGGCAGCTCTCAGCTGTGCTTCCCTTTGTCGTCTGTAAGTGTTTGCAGGCCCTGCCACATCGAATGAGTGTCAGAGCCGGTATAGTACGACTCAATCTTAGTCCTGTAATTGATGCTTTGCCTGTTTGATGGTTCATCTGAGGGCATAGCGGGATTTCTCATAAGCTTCCGGATCCCGCTCCTTGAAAGTGGCAGCTCTAGCCTTTAGCTCAGTGCGAATGCTTTCTGTAATTCTTGGCTTCTGGTTGGGTTATGTACGTATGGTCACATTGGTGCTTCCTGCTTTAATTTCTGCTTGTAAGCAAGAATCAGGAGGATGGAATTATGGTCAGATTTTCAAAATGGAGGGCGAGGGAGAGCTTTGTATGCATCTCTGTGTGTGGAGTATAGGTTGTCCAGAGTTATTTTCCCTCTGGTTGCACATTTAACTTCTTACGGCTGCAGGGGCAGTATTGAGTAGCTTGGATGCCCAGAGGTTTCCAGAGTAAACTGCCTGCTCCTCAGTCCCAGTTGCTAATATATGCATATTATTATTAGTATTGGATAGAAAACACTCTGAAGTTTATTAAAACTGTTTGAATGATGTCTGTGAGTATAACAGAACTCATATGGCAGGCAAAAACCTGAGAAGAAATCGAAACAGGAAGTGGGAAATCTGAGGTTGGTCGATTTTCAACCCAGCCCCTATTGCATACGCAGTGGGATATTGGTTATGTTGCACTTCCTAAGGCTTCCACTACATGTCAACCGTCTTTAGAAACTTGTTTGAGGATTCTACTGTGAAGTGGGACCGAATGAGAGAGGAATGAGTCAGAGGTCTGCCAGCAGTTCCGCGCTGGTCACACGCATTTCACATGAGAGGTAGCTGCGTTCCTTTGCTTTTCTGAAGACAAAGGAATTCTACGGTTGGAATATTATTGAAGTTTTATTTTAAAAACATCCTAAAGATTGATTCCATACATCATTTAACATGTATCTACAGACAATAACGGAACGTTTTGACATTTTGTCTGCAACTAGGGAACGCGCTTCATGACTTTGGAGTTGTTTACCAGACGTGCAAACAAAAGTAGCTCTTTGGACATAAATTATGGACATTATCAAACAAATCAAACATTTAACATGGAACTTGGATTCCTGGGAGTGCATTCTGATGAAGATCATCAAAGGTAAATGAATATTTATAATGTTATTTCTGATTTCTGTTGACTCCAACATGGCAGATATCTCTATTTGTTTTCTGAGCGCCGTTCTCAGATTATTGCATGGTTTGCTTTTTCCATGAAGCTTTTTTAAAATCTGACACAGTGGTTGCATTAAGGAGAAGTGTATCTATATTTCCATCTCTAACAATTGTATTTTCATCGACATTTATAATGAGTATTTCTGTAAAAGGATGTGGCTCTCTGCAATATCACCGGATGTTTTTGGAACTAGTGAACATAACGCGCCAATGTATACTGAGATTTTTTTATATAAATATGCACTTTATCGAACAAAACATTAATGTATTGTGTAACATGAAGTCCTATGAGTGTCATCTGATGAAGATCATCAAAGGTTAGTGATTAATTTTATCTCTATTTGTGCTTTTTGTGACTACTCTCTTTGGCTGGAAAAATGGCTGTGTTTTTCTGTGGCTTGGCTTTGACCTAACATGATCGTTTGTGGTGCTTTCGCTGTAAAGCCTATTTGAAATCGGACACTTTGGTGGGATTAACAACAAGATTACCTTTAAAATGGTACAAGATTCATGTATGTTTGAGGAATTTTAATTATGAGATTTCTGTTGTTTGAATTTGGCGCTCTGCACTTTCACTGGCTGTTGTCATATCAATCCCGTTAACGGGATTGCAGCCCGAAGAAGTGTTTTAACATGCTTATATAAATTTGTTAAAACTAATTTAAGTTTCCCTGCAATAAAGTCCCCGGCTACTAGGAGCACCGCCTCTGGGTGAGCGCTTTCTTGTTTGCTTATGGGGGAATACAGCTCATTCAATGTTACCTTAGTGCCAGCCTCTGACTGTGGTGGTATGTAAACAGCTACAAAGAATATAGACGAAAACTCTCTCGGTAGGTAATGTGGTCTGCAGCTTATCATGAGAACCTCTACTCTGGCGAGCAACAGCTTGACACTTCCTTAGATATCATGCACCAGCTGTTGTTTACAAAAATACATTGACTGCTGCCCCTTTTCTTACCAGACCCTGCTGTTCCATCCTGCCGGTACATCATATAGTCAGCCAGCTGTATGTTGATATTGTCATCGTTCTGACACGACTCCGTGAAGCATAAGATGTTTCGGTTTTTAATGTCCCATTGGTAGTTTATTCTTCCCAATAACTTGTCAATTTTATTGTCCAAAGATTGCATGCTTGCTAGCCGAATTGAGGGGAGTGGGGGTTAATTCGATTGCCTCCTACTCCTCATAAGGCAGTCCACCCTCCGGACTCTCTTTCTCCTCTTCCTCTTCACGCAGATCACTGGGGTCGGGGCCTGTTCACGAGGGAGCTGTATATCCTCCGCCTCGGGCTCGTCAGAGTCGTGAAAGAAGAAAAAGGATTCTGCTAGTCTGTGGTGAGTAATCGCAGTCCTGATGTCTAGAAGTTATTTTCGTTCATAAGAGACTGTAGTGGCAACATTATGTATAAAAATAGTAAAAAAATAAGTTAAAAACAACGCAGATAAACGAACAAAAAAACACAATCGGTTGGGGCACGTAAAACGTCTGCCTTCTGCTCCGGCTCCATCTTAAGGTGATGATTCATATTTAGATATTGTGCTGCAGACGTTCGTTTTTTCTTTCGATAGACATGGCATGGCCTATTTCAGTCTGTAATTTGATTCAAAATGCAAAACCTTGTGCATTTTTTAGGTCACAATAGGTCAGGACTAAATACTTCATAAGCCTCAGACAAAAAGTAACTCCCGATCTGATGGCATACTATAACATGTCAAAGTACAATTTTCTTAAAAAGCGCTTGACTTATTTGTTCAGTATAGCTGTATTTTTCTAAAAACTCAGATTGTGTGGTCATCATTGATTACAACTACAATATAAGGCAGGGCATTTAATATGACTCATTTTGAATGCAGACACTTTTAGATAACTCTGAGTCAAGGCCAGCTTTTTTGCATTTGTGTTTCAAAATGAATTGAATCAATTGTCATACTGAAATAAGAAAAGTATTTTTTCTCCGCTCTACGTGGTATCGTCAATGATAAGAGGAAGCCATCTTGCTGTCTTGTACCTCGGCTGAGATGGACAGACACACAGCATGGAAGTTGGCAGGACGAGTGAGATCTTGCTGAGCTTTTGAATATGCATCTGAATGTAACTTTGGTTCCCCTGGTGTGAAATGGCCTGCACAATTCTCAGTAAATCCTCTTATGAAAAGGGACAAGACTCTCTCTCTAAACATCCCTGTCTTAAAACCTCAGTAGGCTAACTGGTAGACAATATGTTGACAGGGGGAGTTTTGGATTAGACTTTAAATCACCATTAAATCAAACCAGGGTCTCCCTTTCATCAACATGGGCATTTACGCTATGGCCAGCAGATTTGGACCCCATACCATGGTTGTTGGCTTCACCATGGTATGGGGTCTACATGGATTATAATTGAAAGCAGCGATGATTTGTATAAATATAAAATCTTAGAAAAGTAGTAGTAGTACCAAAAATTAACTATTTACACTTGCTTTTTGAAACACAAGGCAGTGGAACTTTCAAGTGTTTGTGAGTGAAAGCCCTGCACAGTTCACCAGGTCTTTAACATTAACAGTTGTTGATGAATCACATATGGGAGTAAATTGCTGGCTGGCTTTCATCTTGGGATGGAAGAGGATTCCCAGTGTAATTAAGCCTTCCTTCACATGTACTTGACAACAATTATGGATTATGGGCCACTATTGAGGCTGGTGTCTCTATATTAACATCTGGAGTGTAGGTGTGTATTTATGTTATTGTTGGAATTAGGGTTGTTGTTTTACCACAGATATGGGAATGTATGTTCTCTTTGATGTGTTCTTACGTTGCCGTGGTGTCTGATGAATTCACATTCTAAGATCATCGTTGCCCCATGTCGTAAGTGTTTGACACACAAATGTTTTTGATTTAAATTAGCTCTCTTTGTACTACATGATACCACAGATACCATGACCACACTGACAGTCACACTGTGAATTAAATAATGATACAATGTTATCTTACATACAGCTGTGCATCTAACATGCAGCAGCAAGGCTGTTCAAGATAAGGACCACAAGGTGATAATGTATGTACATAGCACGGGCCCATATAGGGTGAGGGAACGAATACAAGATTATGTACAAAACTGTCTGTCGTCGGTGTCATGGCCACGGGAAGATGTTTTGGGGTGGGGGGTTCTGTCAAGGGGGTCTTTTTCTTCCCACTCTGCTGACGAGAAAATACCGGAGTAATAAATGCCTAATTCACTTATTTGGTGATTTATTTATTTTTTAAATTAACATAAATTATTTTTTTATATTGAGAATTATCAGATGGGGGCTGCAGCAAGTACCCCTACTTCCCGCGGCTATGGTCGGTGTCCAAAATTGAATACACCATTTTGAAGACACCAACACTATTTGTTATGAACATGACTGCGCTCCATTTTCCTCTGCTGAAATGTGAATATCCTTACATGGTATAACTTCAGTATAAACTATACATTTTATTTTATGTAGGAGAAAGATAACAAGTTTTGGTCAATTTTTCGACACCTGCACAAATACTAATATAATAGGGATATAAAATGTATTCAAGTCCATTTGATATCAGTTGGGATTTTACACAGCACTTCATAAAACGGCTGGAGAATGATCTGATACGTGCAAGTCTAATCAGAATAGGGTTTCACTCCTATCTAGTTTAACACTCCTGTTGTGTTCATTTCATGTTAATTAATTCTGTGTTCCAGGTCCAAAATGAACGCCCCCATTATGGCTGATTATAAATCCATAATAATATGTATATTATGACCTAATGTTGTGTTAGATCTTTTTATCAACTTCAGTTATTGTGAACACTATAAGTTTTGAACTTCTGTTTGCTATTTATGGCCTGTAGGCCTCATTGACCTGAGCTCATACTGTAACGGTTTTCTTGTGTCGAAGGAGAGGCGGACCAAAATGCCTCGTGGTTGAACCTATTGGGGAGGGTCTGGGTGGGCATCTGTCCGCGGTGGAGGCTGTGGTGCTGGACGTGGCCCCCACTTCACCATAGTCTTAGTCCACCACCTTGTCCGCTTCCGTGGCCTCCTAACTACGGCGACCCTTCTAAATGACCCCACTGGACAGAGGGGCAGCTCGGGACAGAGGGGCAGCTCCGGACAGAGGGGCAGCTCCGGACAGAGGGGCGGAAGCTCTGGCAGCTCGGGACAGAGGGGCGGGGGCTCTGGCAGCTCGGGACAGAGGGGCGGGGGCTCTGGTGCCTCTGGGCTGAGGGGCTCTGGCGCCTCTGGGCTGAGGGGCTCTGGCGCCTCTGGGCTGGCGGGCTCTGGCACCTCTGGGCTGGCGGGCTCTGGCGCCTCCGGGCTGGCGGGCTCTGGCGCCTCCGGGAGCGCCGGGCTGGTGGGAGACTCCGGATGCGCCAGGCTGGCGGGAGACTCCGGAAGCGCCAGGCTGGCGGGAGACTCCGGAATCGCCGGACAGGCGGGATACTCCGGAAGCACCGGGCTGGCGGGAGACTCCGGAAGCGCCGGACAGGCGGGATACTCCAGAAGCGCCGGACAGGCGGGAGACTCCGGAAGCGCCGGACAGGCGGGAGACTCCGGAAGCGCCGGACAGGCGGGAGACTCCGGAAGCGCCGGACAGGCCGGAGACTCCGGCAGCGCTGGAGAGGAGGAAGGCTCTGGCAGCGCTGAACAGGCGGGAGCACCTGTAGGGATGAGACGGAGAGACAGCATGGTGCGGGGGGCTGCCACCGGAGGGCTGGTGCATGGAGGTGGTACCGGATAGACCGGACCGTGCAGGCGCACTGGAGCTCTTGAGCACCGAGCCTGCTCAACCTTACCTGGTTGAATGCTCCCGGTCGCGCTGCCAGTGCGGCGAGGTGGAATAGCCCGCACTGGGCTATGCAGGCGAACCGGGGACACCATGCGCAAGGCTGGTGCCATGTAAGCCGGCCCAAGGAGACGCACTGGAGACCAGATGCGTAGAGCCGGCTTCATGGCACTTGGCTCGATGCCCACTCTAGCCCGTCCGATACGTGGAGCTGGTATGTACCGCACCAGGCTATGCACCCGCACTGGGGACACCGTGCGCTTCACAGCATAACACGGTGCCTGCCCGGTTTCTCTCGCCCCCCGGTAAGCACAGGAAGTTGGCGCAGGTCTTCTACCTGGCTTCGCCACACTTCCTGTGTGACCCCCCCCCCAAGACATTCTTGTGTCTGACTCTCGGGCTTCCATCCACGCCGCCATGCTGCCTCCTCATACCAGCGCCTCTCCGCCTTCGCCACCTCCAGCTCTTCCTTGGGGCGGCGATATTCTCCTGGCTGTGCCCAGGGTTCTTTACCGTCCAACTCATCCTCCCATGTCCAGTCCTCTTTGCGCCGCTGTTGCCCGTTACCACGTCGCTTGGTCCTCTTGTGGTAGGTGATTCTGTAACGGTTTTCTTGTGTCGAAGGAGAGGCGGACCAAAATGCAGCGTGGTTGAAGTTCATGTTTTTTAATAAGACAACTAAACATGAACATAATACAAAACAACAAACGTGGAAAACCGAAACAGCCCTATCTGGTGCAACAAACTCAGAGACAGGAACAATCACCCACAAAAACCCAACACCAAACAGGCTACCTAAATATGGTTCCCAATCAGAGACAATGACTAACACCTGCCTCTGATTGAGAACCATATCAGGCCAAACATAGAAATAGACAAACTAGACATGTTACATAGAATGCCCACTCAGATCACACCCTGACCAAACAAAACATAGAAACATACAAAGCAAACTATGGTCAGGGTGTGACACATACAACTCGTTTTTTGAGTTAAAAAAAAGCATAATGTATGGACTATTTTGACTATATTACAAATACTAAGAAGAAACATGTTGTGCTATTTATCACAGACCACTTTGTGTCAAAGTTTAACAAGGACTCTCTCCTCCTTACCAGTGTAATAATCAAAGATATGATCAACAGCCTCACATACAGTAAATCATATGGTCATTGTGCTGCCACAGAATTAATTGTGAGCAAGGACTCAAAAAAAGCTTTTTATACCAGAGCTGTGAGAAAAGTTCTATATATTATTCAAACAATGTTCCGATTGTTTGTGAGAATGCCAACAGGTGTGGTTCCTGTGGGGGAAAGATTATTTTGGGGAAAGGTTCCAGTGGGGGTTGCCATGGAAGCCAAGAAGGGGAGTGAGTTGTGTGTGTGTGCTCAAACACACACATGTATGTGGGGGTCTGGGAGAGGAAGTGTGTCCATCTGATTAAATGGGCATGTGCCTGAACTCAATTTTATACACTAATTGTATTCTCACCCATTAATTTCTAATGACCGGTCATTTTTGACCGGGAACAACACAGGTGTACAAAAGTTAAATAAAACACCCACAATGTTATGAAAATCATCAACATGTATTTTGTGTGTTCAGTTGCCCTGTCTGGACAAAGTCAAGGAACCTGATGACAATCAGGCTAAATTAACTACATTTTTCAGAGAGCAAACTTGTAAATCGGTCCAATTCGACTGGAACACAGCAGGAGGGTTAAGTGGACACAGCTGGCCAGAGTACTTGATGGAGCAGACATCTCATACACACTCACAAAGTATGAAAGACATATAGAATAGTGTCAGAGTACTTTAAGGATCAAAATAGTGCAATTTCAGAGAAACAGGCCGACAGGCACATCTGTGGATAGCATTACACTCCTGGGTGAGTAGTACATGTATGTAGTAATATGGTGTAAACTGTAAATACTGGTGTGAACTATGACTGGTCTTCAGCTGTTGTCTGCAGTTTACTGTGGCAGTCGAATGATGCGAAAACAACAACAACCTGAGTATAAACAACAACACAAACCTTAGTATAACAACAAGCACCTGAGTATAAACAACAACAACCTGCGTATAAAGGTTCCAATATGAACAACAACAACCCGAGTATAAACAACAACAACACAAACCTTAGTATAAGAACAAGAACCTGAGTATAAACAACAACAACAACCTGCGTATAAAGGTTCCAGTATAAACAACAACAACCGGAGTATGAACAACAACAACACAAACCTTGGTATAACAACAATAACCTGAGTATAAACAACAACAACCTGCGTATAAAGGTTCCAGTATAAACAACAACAACCAGAGTATAAACAACATCAACATGAGCATTAATGGTGCATTATTAGTCTAGTATGTTAATGTGGTGAGATCAGGAGACAAAACCAATGCTTCTCTCTTTGGACTGTGGGAGGATAACACAAGCATGAAGATGAAAGAAGAGAATAGAGGAGAAAATAAGAGTAAGAAAAGCTGTAGGCCTTATCAGTGAAACGAAAGGTTATGGCTAAATTAGCATAAACATTGTCCCTCCAGTCAGCCATCCATCCAAATGTGTAACAAATGCTGAGCTCGTTTATCACAACAGGTCTAGGGACACAGCAGCACTCCAAATTCTAAAAAGGTGAGTCAGCGAAGGAGACAGGAAGGACAGCGTGTTCTTAAATCCTCCTAATTGCCCTCATTTGATTCAGTGTTGTATTAAAGCTTGGGGATGTGTCAGCACTACTTTCTCTACTGCTGAAATAGCGAATGACGCACTGAGATCGGCCGGTGTGCTCTAGCACTTAAATGATCAAGTTAACGGATACATTTTGTTATTCGCTGTAAACTCAGTTCACCTCCCTCCTGTCACGGAATAAATGTCTTTGCTGAAGAGAGACACAGACATGTTGAACACGGTTGAAGCAATTATGATAATTGGGTCATTCCATGAAAAGAGTGCCTTTTGTGACCCTTTGATATTTTAAATATACGTTGTGGTCCAATATTGCATTTCAAAAACATGTTATATTAAATGAAGTGCCCTTTAATGTAGACAACATGGAGAATTCAATAAATCTGAGGTTTTATATGAATAAAGACTTGCTAAGGTGACAAAATTCATCCTCTGTCATCCTGTGTCACCTCTAGGAAGATTTTAACTCAACCACAAAATGTCCCCAAATGTTCACCATCATTGTAAAGCCCTAGTTGTTTTGTTGCTTTGACAAAGTAATTTCTGAATATTATAATTTATTTAATGTGATTAGTTATTCATTTATGTCTGTCCCGTATTTTAAGGTCAACACTTTTATGTGAACTGACTTCCCTGTCAAAATAAAGGTTTTAAAAACAACAATTTAATGATCATTTTAACATGGTAAAAGTATTCCTTTTTAAATATTTTTTTTCAAACATTGAACATGATAATGATAGCGTAAAAGCAGGTTAGCTGGTTCTACTCATTTTTGCCCTTTCTGGTGTTCTGTGGTGGATAACTGAGTGGGTTGAGCATAATACGTCAACCCTGTTACACATACATTAACCTAACGTAGCAGGCATAAAAGAAAACGCCTGAGTGGAGTTCCCACATCTGGTTTTCAGCAGAAAAGGAAGCTACGTTGAATTTGCTGTGTCCCTGAAAACCGGATACATCCACTAAGGCTGCCCTTAGATAGACAGGTTAGAAATGTTTTAATTATTTCAATTGTTTGGTGAAGCTTGCATTTAAATACCACTTCCTGTTGCGTACAACAAGCTTCCATTCCCCCTGTCACAAGGGGATTTATGGCTGATTTAAGATGAAATTGTCAACCCTGTTATGGTCAACTCTGTTACTGTATTTGACAATTGCCCAGGGACTGAGGTTGAAAATTAGCCAGCTGGCTAAAACCGGCACTTTTACGGAAACGTTGATTAATGTGCACTGTCCCTGTAAAAATAAACTCAAAACTCAAACACTTAATAGGCACTATTTTGAGACTGACAGCCTTTCTGAACTTAAGTTAAGTTGTCCCCATTCCTTCTGTTTATTGAGCTACTTTTGAACATTTATTGTTGTCTGAGTGAGGGAAGTGCTGTAAAAGACTATGACTATGTATTTTGAAAGAGGAGATATTGAGGATTATAATAAATACTGCTTTGATGTCATACAAGCAAGCCAAACACCACTGAGTCCAAAGGTCATGTCATAAACAGTGTCAAAGTTTATGATCACTAAGTTTGATGTACAGTTACATGATGGCATGGTGTCATACCCTGGGTTGCTCTGAACAGAATGAGCCTATTTGTCTATTGTGAAGAAAATTCACCATGGAACACACCTGAATGCACGCAAGACTCCTTTCTATGGACACCAAATTTACGATCTGTTTCTCTGAATTGCCCTGTAAAAGCCTAACACACTGTAAGATTGTATTTTATAACTTAGCTAGTCATGTTGGCAATAAAAACAGGCTTTCAAGTGACACCCATCTGACCCAGATTGCGATTTATAATGGACTGTTTTTGGATGACATAAACAACAACAGTAATGTGCGATGGCAAGGATGCAGGGCTGTGTTCCAAACAAAACAACTACACGTGTGCATGCTCTAGTTTCCCAATGGCACAGCTAGGAGAGCTCAAAAAAGTACTTTATAGTTGAAGACTTTTTTTCAGTCAGAAAAGTTCATTGAAATGACTTAGGCACTGTGCACACTTTGGAGAGGTGTGTGGCCACTTGGAGACACCAGTTAGTCCTCTCACTCAAACACTTGTCATTCTTTTGTCTTATGTTGCACCTACACCACATTTTCCCGGAATATTATTTTCATGTTACATAGTTTTCAGATTTTGTTATCAACAAATGTGGGAAAATGCACATCGAATGTAAAATGCACATAACATCAACAGTGTACTGTTGTTATTCAGTCTTGTGTCAGGTGAATTGCTGTGTCCTCACCTTTGGTCAAATATTTTCCCCATAACGTCCAAACTGTTCTCATTCAATTGCTACCATGCTTATGCGTATGATTTTCATATTTCTTCTGTGAGAAAATATTTCAATTTAGCCCTATCCATGTAGGCCAATTCCCACGAGTGTAAAGGGTTAAGATGATCTTATAGTCTTAAAATGATCATAACAATAACACAAATCCTTTTCTATCTTATTCAAGACAAACAATTTCATCTCCACCACAACATCCCATTATGGGGTTCACAGACCCCATCACTATTAGCAACGCAAATCAGACAGAGAGGTGTGAGGGTTGTGAGCCCCCTGGCCCCAGTGCAGAACGCCTGTGCCGGCGCCTGTGTGTGAAGTGCTGACAGTGCACACAAATCATCTGAGCGTCTTGGATGTTAATGGGGGGAAATCACCAGAGAGTCCTGCTGCGCTGAACTTTAACTCTGCCGCACCTGTAATCACAGAGTTGTCTCCCGAGCCGGGCTTATTGGTGGAAATTAAATGCCTTTGGGGGCCTCGGCAGTCAGATTGGATGTTGGTGTTGTTGCACTGGAACACACATGCTGTCAATCATGATTGATTGTCCTGGGTGGAGGGCAGATTAGAAAACTCTTAAAGGGTTTTATCTGTTTCTTGTCAGACGGCAGACAGTTTCACATTGTTCTTTCACAATTTCCTTTTTTTCTCATGCCTCTTTCCTCAACCAATTGGAAATGTACATAGGCACACTTTCCAGAAAGTGACAATCATATTAAATACATGAAATACATATTAAATACATATTAAATACATAATGACATTATGTTTGTGTTAAGAGTCAGATGCAAGCACTTGCCTGTAGACAGTAGCAAATGAGTTGATAGTTAATTAGCGACTATTGCACTACTCATGTAAGACAAAAGGTATATGCATAAGCATGTAATGTCTTGAAGCAGCCTTTCTATTACAGGACTTGTCCATTTGGCACAAGTACACAGCCATCACCAAATTGAATAATTTGACCCACAAAACCCACTATAGATGCTTCTCCAATGTTGCGTCATCTGTGTTGAATTTAGGATAGTGAGATGCTGAGTCTTGGTATTTTGGCTTGCCTTTCTACATCATACTCAATTCAATTCCACCAAGGGAGAAAACAATATTGCATAGTGTTGAGTTGATATATGACCAGCCAGCATCATTTGTGACTCTGCCTTGTCATTCGATCAGTCAAGGAGATGGAGAATCACCGGCTAACTGTCTTCATGACCCCAACCTCTTCCCCAGTCAGCAGCATGATAGCTAAACCTTAATCTCTCTCTCTTTCCAACAGTTCTATCCTAGCTCTATTGAAATGGTATCAGCCTGTAAACTCACTTTGGTTGCATTTTATAAACAAAGACACCACACAACATAATGCTTATTGTTGGAATGAAACAGTACTGTGCTTGGCCCTGGTGACCCTAGATGATTGAGTGGATAGTTCTCAGGAGACCTTAAACAAGAGTAATGCTTTCCCATTGTTGGCACAATTCTCTTTTCTCTCCAAAAGATGCTATATGCTTATAATGTCATGTAATGTTGTTGGTTACTTTGATCGTTTCATCAACAAAATATGTTTCCATCTCTCTTTCAAAGAGAAGTACCAGATGTATTTATTCTACAAAACCAACTAACTCACTTGTAGCCATATGTTCACTATCCACAGTCGATCACAGTAGCCTATCCATAATGCATCTGGTGAATTTCTTTAGTGTTTCCACAGCTTTGTTTTCAATCCTGTGCCAATCAGGTGTGCTGAACTTTCTCTCCTATATATAGCCTTGACCATTTAAATAGAGATATCTGGGTGTATGCATGTCTCACAGATCTAGCCTCCCCTCCTCCCTATTTTCTGTCTATAATTGCCTCCTGTCAAAATGTCTGAGTGAGCGGATTGCTGGAAATAGGACAAGACATATGTGGCCCTCATTAACCCATCACTCTGTGCAGCAGATGGGGCAGATTGAAAGATATGTCAACATGAGCAGATATCTCCCTCTTTAGCACTTGACATTTTTTTTTATCTAAGTCTGTCAGTCAATTCTAAAAGTATTAGCCCCAGAGCTGGGCAGGAATTGGGCTTCTTGCACAATATTTGTCTATCTCTCAGCATTAGATACAGTGTGACGCATGCCTTGTTAGAGCTAGCTTTTAAAAGCGACACTGGACATTATTTTTGCTGTGTGCTAGTGCTCTTTGTGCCAGTGCTCATTTTGGTACAGTAAATATGACTGTGGCTAGGTCATACTTGTAAATCATACTTGTAAATTACTTGCCGTTACTTTAGATTGCAAATTGTCATGGTCAAAACATATAGATTCAATGGTTGTAAATATGGGGACAGGTCTGTCCGTAATAAATAAATGCTCTGCTTTTTTGACACCACACTCCAAAAAGCATGTTCTGCAGCTCTAGTTTTGTATAATCTTGATTATTTTCCAGTCGTATGGTCCAGTGCTGCAAGGAAATACCTAGTTAAGCTGCAGCTGGCCCAGAACAGAGTGGCACGTTTTGCTCTTAATTGTGATCAGAGGGCTGATATAAATACTATGCATGCCAGTCTCTCTTGGCTAAGAGTTGAGGAGAGACTGACTGCATCTCTTTTTTTTATAAGAAACATCAATGTGTTGAAAATCCCAAATTGTTTGCATAGTCAAATTACACACAGCTCTGACACACACACTTATCACACCAGACATGCCACCAGGGGTGTTTTCAAAGTCCCCAAATCAGAACAAATTCAAGAAAGTGTACAGTATTACATAGAGCCCTAATTGCATGAAACTTCCTTCCATCTCTTATTGCTCAAATAAACAGCAAACCTGGTTTCCAAAACAGATAAGGCAACACCTTGTGGCACAACACCTCTCCCCTATTTGACCTAGATAGTTTGTGTGTATGCATTGATATGTAGGATACATGTGCCTTTAAAAAAATGTATGTAGTTCTGTCCTTAAGCTGTTCCTGTCTATTGATGTTCTGTATTATGTTTCATGTTTTGTGTGGACCCCAGGAAGAGTAGATGCTGCTTTTGCAACAGCTAATGGAGATCCTAATAAAATATAAAATACCAAATCTGTTAATATTACGCAACCACAAACAGCATTTTAAATTATTTTAAATTCTAAAAAATAGTATTTCATAATTATATAATCCTGTAATCAAAAACACTTTCCCAGGTTTTAAATCTAATGAAACCATAACCATCACCTGTGCAGTTTTGCAAATAGATCCCACAACACTATCAGGATATAATGTATGTGTTAAATGCAGTTAAATATACAATTTTAGTGTTGTAATGTTGTGTCAAGCATCCCCGTGGCTGTTTTTTTTTTATACAAGATCGCATCTAGCTTCTACTGAGCAGATGGCTTGTAAAATAGACAGCATGCCACTCCATAATCATATGTGCAATAAATGGTGCTGCTTAAGTTCCCGTGGATTGACTACAGATGGTGTGCCGATATTGCAACCTCAGAGTCCATGAGCACATCCTTGTCTCATCCCTCCATACTGTATTCATGGGGACTTTAAGCACTGGCTGGTGCCACTGTCAAACTACTGTCCAAAATTGTTTCAGTGATCAGATTGGAGACATTAATAGACCAGTTGTTCTACTTGGCTCTACATGGCCAGATGCTGAAGCAAGTGGATAAAAGGTCAAATAACAGCACTTGTCCTTACAAAACCACACTTGTCTTTACAAACCTTAGTAACAGTGTTGTTAGCAAGATAACCCTGATTATAAACTTTGTAGTTTGGGTCCTGGATGTTGATTGGCTGAAACAGCATATCCAGGCACTCCACTGCTTTGTGCCTAAGAACTGCCTTTAGCCGTGGTATATTGGCCAATACACCAAAACCCTTGGACCTTATTGTTTAAATATACTACCTTGTTACTCAGGACTTCATTACCCTTCATTCATTCTACCCCCACAACACTGTTGAACCTACTTACCCTTGGCCTCATGGAGCAGGGGTCAGTATTGAATATACTCTGTCATCATCTGTGAAATATGCTGATTTTTACATTGAGTTCAGTTGGAGCCAGGTCCTGTATGAGTGGGGCAACATGGTCAATGTAGCTCTCTGCATAGATCATAGAGCAATAGTGTACATGCAGGAAAAACATCAGGTGTATTCACTGCACTGACCTTCGCTGGAACGTGCCTGATAATCATTCATACATGGAAAGTCTGTAGAAGTTGGGGCAGCAAAAACCCATAATTAGAATGCACAAGCACCATGATATTAGAACCCCAGGGGCTAAATATGATGAGCAAATATATCAGAATGCAGTATCAGTACACTAGTGCAGTGTATAATAGCATTATTGTTTTCAGTTATGGGATTCAGCATTCAGTTTCACTGTAGGATATATACCACACAGTAGCCCTGTTCCAATTTAGTATAATACTTTGATGGTAACATCCACTTTATCATGTTGTTTATGCTTGGACTATTTTCAGAAGTCCTTGTATGTTAACTGCATGTATTTTGCATTCAGTGGTGATACTCATAAATTACTGTACAAAGAGGTTTAGTTCTAACTATAGGGAAGCCTCACATGGGTCCACCTTTCTGCCACGGAGCCACATTAACCGCAGTGTTTGGCACTGATTAAACGAATCCCAGCTGCAATGTGTGAGTGAGTGCGTGCGTGAGATGGGTGGATAGTCTGTGTGTTTCTGAGTTGTGTGTTAGAGAGTTCGAGGTGCGTCAAGGCTGGCTTTGATTTGGGTTAGGATGCGTTGACACTGTAGCCCTGTCATCAGCATGAACACACACACACACACACACACACACACACACACACACACACACACACACACACACACACACAGGCCAGACTGACTAATCCCTTTTCAACTGGGCAGCTGCTCCTATCTCAGCTGTCACTAATTACCCAACCCTGACCAATGTGCCATTGTTTCCATTGCCACAGACACATGTTTCATCATTGAAGAATGTGCTCTATGTAGTTTAAGTACTGTACAGTGTGCATGCCAGAAATGACTTGATAACACAGGCCCAAATGTTGTTGTTGCTATTTTGTTTGGTTTAAATAACAAACATCAATGGCATGATATAATGTATGCCAATCCTGGTTAGAAGTTCCGCTCTGTTTAGATGACATCCATATTTGAACCCTATTTCAGGCTTGCTTTGCACCAATATTTCATTTTTAGACTGCTGACAACAGTATATTTGGGAGTTTGTAGACTAGCCTTTCAAATGTCCAATTTATAAGCAAAAACACAACAGAGAAATGAACTAATGGTGAGATTATCTTAATATGGGTTGCGTATATGTGAATAGAAATAAGTAATCAATTCTGTAAGTCCAATTACCAACCAGAAATAATGTTGGATGCTGAGACCTTTTACATTATTGAACCCATAACTTCTAAAGGCAGAGTTAGAATAACTAAACATCAATGAGGATTTAAAAAATTAATTAGATCTGGTGACAGAGGGGGAAAATAAATATCCCTGAGCAGACTGGTTATTTTAATAGCTAAATTGTGCTATGAAGGTGCTAATATTTCTGGATTTAGTCCGAAATTCAACAGTGAGCTGCATGGTGTTTTGGAGTCCACCAGTGGGTTTGGATGTGTAATTGCATTTCGGTCAGGAACCCACTTTGGTTCACTAATTCTGGATTACATCTGCATTAATATGGCCGAAAGGGGAATATATCTTCCAAGGCTATGACACACCACTTGTCTATTACACTTTGATTTGACTTGGCCGACATGGGTCGATGCATGCAAAGCTTTGCCTGGGTCAGTTAAAAAGTCATACATATTAAATAGCTGTAGAGCAGATACAAGCAAGGACAATGATACACTAAACGACACAAGGAAACGTTCCCTAAACATAAATCACCAACAAATGAAGTTATATCCTCCCAGGAGTTGCATCATGCCTCATCCCACCTTTTACTTATTTCTGTTTAGCTAAAAACTCACATCCGACACGTAACCTGATGCTGTTCACTCGATGAGCAATCTAATAAGCCATCTGGCTTTTTGTTGTTGTTGTGGATGTTGTGTTAGAGTCAGTCTCATTGCTTCAAGCCATTTTCTTCCATAGGTGTACATAGATAAGGAGCATGTACTCTATAGACAGTTTTTTTGTAACTCAGACTATGTTTTGCTTGGTCAATATAATGGTCTATTAGGGGGTTAAAGATTCTCAAGTGGTACTCAGCTCTTGTTGATAGTTCAAGATGGATGTTATATTAATATGACAACATCATTGACAAGGGGTAACATCCGCTTAAATCTGATTTGACCAGAGATGGCAAAATAACAAATCTTCCACTCTTGCAGGAATAAAATGCATTTCTCATTTTGTAATGATCAATTTAGCTATATATAGTGGGGCAAAAATGTATTTAGTCAGTTTCTCTCAGTACTTTGTTATATACCCTTTGACTAAATACTTTTTTGCCCCACTGTACATGTAATTGCCAAAATAAAGAAAACATTTGAATAAAAGAGCGATACAAAGTATACTGTATTGAAAGCAGGTGCTTCCACACAGGTGTGGTTCCGGAGTTCATTAAGCAATTAGCATTCAATCATACTTAGGGTCGTGTATAAATATTAGGCTACCATGGCTAGAATAATAGATCTCATTGACTTTGAAAGAGGGTTCTCAAAGGAAAGGGGGGATTAAACTGTGTGTGTATGTTTTTTTTTGTGTGTGTGTGTGTGTGTGTCAGTCACCAGATCTCAACCATCAACAAAACACAAAATTCTGGCATTTCTCATGGAAGAATGGTGTTGCATCCCTCCAATAGAGTTCCTGACACTTGAAGAATCTATGCCAAGGCACACTGAAGCTGTTCTGGCAGCTCGTGGTGGCCCAATGCCCTATCAAGACAGTTTATGTTGGTGTTTCCTTTATTTTGACAGTTACCTATAGATTATATGATGTCTCCAATCTTGTTAATGAACATCCACCTGACAATTTGGAAAAAACTATTTGAGTGACATGAATTCTCTGTCAGTAGCAATGCCAGATGAAAACCTCTATCTAAATGTCTATTGCACCTTGTCATATCAAATAAGTGCACTTACACATACAAGCCCCTTTATACTAACATCAACTTGGCACACGGGTTAGGCTGGGTATGGAATAAATATACATTTGTAAAAATTCCAAAACTTACACAATGTTCTCCAACCATTTAGCTTGCTTCCTTAATTTTCCCTGATGTGGTTTAGCCTACTCTCGTTCTAATCTAGGAATAGTCGACCATCCTGATTGGACCACATGTAATCTGTCCTTGGACTACCTGCCCTGAAAGTGGATATCCCCTCCATTACTCTTCATTAACTGTCTGTTTTCCTTCATTGGAGGCCCTTAGCCTCAGCCTCTGATTCAATTAAATGTGTATATTGCGCTTCTGCTTCAATTGTGGCCAGTAAGAGTGGGATTAGATCATCAACTTTTCTGCTGTAAACCACATTGTCATACACTTTAAAAGCTCAATTTACTCAACCGGGGGGAGGCCCTGGTCAATCTGGAAATACCTGTCGCAGTAATTATCACTGCTTAATTGGACTACTGCTAGTGATCAGCTGGTGAATCATTTTCAGGGACATGTATGGAGTATCTGGTCAACTGTTCCTTTTATTGTCAATAAGAAATACATTAGTACAAGTGAACTTCTATGTTGACAGTAACACTGTTATCACGTACGAAATAGTTCCAATATAAATGTAACTTAATATCACATGTAATACAGTATATCTCTACCATCATCTAATAAGAAGTAAATATTCATTAATATTACACTGAACAAAAATATAAACACAAAATGTAAAGTGTTGGTCCCAAGTTTCATGAGCTTAAATAAAAGATCTCAGAAATCTTACGTATGCACAAAAGCCTATTTCTCTCAAATTCACAAATTCGTTTACATCCCTGTTGGTGAGTATTTTTTCTTTGCTGAGATAATCCATCCACCTGACATGTGAGCCTGTTTGGGATGCTCTGGATTGACGTGTATGACAGCGTGTTCCAGTTCCCGCCAATATCCAGCAACTTCGCACAGCCATTGAAGAGGAGTGGGATAACATTCCACAGGCCACAATCAACAGCCTGATCAACTCTACGCAAATGAGATGTGTCGTGCTGCATGTGGTAAATGGTGGTCAGACCAGATACTGACTGGTTTTCTGATCCACACCCCTACCTTTAAGGTATCTGTGATCACCAGATGCATATCTGAATTCATAGATTAGGACCTAATTTATTTATTTAAATTGACAGATTTCCATATATGAACTGTAACTCAGTAAAATCTTTTAAATGGTTGCATGTTGTGTTCATATTTTAAAGGGAAACTAAGGAGGATTGAAAACAACCTTGTTATTTTTGGACTTGACTTGTGAATGTATGGCTCATACATGAATAATTAAACATCTGCCATCCTCTTCAAGGGGAGAAAGGCACAGAATCCTTACATTCTAACCTGGCATCTTTTAGTGCACGAGATCTATGCGTTAGGTCCTGTCATGTAGTGTGCAGTACATGCCAAGGATTGCCTGGCTGCATGCTCTTACCAGTGGTGTGTGCAGAACATGTTGAACCTTAATGAATGCAAGGTGGATTTTGTCAATATAATTATGATGGTTCAACACATTATATGCTTCAGCTTAGGTTTGGTACATTTCCCTGTTCAAATAAGTCATTAATCAATTCCAAAAGTATTCTTACAGTATTTGCATTCAAGGTCAGGATTGTATATAAGAGTATTAGCATTCAGCAGTAAATTCATTTGAATGTGCCCTCTTAGTTGAGATGTATTTTAACTGAAAAAAATGTAATACCTTTTAATGTGTCAGGAACACAACCATTTGTGATGTTTTCACCTAATAATCGAACAAATTCCTTCAAAAACTAGGTTAAGCAGGGTACCTGGGCATGTTCGTCTATTCTGAAATAAGTCTGGCATCCGAACAGGGTACTGTGCACCTACCATTTGAATAAAAAAGGGACATCTATTACAAACACCATACTGTACTGGAAGTGTAATGACATTCAGCCTACAAAGTGATGTCTATTCATGGATGCCAAGGGATGCCAGGCTTACCCCAAAATGTGTCCACCCTGAACACACCACTGGCCCTTACCATTAGTTATTTTGAATACACCAAAAATGCATTGATCAAATCCATGCATCACTAATATCAAATGTATTAAAGTTTAAAAAAAATGAAATATGACAAAGATTCAGACCCTTTACGCCGTGCTTGGATGAAGCACTTTTGGCAGCGATTACAGCTTCGGGTCTTCTTGGGTATGACGCTACAAGCTTGGCACACCTGTATTTGGGGAGGTTCTTCCATTATTCTCTGCAGATCCTCACAAGTTCTGTCAGGTTGGATGGGGAGTGTTGCTGCACAGCTTTTTTCAGGTCTCTCCAGAGATGCTCTGGCTGGGCCACTCAAGGACATTCAGAGACTTGTCACGAAGCCACTCCTGTGTTGTCTTGGCTGTGTGCTTAGAGTTGAAATGTCCGGTTAGAAGGTGAACCTCAAATTAAATCAAATGTAATTGGTCACATACACATGGTTAGCAGATGTTATTGTGAGTGTAGCGAAATGCTTATGCTTCTAGATCTGACAGATGCAGCAGTATATAACAGGAAATATCTAACAATTTCACAACAAAACCTAATATCTAACAAATTCCAAAACAAATCAAAATACACACAATCTACATACTGTACTTGTAATGACATTCAGCCTACAAAGTTATGTATATTCATAGATGCCATGGGAAGTCAGGCTTACTCAAAAACATGGCCACCCTGAGCACACCCTGGATATGCCACTGGCAAATACAATTACTTATTTTGAATACACCAAAAATACATTGATCAAATCCATGCATCATGAATGAAAAAACATAAAACATTAGAAGTTAGATCTATTCTCTCTTTCAGTTAATTTCTCTGGAAACCAAGCAGAAAATGATGTGCGCTAAAGTTGGCAGATAAATACATTGGAAGATAATTGTCAACCCAATCAGAAACATTATGCTCACAACCTGTGTCTCCGAAATGGTTTAGCTGGTGTATTTTGAAATATATTGCTCAATGGTAGAGGTTTCACCACTATACAAGGACTGAATGCTTCAAGAGTTTACTAAAGGAAATAGCGATCAGACATCAACAGGAGGTGAATAATGCTAGGAATTACTGCATTGTTGGAGATAGAAACACAAGCATTTCCCTGGACCTGCAATAACATCTGCAAATATGTGCACACGACAAATAAACTTTGATTTGAATAGAATGCAGATGATAAGACTGCCAAACAGCTAACCAAATGTCTACCCAGACTACCAGAACTGACCCTTTTTTTGCACACACACTGGACTCTACCCATACACTCATACATACAGTGGCTTGGTGTTCTCGTGGTGATGAGGTGTTGGGTTTGTGCCAGACATAGCGTTTTCCTTGATGGTCAAAAAGCTCCATTTTAGTCTTATCTGACCAGAGTACCTTCTTTCATATGTTTGGGGAGTCTCCCACATGCCTTTTGGTGAACACCATACGTGTTTGCTACTTTTTTCTTTAATTAAGCAATGTCTTTTTTCTGGCTACTCTTCCATAAAGCTCAGCTCTATGGAGTGTACGGCTTAAAGTGGTCCTATGGACAGATACTCCAATCTCCACTGTGGAGCTTTGCAGCTCCTTCAGGGTTATCTTTGGTCTCTTTGTTGCTTCTCTGATTAATGCCCTCCTTGTCAGGTCCGTGAGTTTTGGTGGATGACTCTCTCTTGGCAGGTTTGTGGTGGTGCCATATTCTTTCAATTTTTTTAATAATGGATTTAAAGGTGCTCCTTGGGATGTTCAAAGTTTCCGATATTTATTTACAACCCAACCCTGATCCCCCACTACTTTGTTCCTGACCTGTTTGGAGAGCTCCTTGGTCTTCATAGTGCCTCTTGCTTGGTGGTGCTCCTTGCTTAGTGGTGTTGCAGACTCTGGTGCCTTTCAGAACAGGTGTATATATACTGAGATCATCTGACAGATCATGTGACACTTAGATTGCACACAGGTGGACTTTATTTAATTAATTATGTGACTTCTGAAGGTAATTGGTTGCACCAGATCTTATTCAGGGCTTCAAAGCAAAGGTGGTGAATACATATGCACCCACAACTTTTCACTTTTCAGTTATTTTTTACATTGCACTTCATCAATTTGGACTATTTTGTATATGTCCATAACATGAAATCCAAATAAAAATCCATTTAAATTACAGGTTGTAATCCAACAAAATAGGAAAAACGCCAAGGGGTGTAAATACTTTTATGCCTTCTTCACCACATTGTCTTTGTGTGTGTGGACCATTTCAGTTTGTCGGTGATATGTACACCGAGGAACTTAAAATGTTCCACTTTCTCCACTGCTGTCCAATTGATGTGTATAGGGGGGTGCTCCCTTTGCTGTTTCCTGAAGTCCACGATCATCTCTTTTGTTTTGCTGACATTGAGTGAGCGGTTATTTTCCTGACACCACACTCCGATGGTCCTCACCTCCTCCCTGAAGACTGTCTCGTCTTTGTTGGTTATCAAGCCTACCACTGTTACGTCATCTTCAAACTTGATGATTGAGTTGGAGGCGTGCATGGCCACGCAGTCGTGGGTGAACAGGGAGTACGGGAGGGGGCTGAGAACGCACCCTTGTGGGGCCCCAGTGTTGAGGATCAGCAGAGTGGAGCCTGTCAGGAAGTCCAGGACCCAGTTGCACAGAGCGGGGTAAAGACCCAGGAACTCTAACTTAATGATGAGCTTGGAGGGTACTATGGTGTTGAATGCTGAGCTGTAGTCAATGAACAGCATTCTTACATGGGTATTCCTCTTGTCCAGATGGGAGAGGGCAGTGTGCAGTGTGATGGCGATTGCATCGTCTGTGGACCTTTTGGGGCGGTAGGCAAATTGAAGTGGGTCTAGGGTGACAGGTAGGGTGGAGGTGATATGATCCATGACTAGTCTCTCAAAACACTTAATGATGACAGAAGTGAGTGCTATGGATCGATAGTAATTTAGTTCAGGTACCTTGGCTCTTTGGAACAGGAAAAATGGTGGCCATCTTGAAGCATGTGGGGACAGCAGACTGGGATAGGGATTGATTGAATATGTCCATAAACACAGCAGCCAGCTGGTTTGTGCATGCTCTGAGGACGCGGGTAGGGATGCTGTCTGGGCCGGCAGCTTTGTGAGGGTTAACTCATAAAAAGATTTTACTCACTTTGGCCAAGGAGAAGGAGAGCCCACAGACTTTGGTAGCGTGCCGCGTCAGTGGCATTGTACTGTCCTCAAAGCGAGCAAAGAAGTAGTTGAATATGTCTGGAAGCAACAGGTCGATGTCTGCGACGGAGCTGGTTTTCTTTTTGTAATCCGTGATTGTCTGTAGACGCTGACACATACGTCTCGTGTTTGAGCCGTTGAATTGCAACTCCACTTTGTCTCTATACTGACACTATGCTTGTTTTATTGCCTTAAGGAGGGAATAACTACATTTTTTTGTATTCGGCCATATTCCCAGTTACCTTGCCATGATTAAATGCGGAGGTACGTGCTTTCAGTTATCCATGAATGCTGCCATCAATCCACGGTTTCTGGTTAGGGAAGGTTTTAGTAGTCATGGTGGGTACAACATCTCCTATACACGTCCTTATAAACTCGCTCACCGAGTCAGCATATATGTCAATGTTGATGTCTGAGGCTACCCGGAACATATTCCAGTCCACATGATCGAAGCAATCTTGGAGCATGGAATCTGATTGGGCAGCGTTGGATAGACCTAAGCACGGGCACATCCTGTTTTAGTTTCTGCCTATAGGAGAGGAGCAAGAAGATGGAGTCATGGTCAGATTTGCCAAAAGGAGGGCCGGGGAGAGCCTTGTATGCATCGCATTTGCTCGCTCGTGTACTGCAATTGATATGCTGATAGAAATTAGGTAGCCTTGTTCTCAAATTAGCTTTGTTTAAATCCCCAACTACAGTAAATGCAGCCTCAGGATATATGGTTTCTAGTTTGCATAAAGTCCAATGAAGTTCCTTGATGGCCGTCTTGATATCTGCTTGCGGGGAGATATACAGGGCTGTGACGACAACCAAGAGGAGTTCTCATGGGAGGTAATGCGGTCGGTATTTAATTGTGAGGAATTCTAGGTCAGGTGAACAAAAGGACTTGAGTTTCTGTATGCTGTTACAATTATACCATGAGTCGTTAATCATGAAACATACACCCCCGCCCTTCTTCTTACCAGAGAGATGTTTATTCCTGTTGGTGCAATGCACTGAAAATCCTTTGTTAAGGACTGGACATTAGCGAGTAATATACTTGGAAGCGGTGGGTGGTATGCGCGCATCCAAAGCCTCACTAGAAGACTGCTCCATTACCCTCTCCTCCGGCCTCTGGAATCAGTTCAAATGCCCTGGGAGATGCAGACAAAGGATCCGCTTGGGGACAGTCGTATTCCTGGTCGTAATGCTGGTTGTGCTGGTAAATTGACGTCTCTCTGATATCCAATACTTCTTCCAGGCTGTATGTAATAACATTTAATATTTTATAGGCAAACAAAGAACGAAATAAAATAAAAAACAAAATAATGCTCAGTTTCCTAAGGACTAGAAGCGAAGTGAACATCTCTATTGGCGCAATCTCTATTGGCGCCACCTTCGCCCCATTCTGAGGTCCTGAGTGCTCTGAAACAGGTTTTCACCAAGGATCTCTCTGTACTTTACTTCGTTCATCTTTCCCTCAATCCTGACTACTCTCCCAGTCCTTGCCACTGAAAAACACCCCCACAGCATTATGCAAACACCACCGTGCTTCACTGTAGGGATGGTGCCAGGTTTCCTCCAGACGTGACATTTGGCATTCAGGCCAAAGAGTTCAATCTTGGTTTCATCAGAACAGAGAATCTTGTTTCTTATGGTCTGAGTCCTTCAGATGCCTTTTGGCAAACTCGAAGCAGGCTGTCATGTGCCTTTTACTGAGGAGTGGCTTCTGTCTGGCCACTCTACCATAAATTATTGATTGGTAGAGTGCTGCAGAGATGGTTGTCCTTCTGGAAGGTTCTCCTATCTCCACAGAGGAACTCGGGAGCTCTGTCAGTATAACCATCGGGTTCTTGGTCACCTCCCTGACTAATGGCCTTCTCCCCCGATTGCTCCGTTTGGCCGGTGGCCATTTCTAGGAAGAATCTTGGTGGTTTCAAACCTCTTCCATTTAAGAATGATGGAGGCCACTGTGCTCTTGGGGACCTTCAATGCTGCAGAATAGTTTTGGTACCCTTCCCCAGATCTGTGCCTCGATACAATCATGTCTCAGAGCTCTACAAACAACTCCTTCAACCTCATGGCTTGGTTTTTGCTCTGACATCCACTGTCAACTGTGGGACCTTATATAGACAGGTGTGTGCCTTTAAAATCATGTCCCATCAATTGAATTTACCACAAGTGGACTCCAATCAAGTTGTGGAAACATCTCAAGGATGATCAATGGAAACTGGACGCACCTGAGCTCAATTTTGAATCTCATGTAAATAAGCTATTTCTGTTTTTACAGTACTCTGTAGGGTAGCACAGCTAGTTTCCATCCTCCTCTGGGTACACTGACTTCATACAAAACCTAGGAGGCTCATGGTTCCCACCCCCTTCCATAGACTTACACAGTAATTATGAAAATGTCCGGAGGACGTCCTCCCACCTATCAGAGATTTTGCAGCTTGAACTGGCATGTTGTCCTCGTACTGAAAGCATAAGCTAAAGCTATCCAGCACTGTGCATAATATTTGGTGAGTAGTTGACTAAAAGAGAGAGAAAGACAATAGTTGAACAACAGTTTTAAACAAATGAATTTCTTTCTTTAAAGTGTCAATATGTAACTTTTTGGATGACCAAACCAAATTCACATAGAAGTGTGAGTTATAGATCTATCATTCTACTTGATAGGAAGTCTAAGAAGCGATACATCTGTTCTATGTGCATTATTTCTGTGCTTCCCATGAATATGCTTTGTGTTTGCCTCTTTTACCTTTGTAGATCAGCTTCAAACAGCTGAAACAATATTTTTTGTTATGGGAATTATATTTCACAGCGGTTTAGATGGTACAACGATTCTCTACACTATACTAGCTTATTTTGTCCCATCAACTGAAATTAGGCAAACTACTTGAGCTTTAGCAACCAAGAAATGGCAGAGTGATTTCTGCATAGTTTAACTTTAAAAATGAAGGAAAAGCCAGAGAAAGAGATAGCTTTATTTCACTGTGTTTTTCTTTAACTTTGACTAAGATAGCGAATGAAGCTAGCTAGTTCAGCCTACTCAAACACCCGGCATAAACTGAGAGGGATGCTATGTTCGCTATCTGGCTATGGTATCCAACACTGGAAATCTTCCAGGTCAAGGTAAGCTTTTGGTTTTATACATTTCTTGCCCCCGGAGCCAACCGCTGTAAGTGCTAAACTGCTTGCTGACTCGACACTGTGCTGCATGATTGTAGCAGTTTTACTAATACGTTAGTTCTAGTAGCTTTGTTGACCATGACGTTAGCTAATATGGTGACAACAATGTAAGCTGTGTGTAGCGGTTATCATATGAAGGTTTGGCTTGGAAAGTTGTTTTGGGCTGGTCACAGATAGCTGATGTGTTGTGCACTAAAGTCAGCAAGCGAAGGGAAAAGGTGAGAGGAGGAGTTGATGCAAGAAGGAATGTATGTGTCATGTCTTTGGCTATGCCAGATTAAGTGATATGACATGCTATTCTATAAAATAATTTCTCTGTAATTAATATTACCTGATTAAGCTAATCAGGTAAATGTAATTAACTAGAAAGTCGGGGCACCACAAAAGACTGTTTATTGAGCTGTTATCTTCCAAATAAACTCTTAAAGACCTAGTAATCTTTTACATTAGTAGCAGTCAATATTTAATCGTCACTTTATTCAGTCTCATCTGAAAGTTGTAAATTCTTGGTTATCTTCACGAACCCCAAGTTGAATCAGCAGTACAAAATTTGGTTTAATTATTTATTTACTAAATACCTAAATGATCACACAGAATTACATCTACACAGAATGGATCATACATTGATGACAAATTATGTCATAAAGGAAAACGTACCTAGCGGATGGAACAGATATGACGGCTGGTTACACAAAAAAATGGGGTTGGGTTTTGATTGAAAGAGTGGGAAGACTGAGGAACAAAGAGATTTTGTGTCTCTATTGGGCTGTAGGCAGCTATGCTATCATAAATACAGTATCTTATGCATTCTAAATAACCGCTCATTTGAAAAAGGAAAATGCAATAAATATTTACTCTGAGCTGCGCTTCGGTAGATTGGTCGTAGATAGACAGCCGGATTGTCCAGCATGGATCTCTTGTCCTCTGAAGAATGTCTAGTGCTGAACTGGAGCACGATAGAATGGATACTCTGTCCGTCCTCTCCTAGCCCATGTTTACAGCTGCTGTTGCGAACGCAACGGCTAGGAGTTATCACTTCTTTAATGAATAAGAGTTCAAAGTTCATACCAAGTTGGCATAGTTTTAAGCTTGTGCTATATTCTGGCTGGTATAGTCGAAATTCATCCTTTTGGCGTGTCGATCATCACATTGAACACGATGCTAATTTGGTTTGGTTATTATCTGAGCCCTTTTAACGTAGGACCGTCGAACTCACGTCCTCGGAACAGAAAGTTGAATTTTCATCACCGGGTTTATATAGTGGTGAAAGAAGGGCTTGTTTCATAGTTTACAACCAAAGTCTGTTCACTTGGGCGGGGCCTCTGAGTGAGCAGAGTTTCTCTATGACAAACCGTTCTCTCATTTAAGAAGCTAAAATTACATTTAATCTTTTCACAAGTAGTTTATATTATTTATTATTTAAACATTTAAATTGCACAACAATTCCATCTGAATGTCGACTTCCCAACCTTGATTTCTCACATTTTTACTCAAAAATTCGAGTATCATGTAGTAGTCTAAACCTATCGATGTTAAATTGAGCTGGATGAATGGAATATGAATGACAGTCATCCAATATGCTGTAATAGAAATACGGCCATGCATAGGAAAAAATTATCTTCCTCCCTCATCTTAAACGTCACCAACCGCCACTGCCTGAGCAGGAGATTAATTTGATTTCATGGCATTTGTTTGACAGCTTTTCTTTATCAACCTATCTCCATATCCTGTGATACACAAGGTCTTTAATGGTTTATGATTCATTCTTTTTTTCTAGTGACTCCGTTATAAGTACTTGCATTTTTGATAATCTTATTTCTAACCAGTGCTCCCCTGGCTCTGGTCCACTTTAAAATTCCCTTCCTAAGAAAGAGTAAAAAAAATATATTTGAGTCATACAAATGCTCTTTCTCAATGTTTACCTTATAAAACATAAATTTGCTTTCCTTCACTCTTTTCCAAGGTTTTATGGGCAATAAGCACATACAGTATTTCCATGTAAACATCACATAAATAAGCTATCGAGGTCAGTGTCTGTCTTTTTCATGTTTTTCATCTTAATTTCCCGCTCTACTTCTGTATATTTCCACTCCACGGTTATCTTTGATTTGGTACTGTCTCTCTCTCTCTCTCTCTCTACCTCACTTCCCCTTGCCATCATTGCTGGTGCGAAAATGAAAAGCCAGATGCCCAGGAGTCCTGGTTTGCTTTGCACACCACTGCTTACTATATCTCTGGATGTGCTTGTCAACTGATGATAAAACTTTGATAGGAGAGAGGGAAGAGGAAAGAGGCAAGAGATGATTGGTCAGAGAAGCAGCTGACTGGAAAACTCTTGTCCACTCTTCCTCTGCCAGTGTGCCCCAGCTGGCAAAGAGAGAACATTTCACATGTCATGTCTGGATGCCACCCAGTATCCCATGAGTCTGGATTTTGGGTCTGTGATGTTATGTTCTAGCCCTGTTGTCTGAGTCACTTCGCTGTAGATTCTGTCAATGTGCACTGTTGTATTCCTGACAACAGATGGATAATGAAGAATAAATATGTTTTTTGAATTGTCGTTGCGACTCTGGGTTGTAAAGGTTAAATAAACCAGTTTCTAAAGTAATCTTCTGGAAAAAGAAAAGAAAGACTTCAAAACAACACAATGGTTTTTCAAAGTTTTGCAATGCTGGAAAGTTTTCTATTATGTGTTTTTAAAATTATATTTACATGATAAAATACTGCATGTGTAATTGTACATATTATATCACTGAGTATTTGAGCCAGTGAAAAACAACAAACAACAAAAGCGTTCCATTTATCTCAGTACACAAAATCATATCAAAGCACTTAGCTTAAAGAAACAACTAAGGCTGAGGGCCAATGTTCTAAAGTGCATAGAATATCAAATAGTTTCAGCTGTGCTGAATCCATTTTAAAACGTTCTGTAAAATGGCAATGTTGACATTACTTCAGACTTTTCAAATGAACTGATATTGAAGTTAGGTGTATTGCCCCTCATTAACAAAATGTAATAATATGCAAACTGGTGAAATGTTTCAGTTATAGCTACCAAACCATTAACAGTGGTATCAGAACTCAGGATAAGACTCAGATGATGTTTATTGACCCAAACAGGTGGCAGGCAACAGACAGGTGGAGACAAGCACAAAGCCAGGTGAAACAGATCAGGGTATGACAGTGGAGCTAGCAACAGTGTATCTGGGTTGAGGAAGAGCTAGCAACCATGCTGGCAGAGAGATTGAGCATTTCACCAGATGCAGTTGTGGCTGCATCAGTTGTCTCACTGCCCTTTCCCATTACACTCTTTTCATTCAGGAGGTTGAAACGATTTGACATGTCCCCTCAGATCCCCAGGAACTTTTACAGCTGCACCATCAAGGGCATCCTGAATGGTTGCATCACTGTCTGGTATGGAAACTGCACCGCCTTCAACTTGAAGTCCCTACAGAGGGTGGTGCTGACGGCCCAGCCCATCACTGGGGCCTGAAAAATTGCCAAACACTCCTGCCGCCTGAGACTTGGACTATTCTCCATGCTCCAGTCCGGCAAGAGGTTCCAGTGTCAGATCTAGTTCTTAAGTCCCCCATATACGGGACCTTGAGCGGTTCTGGACCGGTTCAGACTGAAATGTTTTGTACAAAAATGTGATATTGTGCTATATAGTGCCAAAAAGCTACATCTGTCTACTTTCTGTTTCCACTCTCTTAGCGGAGCTGACTTGAAGTGTCAGGTTTCAGACCCCTCATTTGCATAGGGAGTGATGTGTCACATTTTCTGGCCTATCCAGACAAATAATGCATTTTATCTTCCTCTGAGCGAGTGAGCACAACCTGGAAGATAGTATTTGAACGGTGACCGTCTAGCGACTACAGCCGTTGTGGTTTCATCAGACAAATCAGCAGATGATTTTCACAGACAATCCATACTGACCCTATGCCCATCCATAGGTCTCTACCCACTCACGCACACATCCCCTCACACCTACGCTGCTGATAATGATTGATTATTGATTGCCATAACCATTAGCACAGTATCTATCTATTTATCCTGCTACCTGTCACTATTACTCTTTTTTACATGTATATGTATATATTACCATTAGTATATTACCATAAGTATTTATATATTCCTGCTACCAGTCACTTTTCAGTCCTCTTTATATGTATATCCTACTACCAGTCACTTTTTAAGTATAAACCTACCTCAACCACTATATACCTCAACCTATATTGTACTTATTTTTTATTTAAAAAAATATATATTTTCTATTACTATTATCTATGTTATTATTATTAACACTGCATTGTTGGGAAAGAGATCTCTATTGTATCCTGTTCACGTGGAGAATAAACTTTGACACTTCAGTCTTTTATTTTTCTGTTGAGACTGGGAATTGTCCCTCGTAACAACTGCTTAAGTGATCACTTTTTAGGAGATAGCATTTTAGAAAATCCTTCCATTCTATTTGCAAGATCGGGTTAAGGGGAAATGATCTTGTTTTATTCAAATCTTAGGCACCAACATGCCATCCAATTGGAGCATTGTTCCTGTCTCAAAAGCCCTCAGCTCTAAATGGATGCCTTTGCCGATTGCAAGTTAAAGGCTGTGTACTAGAATGAAACAAACGTGTTGCATAAAGAAATCCTATAGAGAGGAGGTGAGGGCCCAGGGAAATAACCTCTCCCTCAACGTCAAAAAAACGAAGGAGCTGATCGTGCACTTCAGGAAACAGCAGAGGGAGCACGCCTCTTTACACGTCGACGGGACTGCAGTGGAGAAGGTGGAAAGCTTCAAATTCCTTGGTGTACACATGACTGTAAATCTGATTTGGCCCACCCACACAGACAGTGGTGAAGAAGGCGCAACAGCGCCTCTTCAACCTCAGGAGGCTGAGGAAATGTACAACCGCAGGGCTCTGCAGAGGGTGTTACGGTCTGCCCAACGCATCACCGGGGGAAAACTACCAGCCCTCCAGGACACCTACAGCACCCGATGTCACAGGAAGGCCAAAAATATCATTAAGGACATCAACCACCCGAGCCACGGCCTGTTCACTCCGCTACCATCCAGTAGGCGAGGTCAGTACAGGTGCATCAAAAGTGGGACCAAGAGATTGAAAAACAGCTTCTATATCTATTCCATCAGACTGTTCAATAGCCATCAATAGCCGGGTACCACCCGGCTACTAAACGTTGCATGTTAGAGGCTGAAGTGTTATACAAATAAAAATATACTTAATATATTTCAAAGTAGCCATAATTTCCCTTGATGAACGCTTTGCACACTCTTGGCATTCTCTCAACCAGCTTCATGAGGTAGTCACCTGGAATGCATTTAAATTAACAGGTGTACCTTCTTAAAAGTTAATTTCTGAAATTTCTTTCCTTCTCAATGCATTTGAACCAATCAGTTGTGTTGTGACAAGGTAGGGGTGGTATACAGAAGACAACACTATTTGGTAAAAGACCAAGTCCATATTATGGCAAGAACAGATCAAATAAGCAAATAGAAACAACAGTCCATCATTACTTTAAGACATGAAGGTCAGTCAATACAGAACATTTCAAGAACTTGGAAAGTTTATTCAAGTGCAGTCACAAAAACCATAGAATCCTTCATAGTCAAACTGCTGCAAAGAAACCACTACTAAAGGACACCAATAAGAAGAAAATATTTGCTTGGTCCACGAGCAATGAACATTAGACCAGTAGAAATCTGGCCTTTGGTCTGATGAGTCCAAATGTTTGATTTTTGGTTCCAACCACCGTGGCTTTGTGAGACGCAGAGTAGGTGAACGGATGATCTCTGCATGTGTGGTTCCCACCATTATGCATGGAGGAGGAGGTGTGATGGTGTGGGGGTGCTGTGGGGGTGATAAGGCACACTTAATCAGCATGGCTACCACAGCATTCTGCAGCGATATGCCATCCCATCTGGTTTGCGCTTAGTGGGACTACCATTTGTTTTAACAGGACAATGACCCAACACACCTACAAGCAGTGTAAGAGCTATTTGAAGTAGAATGAGAGTGATGGAGTGCTGTATCAGATGATCTGGCCTCAAAAATCACCAGACCTCAACCCAATGGAGATGGTTTGAGATGAGTTGGACCACAGAGTGCAGGAAAAGCAATCAAGAAGTGGTAAGCATATGTGGGAACTCTTTCAAAACTGTTGGAAAAGCATTGCAGGTGAAGCTGGTTGAGATCATGCCAAGAGTGTACAAAGCTGTCATCAAGGCAAAGGGTGTCTACTTTAAGGAATCTCAAATATAAAATATATTTGGATTTATTGAACACTTTTTTGGTTATTACATGATTCCATATGTGTTATTTCATAGTTTTGATGTCTTCACTATTTTTCTACAATGTTTAAGATAGTACAAATAAAGAAAAACCCTTGAATGAGTAGATGTGTCCAAACGTTTGACTGGTACTGTATATATTTTTTAGTTCCATTCTTTACTTTTAGATTTGTGTATTGTTGTGAATTGTTAGATACTACTGCACTGTTGGAGCTAGGAGCACAATCATTTTGCTACACCAGTAATAACATCTGCTAAATATGTGTCTGTGACCAAGACATTTGATTTGATTTGAAATGTATTGCAGCATGCCTAATCATTCAAATTGAACCGTGTCAAGACTGTCACAACCACCCACCAGGGGAGGTAGGCTGCCCATTTTGCTCCAGTTTGTCTGTGTTATACATTCTTGCATAATAAAGGCACACAGAGAAACACATTGAAATACTACCATGTATATAACCAATACATTCATATTCAGACATTGACTGCAAAACCCATTTAAGGTAACTGCTGCTCAGATAGGTTAATCTTTTTGCTACTGAAGTCAGAAGAGGCTTATGTAATTGTGAATGCTAATCCAGTCTTTTGGTGAGAGTGAACGCTAGAAACACTGTTAACCCTAAAAGGGACAACATATTTATAACCCTGAAAGCACCAGCTGGGTAATGATTGCAAAGAGACCTTTTAAACACAAGTAAACAGTTTTAATTCCCCTTAATAAGCATATTTTTAAAAAAATCACAAATGTATAGTCAAATTTGATGTTTAAAGATGTATGTTTTGTATGTTTTTCATGTTTTGAACAGTTATTTCAATTGTTTTACATAGAAGCTTTCTCATAAATTTTTTTAATGTGTTATTCATTCAAAGTGTCATGTTTCTGTGATACTCAGAGGCTGAAACATTGGGGATTGTACATACCGGTAGGACCTAAAATGGTGGCTGAAATGGGAATATGGACAGTGGTGCCGTTTTAGCTTTAACTTCAGAAAACAATGAGCTATAAACTCAATTCCAATTGCATCTGAAAGAAACAGCTGGCATCTTGATATGGGCACATTGACTGGAAGCTAAATATGTATTTAAATGTTTTTTTGGCAGCCAAATTGGGATTCTTCGTCATTTGCTGCTTTATGTGGTTGACAGCACCAACTGAAAAGGCTCTGTGTTGTGGTTGTGAATGTTTTAGGGAGGAGTGAAGGGGAAAATGGTGGGAATCATCACCTCAGCAAATGGGAGGTGTGTATTTCATTTGTATTGATTTAGGAAATAAGCTTTGATGTGAGAGCCAGTGGAGGTCTACAATTTAAGTAAGCCCTGTTGAGTAATTAGAAAAAGTAGCATAACCTACATTAAGTGATCATGTCTAAAATGCCCCCTATGTCACATTTGCTGTACCAAGTGAAATTAGCTTGTCAAAAGTTAAGCATTTCAAGAAAAAGGTCATGGCCGACATCATCAATCTGAAGGCTAAATAAGTTGTCAAGTAAAGCTTCATAAATTCATTAACAACTCATTCAATTGTCGCTAATACATAAAATGTATTCAAAAGAAAACAATAACAATACTAACTGCATATCAATCACTCTGAAAAATGTATGATTGTCTTCTCATTTCTTAATCTTATTGCCTCATGTTTCAGGGTATAGATTTTCAGCAGAAGATATGGAGGAAACAACTCAGCAGACCTCAGAATATTGCTTCATCCTGTTTTGTCTCCCCTTTCCGTCTGTGTGTGTTTGTTTGGAAAAGCTGTCAGAGGGATTCAACACTTTATTTCACAGCTCTCTTCCTAGAACTGCCGAGTACACACTGCCCAGACAGGGTGAGTAATCAGTTGCCATGGAGACAGTGTATGACAGCAAGTGGTCCGTCAAGAATGACAATTGGCTAGGTGTCTACCAATCTGCCTGGTGCTAAATACAAATTGTACTCCTTTACACCCTCCTTACATCTCCACACTTCCAAAAGTAAACATGAAGCAGTCAGGAAGCTGATGAAAACTTGTTGTTGACGTCACCCATTCAAAATAATTTATCAACAAAGGGCAAACAAGACTGCCATTCTTGTAAAGTAAGAACTGTTGAAGTTTGAAATGGGATATGCTAAAGATATATAATCATATACAGTATGAATACAATTTTACCAGAGATAACTTTTTCAATTAAGTAATATTTGGACTTTCCAGAAAGCATGCAACAAAGCATCCATATGCTTATGCCAAAAAAATCTTATTGTTCACAATGAGAATTAACGTTGATTTATTTTTCAGTCAAAACTATATCAAAGACAGCAAGCATTTGATATGGTTCCATATGTGATAGCTACATACTGTATCAAGGTGTTAATGTGAGTCATTTCGGCTCACACTGTCCTTATCCTCCCACATATCTACTCCCACAATTTTCCTCAATGTTAAAGTGGGAAGTGTTTATTGTTTGTAGGCTAACATCGGGCAATGTTTTCCTTGGGCTGGCACAAAAGTGTCAATAATGCCATTATGTTCTATGGATACTGTCAAAGATGGCTCAGATATTGTGAGTTTGTTTGTGCTTCATAACCTCATAACCTCCCAATGCGCCTGGATGTCCAACTGCTGTGCTCTGTGCAACCAAACCTTAATCAGACAGAAACTCAAGTCAAACACCATACAGTAGAGGCATCCTTCACAGCTTAAGGGAAAAGCCTACACGCACGCACGCACGCACACACACACACACACACACACACACACACACACACACACACACACACACACACACACACACACACACACACACACACAGAGAAAGGCAACCACAAGAAATCAAAATTACATGTAGTACTCCTTCGCACTAGCCCTACATACAGTTTGGTGCCAAAAGAAAGTAATCGATAACATAACATAAGACATTTTAAAACAACAAATGCCCTCACCTATTGTCTCTCAGCTATGTTACAGAGGATCCCATGTTAGTTGACTTCATGAATAAGTTAAGGCCTGAACATATAAAGTAAGTTTCTCCCAGTAGGCATGCTTTGAACAGACATCCCAGCTGATTTGAAGGGTTAAGCGAAAACTCTTTCTTTGGCTTTTCTCCAGTGAACATAAAGCCTAAGCAGTGTTAGAGAGTCAACAAGAGACAACCAAAGCAGAAGACAGGCTTCTCCACAACTATTCAACTGAGTGTATACACACTGTGCACACACTGGTTGAATCAATGTTCTTTCAACGCAATTTGTCAATGTATTGTGAAGCGGAATCAACACGGAAAATATATTGGATTTGAAAAAAGTAATCAACCAGTACTGTTTTCATCTAATTTCAACCAGCTTTGTAAACATTGAAATGAAGGTAAAAACTTCAAATGAAATACACTTCAACTAAAAAACCTGACTAACAGGTTGGTACATCCCACTGGGCAATAACCTGTTGAATCAATGCTGTTTCCACGTCATTTCAACCCCATAAAATCTATGTGATGACCTTGAATCGATGTGGAAAACTGATTGGATTTGCAAAAAGTTATCAACGTATTTAATATTTTTTTCACCCAGCTTTTAACCTAAATTCAACATTTGTTGTTGATTTCATGACAACTTCACATTAGTTGACAACTCAACCAAATGTAAATGAAAAAGAGACGTGTGCAGTGGTAGCAGACATCTGACTCAAAGAGGAAACAAATGCTGTATTATCAAACCTGCCACATTCAACAGCACAGCAGGGTCGACACAAGGAGGGATGGGTCCCCTTCTCAAGCTCTTATCTGATGGAGTCTACATTCATAGGACAAACAACCCACTGGGCACACCAGATCATTTCAACCTGGACTTTTGGGTAATGTTTGGTTGAGACAGTAGATCAATGAGATTTCAATATTTATTCACCCACTCAAAATGACAGCCAGAAGTTTGTTGAATTCCCAATGTGTTTTCATTATGCTTTCAACCCTCTAAAAGAACAACCAAATTCAATGTCAGATTTTTGCTTTATTTGTCATCTAAATGTGTTATCTGCGCTTTCAACCATTTGAAACCACAACAAAGTTCAAATTGGAATACAATGTCAGATATTTTGTGTTTATACAACAACTTAATGTGTTATCACTGTGCTTCATCTAAAAGCACAACCAAATTACCTAGATTGAAGTTGCGATAACATTAAAAGTATATAGTGCAAGT
Source organism: Oncorhynchus tshawytscha (assembly GCF_018296145.1). Lineage (NCBI taxonomy): Eukaryota > Metazoa > Chordata > Actinopteri > Salmoniformes > Salmonidae > Oncorhynchus > Oncorhynchus tshawytscha. The sequence goes on from NC_056461.1 coordinate 24,355,664, forward strand.
GATAAATGCTGTTCAGCATTCTGCACAGATTATTACGGCAATTGTGAAGATCTCCACAGACCTGCGACCTTTGCCTGCTATCTTGAACGTGCATGCTTTCTATGATTACATAAGAAGACATTTATAGTTACAGTAACCTCAAAATGTGTCCATTGTTGTGTTACTCATTTTAATGTTGAGTAAATACTGTTACATTAGTTTCGCTACACCTGCAATAACATCTGCTAAATATGTGTATGCGACCAATAAAATTTGATTGGATTGAAGTTATTTTAAAGAAAGACTATTTGGTGATTTACTGTGTCACAAAAATATTAATAAATTGTGTTTGGTTGACAACTCAGGATAGTTTCATCTGAGCCATTGGCTTAATCATATTCTTTAAATATTTTCGGTTTAGTTGGAGATGCCAATGCAACATATCATCTGTGAAATTGTCGACAAGTTATTAGGCTATGTGCTTGTTACAGGAATTAAATTCCTCTATGTTTTAATACTCAATTAAAATTAAACACTCTGTCAATTCATAAGTATTTGTAAGACCCTTATTTGTATAAAATGGACAGAGTCTTTGAAATCAACCAGCTGCGTTTATTCTCGTGAGTACTGCCCATGATACATTTTATCACAGGTTATAAACTGAAAATGATGTCAGCGTTTTCTAAACTGTTCCGTCTCTTCTTGACACTGGTACAAAGGCTGTATAGTTCTCAAGCCTTCCCATATCGTCTAAAGCCAAGGTCAGCCTGTGTAGATAGGCATTCTAGCCAGTCTGGCGATATAGTTCATTCATTTCTACCAAGGAACAGACAGTCATTGTTCTAATTCTTGATTATATTTACACACATTATATTCAGTACTAGGATTAAAAAGATTCATACAAATTCATACATTCATACATAGTAACATAATAGTATTCTGATTAGTCAGTCCTGATTGAAATGTATACATAATTAGTCATTATTGATAAAATTCCCTTAATCAAAGGGTGGATATGTTCCTCTTGCGACGAGCAAACCCGTATCCGGGAGCGTAATCATAGCCTCAAATGCATTAGCATAACGCAGCAGACATAAATACCCCCAGAAACTTTTCCTATTCATGAAAATCGCAAATGAAATGAAATAAATATATTCAAACACAAGCTTAGTCTTTTGTTAACAACACTGTCATCTCAGATTTTCAAATTATGAGTTACAGCCAACGCTAGACAAGCATTTGTGTAAGTTTATCATGGCATAATGCTATGCTAGCTCTGCTGGCAGCAGGCAACATTTTCACGAAAATAAGAAAAGCAAACAAATTAAATGATTTACCTTTGAAGAACTTCAGATGCTTTCACTCAGGAGAATCCCAGTTAGATAGCAAATGTTCCTTTTTTCCAAAAATATTATTTTTGTAGGCGAAATAGCTCCCGTTTCTTCATCATGCTTGGCTGAGAAATCGACCGGAAAATGCTGCAACTATAACGCCAAACTTTTTTCAAAATTTGCTCCATAATATCGACAGAAACATGGCAAACATTGTTTAGGATCCATCCTCAAGGTGTTTTTAACATATATATTCGATAATATATCCGTCGAGGCAATTGGATTCTCATAAGAAGAGATTGGAAAAATGGCTAAAATGGCTACCTCAGTATTTTACGCAAGATTTTCTGCGGGAGACACCATGTGACCACATGCTATATATGGTCCCTTACAGCCATTCTTCAATGGAAATGCCTAAAAGCACGTCACAATGCTGTAGACACCTTGGGGAATATGTGGAAAACGTACGCTCATTCGTAGCTCATTCACAGCCATATAAGGAGTCATTGGCATGAGGCGGTTTCAAAAAATGTGGCAATTCCTGGTTGGATTTTTATCTGGGTTTCGCCTGTAACATCAGTTCTGTGGCTATCACAGACAATATCTTTGCAGTTTTGGAAACGGCAGAGTGTTTTCTTTCCAAAGCTGTCAATTATATGCATAGTCGAGCATCTTTTCGTGACAAAATATCTTGTTTAAAACGGGAACGTTTTTCATCCAAAATGTTTAATAGCGCCCCCTAATGCATAACTCTAACCAAGCCTGTATGTCCAGGATTTTATGCATTACAGGTGAATTACAGGTGAAGCCACTCAATGCAGTCCCTGAGGCCTGTTGGGGGAGCCATACCAAGCACTCCTGGTGACTGCCTTCACGGTGAGGATAGCCGAAAGAGCTCCCGGGGTGCGTATCACACATTGTGGGAGGGTAGGACACACAGACACTGTCGAACAATCACAGAGGTAGGAGAGGAACCGCAAATCTTTTAGAGTGCGGGGGTCAAACTCCTACTGAAGACTTCCCTAATACTCAACTTTTCCCCAGCTGTGAGCGTTCATAGAAGTGAAGGTGTGTATTGGCCTCTTGCTGGTGATGTGTTTTCTGGGAAAAGGGTGGGGCTTCATCGGAGGGCTGTTCGTCTGAGCTGTCTTATAGTGGGTGCCATATTCTTGATACAGCACGTTCCACCTGAGTATGCGGAGAGTGGTAATTTGACCCATGGTTTAGACGATGAGGATTTTGTTCCAAAACAAGCATAAGAGATCCCTAGATCTGGGTAGACAGGAAGTTAGAGTAGAGGTTGGGAAGGATCTCTCAATGGAGTTTTATGTAGACCAAATGGGGTCTCTAACTACATGGCAGTCTAGGACTCTGAGCCATTATGGTATATATCGGTGCAGGTCCCCATATTGATCGTGGACACAGGTCATAGCTCATACGGAGAGAGAGGGCTATATGAATCCACTCACCCAGTATGGAAGGAGGTGAAGTATAGTGAAGGTGAAAGTTTTTGACTGTAATCCGGAGAGAGGGATGTATTGAATAAAGATACGCCTTACCCTTTAAACAGTAATGAAGGAGGATCTAGGGTTGTGATATGTTGGATATGACCAGTTTTCAGTCGAAACCCGAGTACGATTCCGGGTAGAGGAGGTTAGGCCAGTATGGTAAAGCTGTTCACGAAAGCAGGAATGTCAGATAATGACAGTTGCATTGATTTGCATTATTTAAATCCACAGGTTCCTCCCTTTACAGTGACCGGAGGAGATTATTACCATTTGGCCCGGTACAGTACTCTTGGGAAATGATGTCAGGGCGAGGTTTTACCTGCAGATTGGACAGGATTATGCTCCCTTATGCTACATTTGGGAATACCTTTCACACTCATTCAACACCAAGACATGAAGTTAGCCAAACGGGAGAAAAGAGCTACTCCATCTGGGTCTTTTGATGACAAAGTATATACTGATAACATTGGGGTTCCACGGGGGGTGCCAGATGAGTTCAAAGCAAGAAATCAGATCCTAGCAGGATTAGAGTTAAGCATTTCCGGGTGGTCTACTCTCAATAAGAACGTGGACTGGATTAATTATATTTATTATAATCAACAGCGCTTTATTAATTATACCAGAGATGCTATTAAAGATTTGGCAGAACAGACTGAAGCTACCAGCCTGGTGGCTTGGCAGAATAGAATTGCATTAGATATGTTATTGGCTGAAAAGGGAGGGTTATGCGTGATTTTCAGGACCATGTTTGTGCTCACATCCCAAATAACACAGCTCCAGACGAATCAGTGACCGAAGCCTCAGCTGGTTTGACCACCCTGGCTCACGGTTTGGCAGAAAACTCTGGGGTGGACACTTCTCTGACTAATTGGTTTGATAGTACGTTTGGAAAATGGAAAAATATTATGATCACTGTATTATGGGCTACATTCACCTGTGTGACTGTTTTAGTTTTATGGGCTGTTGTCTAATTCCCTGTGTACGAGGCCTTATTTCCAGGACTCTGGAGAAATCGATGACAATAGATGGTGAGGTACCACCCGATTCCAGGTTCTGACCCGTGGAGTGCTGAATGCATGTCTACAGAGCAAGTAGACGAATCTGGATCCTTCATTTGCGGGGAACTTATGTTTGATGAGACCATTTTTGATATTTAGGAAGGTTAGGTTGTATCTTGTTTCAATATTAGACTGTTGTTTTATGAAGATTGTAACGAAAATCCTGGTAAGAAGAGTTCTGATTCTGATGTAGGCCTAAAAAACAGTCAGTGCGAATTCAAGTAGTGGGTTATGTTTAGGTGATGTTTTGATAACAAGAAATATTTCTAATAAAAATAGCCTTTTTAATATTACAATATAACTACATGTATGATTGGATGTATAATATTTAACAAACAGTTTTTCATATGTTTAATCTGATTATATCTTTAACTTCTATGCCTATTTGCTAGCAATTTTTTTTGTATTATTAGTTTATTATCCAATAGGCCACTAGGTGTCCTATCCCAGACCACAAACTTACCCATCCCCCTTTTGATAACTGGCTCTGCCCAGGTAACAACCTTATCTACCCTAAATTATGACTTAGGTAGGATTAGTAAATTATCCTTATTATCGGACATTATCATGTATGTCCAATTCTCCCTTGGGCATCCATTCATATCTATCCTGTATCAATTCTCTGTCAAGTGTCTTATCTACTTTAAGAAGTATCTGTGATACTTATATATGTTCTTAAGTATATATATTTACCGATTTAAACAGTAACCCCTTTCTCTCCTATCTCTCAAATACCACTAAGCATCTCACTGTTTGACTTTATCTAACATCATTGATTTTAGAAAAAACATGTCTATGAGTGACAATCTCTAAAGTCCTTACATTTCCTTAAATCATCACAGATGTCATATATTCCTGTCAAATTTAATACTATTTAAATAAAAACCTCCTAATAGTCAAACAAAGCCAAAACGAATGCTAAAACTATTCTCTCTTTCCTGTGTTAATGAAATCTCTCCTTCGGGAATCCACTGTATTCTTTTCAAAAAATAACATGGGTTAACCTTAAAAATCAGTCACCTCAATAATTTACTATATGTTTCATAGTTTGTGATACCTTATCTACCGTAATTAATCACCCCTAAGAACTGAAACTTATTTTTCTATGTAATTTCTATTGGCTTAATACGGTGTCTTGTCCAAACCTCAAAGGACCATCCACCCCCATTTATTATGATGATTAATATGATTTCTGTTCCTGTTGCAGTAATATGAACTCCGTTATAATAAATTTACCTTAAAACTAGTAACCCAAATGACCACAAATTCATTATACAAATGGCTTTCCCCTGAGGCTGATCAGACACCAAAAGATAGCCATGATAAGGTCAAAAGGTCATACCACCCTTTTATAGTCATGTTCCATATTACATTAGACATATTAAAGAACCCTTTATCCTTAAAATCAAAATTCCCTTGTGTAATTAAAACTCAGAAAATAAACAATAAACAGTAATCAAATAAACAAAACACTTTTATCAGCAAACAATTTTCTCCGTTACCCTCAGTCACAACATCATTTCCGTGGCGACAAAAGTGCCTTGCGAGTGATGTCATCAACAAGCGCTCAACCTAGAGCCGAGCCGCAACGACTTTCAATGAATAGTAAATAATTGTTGGCTGTCTGCAGCAACAGCAGTACGGGTTCGATAAACCAAACCTAATTTATCACATCTGTTGAATCCTGAATTAGAATTTACATCAATCAACATCTCTCATCTCTCAATTCGCAAAATTTATAAGAACATTTCGATGGGCATAAATCTATCGTAATTGTCTCTTCGTTATTATTTACAATTCATTCGATTTAAGTAATTGTCTCGACTTTGATTTAGCATTTTAATTACGACTCGATTCCCAATACATTATTCACTTGTCTAATTAAAACTCAGAAAATAAAACTCCTAAAATTCCATAGCCTCGGGAAATGCAGAGCGCCAAATTCAAATAAAACGCGTTAAAACTCAAACTTTCATTAAATCACACATGCAGGGTACTCAATTAAAGCTACACTCGTTGTGAATCCAGCCAACATGTCAGATTTGAAAAATGCTTTTCGGCGAAAGTATGAGAAGCTATTATCTGATAGCATGCACCCCCCTGAACGAGTTGTAAACAAAATAGTTAGCATAGCCTGCGCTACACAAAACGCTGAAATAAAATATAAAACATGCATTACCTTTGATGAGCTTCTTTGTTGGCACTCCAATATGTCCCATATACATCACAATTGGTCCTTTTTTTCGATTAATTCCGTCCATGTATACCCAAAATGTCCATTTATAAAGCAGGTTTGATCCGGGAAAAAACAGCTTTCCAAAACACAACGTCACTACAAAACATTTCAAAAGTTGCGTATAAACTTTGCCAAAATATTTCAAACTACTTTTGTAATACAACTTTAGGTATTTTTAAACGTTAATAATCGATCAAATTGTAGATGGGCAATCTGTATTCGATAGAGAAAGTAAACAAAACATGCACCATTTTCCCTCTTGCGTAACTATCAACAGTGTAACGTTGTTCCAGGATGTGCCTCTTCTTCGTTACACCAATGATTAACTTCAACCTAATTCCAAAGACTGGTGACATCCTGTGGAAGTCGTAGGAACTGTAAAATGGGCGCTATCCAATTTCCCTTGGCAAAGACAACTGAGGGAACTGTCAGAGGAAACCAATTTTTTATTCTGAACAGTTTTTCCTTGGGGTTTTGCCTGCTACATAAGTTCTGTTATAGTCACAGACATGATTGAACCAGTTTTAGTAACTTCAGAGTGTTTTCTATCCACACCTACTAATCATATGCATATAATATATTCCTGGCATGAGTAGCAGGAAGTTGAAATTGTGCACGCTATGTATCCAAAAGTGGAAATGCTGCCCCCTATCTCTAAGAAGTTATTAAGATATCTTGTCTCTGGGAACAGGGAAATCCCCTTAACCCAAACGTTTACTACAACAACGAAACCTAATAATTATGATAATCCCTTCACATCATTCGTTTTAAATCCCTTGATGTTTCATGTAACTCATTCAGTCTATCTCCAAATTTGTCACCCCAAAATATTTCATACACTGCCATACACTCAAACCACTGTGATAAACATGCACTGTCCCTTTATTAAGATAAGACATTTACTTGTTCCCCGTAATGAAAACAGATAATGTTTTTAGAATACGTTAACTTCTTGTTCGAATTCACTGGCATTACCTAACCAAAAATCAATACTGGGGAAAACAATCACAACTTTCTACGATTCAACTGTTCTTACCTATTTTATAGTCCAATATAGCCCAATGGAACGCCTAGCAATTCCGTTGCTAGCTGTAGCATCTTTTCAGACTATCCTTATGATATTCAGCTCCTTAAAAAAAAGTATTTGGAATTTTTTTGCCACTTTTGAAAAGTAACTCAAAGCTATAATGCACCCATTTTCCCTCTAAATGCCACAACCCATTTTCTCTGTCATAATTTGAGGAATGTTGTTGTGTAGCCAAGGTCAAATGACTCCGCAAGTCTGCCTGCCTCTGTAAAATATATATTCCCTATTCAGATTGAGTTCTGCTTTAAATTCTATCAACAAAGTAAAACCAACCAAGCTTCTCAACTTTCTATACCCTAACATTTAAACGTACCATGTTCTGTGCTAAATATATCGTATGTCAGTCAATTCATAAAAAAATATAACATCCTGGTAACATCCTGGTAACATCCTACATTTAATAAGGTTTAGGTGACTTTCTCTTCTATGATACATGTATTTAAATACGACTCCCATCTCAATACATTATTCTAGCAGATCATTTTGGGCAAAATAGCGTATTACATCGAAATTGTCTCACCATTATTTTTAATGACTTCTTTTTTCAATTCAATCTAAACAACATATTAAACGTTCAGTTCATATCTTATACAAACACTAGCGACCGTATTTTTTCAGGCAAAACATACAAATAGATTAATTACAATCTAAAATCAATTTTAGTCTTATCGGTTTCAAAGCTGAAATACGAACCTTGGTGTCCCGCTATTGAAATGATTGAGTTTCCCCGCCAATAACTATATTATTATAATTGTCTGTAGTCGCAAACTTCGACACCGAGAATTCCCAGAAAATAGTCTGGGAATAATTTAAAAGTCTAAGCTTTTCCCCAGCGAGGATTCTCCTTATTCTCCATTTTAGCGTCTCCAACATCCGACCAAGTTCCCCCTCGACTGGGAGCCCATTGGGCGCGGCGATACTGCCCTCTTCTGTCCATTCTCTGTATATAATTGTCTGTGTATATATTTCTATGACCTATGTAAGTGTATTTATCGTTACACAGTTATTTTAGTTGCTCTTCTGTCTGACTATGTGTGTGTCTCTTTAATGATAATCAATGTGTATGGGATTCTATATGTTTTTCTCTTTTCTGGAAAATTCGTCAATAGATTTGACTTTTGATCGGACATTACATTTCACCCGTATAATATTCTCCTTGGGACTTTCAATGTTAATATCTCATATCTCACTACTCTAGACTAAGTTTCCCTCTCCTCCTCTTTGGATATTAATTTCTTTCAGCATTGTACAGGTTCAATTTTTCTGTTTGCCCAGAATTACCCTGCCTTCTCACCAAGCCTAATTTATCCTCACCTGTTTTAATATATCTATCTGCTACTTCTTCATAGTCAGACTACTTCCCATATACAGATAGAATACTTAGGTTAAAACTTTATTTAGGTATGTCTTTTGAATTAATGGCTATCCTATTTGTACAGAACGACCGTCCTATCAAACAATACGTACTATATCCCTCCTTAATAACCTTCCGGCTTGCAAAACCAGGATTTATTAAGCTCTAGTTTATTTATGGTAGTGCACCTTACCACAGGTAATTTCAGACCTGTTTCCTTCCTATCGATTTTGGTTAAAACACAAAGTAGAAACCCATTGTATTTGTTCAGAATTTTCAAGCACCTATCATTGATTAAATCCAAACTCCTTTAGAACATTTAATCAAAAATATCCTAAATTATTCCTCCCAAATTCGAGAAAAAAGGCTACTGACCTTGCCGCCGACTGGGAAAAGCACTGTTCGTTGGATCTAGTCACCGTCCCTGTTGGTCTGGGGTGTACACAGGCCTGGTCTTTTCACCCTCAATTCAGAGGCCAGGTCTTTAAATAACGGGACCCAACCCGCTCGTGCACGATTTTCGGCGTACTACCTTCAGATGGCAGGGATGGATATTTAGATCCGGCTCGAAGGACCAATTGTTACAGGAATTAAATTCCTCTATGTTTTAATACCCAATTAAAATTAAACACTCTGTCAATTCATAAGAATTTGTAAGACCCTTATTTGTATATAATGGACAGAGACCAGTCTTTGAAATCAACCAGCTGAGTTTATTCTCGTGAGTACTGCCCATGATACATTTTATCACAGGTTATAAACTGAAAATGACGTTAGCGTTTTCTGTTCCGTCTCTTCTTGACACTGGAACAAAGGCTGTATAGTTCTCAAGCCTTCCCACATCGTCTAGAGCCAAGGTCAGCCTGTGTAGATAAGCATTCTAGCCAGTCTGGCGATATAGTTCATTAATTTCTACCAAGGAACAGACAGTCATTGTTCTAATTCTCAATTATATTTACACACATTATATTCAGTACTAGGATTAAAAAGAAAATTCATACATATACAGTAACATAATAGCATCCTGATTAGTCAGTCCTGATTGAAATGTATACATAATTAGTCATTATTGATTTAAAAAAATCCCTTAACAGTGCTGTATTACAAAAGTGACATTGAAATGTGTTTGGTTGTCAAATTATCTACAAATTAATAATTGACATGTTGAATTCACGTCTCCATCTCAACCAACAATAATATGATTAAATCTAATCTAATCTAATCAAACTTTAAATACACTTTAAATAAAGTTTGATTTGATTTAGGTTTATTCTTTAACTTAGATTTTTGGTTGAGAGAGAGCCGTGAAACACTAGGCCTATATGTATTGTCATGTTTAGTTGAACCCTGGGTTGAATTGAAACAATAGCTGTTGATGACTTTGCAAATGCCATATACGCCAAAATAGTATCATTGATGATATACACTGAGTATACAAAACATTAAGAACAGGAAGTCCAGGATCCAGTTTCTGAGGGAGGTGTTCAGTTCCAGGGTCCAAAGATGGGTGACAAGCTTGGAGTGGACTATGGTGTTGAACGCTGAGCTGTAGTCAATGAACAGCATTCTCACATAGGTACAGTATTCCTCTTATCTAGGTAGGTGAGGGCAGTGTGGAGTGCAATTAAGATTGCATCGTCTATGGATCTGCAAATTGGAGTGGGTCTAGGGTGTCTGTGATGATGGAGTTTATGTGTGCCTTAATGCCTTAACCAGCCTTTCAAAGCACTTCATGATTAGAAGATGTGAGTGCTCCAGGGTGGTAGTTATTGTGGGATTTGGCCTTTAGAGATTTTGGGAACATGAATGATGGTGGTCAGGTTGAGATGTGGGGTTTACAGAATGGGACAAGGAGAAGTTGAAAATGACAATGAATATGCCTGCCAGCTGTTCTGCGCATGCTCTGAGAATGTGCCCTGGAATACCATCCACGGCCTTGAGAGTGTATAATTGATTAAAAACTCGGTGAGCGAGATCACCTAGTCTTCTGGGTCTGCTGGGGCTCTCATGCAAGGTTTGGTGTTGTTTTTGTTGAAGCGTGCATAAAAGGCATTGAGTTTGTCCGGTGGAGAGGCATTGTTGGTCCGATCACTGCTGGGTCTTCCTTTGTAATCCGTAATTGACTGTAGCACCTGCCACATGCAGATTCCATCTTGTTCCTAACCAGTAGCGATTTTAGCATGTAAATCTAGGTGGGGAAAACAATTTGGGGGGGTGCATGTCAGCAAAGCCACTACACAAGACAACACAACACTAAACTATACATTAATTGCACTATAATGGTGACAAACAGTGCCCAGAAACGGTTAGAGCCTACATAAAGCTGTCCCATCAACTTACCACTGCTGCACCTGACTATCAGCAGAACCTTGTCTGGCAGTGAAACCGTTCATTCGTCCTCATTTATTGCCTTTAAAAAAACATAGCTGATATGGCTGACTTGCATAAACAAATGTGGTTTCTACTGACAATTGAGATGTACAAACTATGGCATAAGGGGACAATGAGCAGATAAGAGGCAATTCCTAAATTTCAATTTAAACATTGTGATGGAAAATTGTGTTTGTGCTTTTCTAATAACCAATTTCTGAGTTCTGTTTGTGCTTTTCTAATAACCAATTTCTGTGTTCATACAAGTGACTGATTGAACGCCTGGGAGAAATCCTCACTGTAGTATTTGCAATTTAGCAGTACATCCAGGCCCTTGTTTTGACAACTATATCTCAGTTTCAAGGTCTCAGCTTGGAGAAAAGAAGCCTCATGAGGTATTGATCTGCCACATGTATGAACCAGTATTGGTTGGTCACATGAATGATAACAATCATTAATTATATATTAATTGTGAATAATGAATAAGCTAAATCATGCAAATATTTATTTCTGTGTAACCATATAAGATAACTGACGGGACTGCCCCAGGAGAGCTTCTGACAGACATTCACTATGTTGCATCAAGTTTGTTGGGACCTCTCCAGTGAGCTGATAATAAACAATGATTCATTTAAGATTGACTTTGAGTGTCGCTGTGTAAGAATTTACACAACAATTTGGTATCAACAAACAGGATGATGGATTCTGTCTGCGGAGATTTCCAGTGGGGGTCTGCTAGGAAAACCGGTGGTGCATTTTATGAAGCATGAGGGAAATATCTGTCTGACCAAAAGATGACGAGACCCACTCAGACCAGACCCTTACAGTGAGTTGCCCAGGAGGTAGATATGAGATTATTCACTAGGGCGTAACGGTACCATGGAAAGCCTCGCTGACAGCTATCTGTAGGCATTTATAAGAAAGGTCTACATGGTCTGCTGCCACTAACAATAGCACATGGTCTTATTAAACATGTACAGGAGATACATATGGTGCATAGCAAGCAATGATAAGAGAATTGTTGAAGATGCACATGGGGTAATAAGGGAAGTGTGTTTGGGAATGGTAGTAAATGGATGTGAAAGTTGTGTGATTACTGAGTGAGTGAAAGAAGAATACCCCAACCAGTTCAGTGAGCTGAGTTTTTCAATCTATAACGTTATCTACGGTTATTGGCATATACAGTACCAGTCAAAAGTTTGGATACACCTACTCATTCCAGGGTTTTTCTTTATTTTTACTATTTTCTACATTGCAGAATTATAGTGAAGACATCCAAACTATGAAATAACACATAAGGAATAATGTAGTAACTAAAAAAGTGTTATACAAATCTAAATATATTTCCTATTGAGATTGTTCAAAGTAGCCATAGTTTGCCTTGATGACAGCTTTGCACACTCTTGGGATGAGGTAGTTACCTGAGGTAGTTACCTGGAACGAGGTAGTTACCTGGAATGCATTTCAATTAACAGGTGTGCCATAATTATTTTAAGTCATGAAGGTCAGTCAATACAGAACATTTCAAGAACTTTTAAAGTTTCTTCAAGTGCAGTCACAAAAACCATCAAGCACTATGTTGAAACTGGTTCTCATGAGGGCCACCACAGGAAAAGAAGACCAAGAGTTACCTCTGCTACAGAGGATAAGTTCATTAGAGTTACCAGCCTCAGAAATTGCAGACCAAATAAATGTTTCACGAAGTTCAAGTAATAGACACATCTCAAAATCAACTGTTCAGAGGAAACTGTGTGAATCAGGCTTTCATGGTCAAATTGCTGAAAAGAAACCACTACTAAAGCACACCAATAATAAGAAGAGACTTGCATGGACCAAGAAACACAAGCAATGGACAGAAGACCAGTGGAAATCTGTCATTTGGTCTGATGAGTCCAAATGTTAGATTTTTGTTTCCAACCACCGTGTCTTTGTAAGACATAGAGTTGGTGAATGGATGATCTCCACGTGTGTGGTTCCCACCATGAAGCACGGAGGAGGATGTGTGATGGTGTGGGTGTGCTTTGCTGGTGACAATGTTTGTAATTTATTTAGATTTCAAGGCACACTTAACCAGCATGGCTACCACATCATTCCGCAGCGATACGCCATTCCATCTGGTTTGCGCGTAGTGGAACTATCATTTGTTTTTCTACAGGACAATGACCCAACACACCTCTAGGCTGTGTAAGGGCTATTTGACCCAGAAGGAGAGTGAAGGAGTGCTGAATCAGATGACCTGGCCTCCACAATCCCCTGAACTCAATCCAATTGAGATGGTTTCGGATGAGTCGGACCGCAGAGTGAATGAAAAGCAGCAAACAAGTGCTCAGAATATGTAGGAACCCCTTCAAGACTGTTGGAAAAGCATCCTAGGTGAAGCTGTTTGAGAGAGTGTTCAAATTTGTCATCAAGGCAAAGGGTGATTTGATTTGTTTAACACTTTTTAAGTTACTACATGATTCCAAATTTGTTAGTTCATAGTTTGGATGTCTTCAGTAATTATTCTACAATGTAACTGAGGAAAAATGTACATAACACAAGTGGTCATATTTAGATAACTCTCGCCTGACAGAAACTACAATATGAATTAGCTAATGGAAATTACAATTTATAATTCATCACATCATGGGTGAGCTCACTATTGTTCGAAATAATAGAGTAAAACACTTTCTTGAAATCAAAAGTAATCCAACGACGAGTAGTTTGTGCACACCGAGGCATCCAAGATGGCGTAGCAGTAAGTCGTCCTGTCTCGTCATGTCCCTTGTATATATCGTCTATTTTTCGTTTTTTACATATTTTTCTTCGCATATCTCTTCAAAAACATTTTGCTAAACCTAAGCTTCCAAATACTCTCCTGCAACCCGCCTCACCCAATGTAGCTATTTTTCCTAAAGTATTTATATTTACTTCGGAACCGGAACCCCTCAACTGAAGCTAGCCAGCTAACCACCAGCTATGCTAGCGGTCTTCAGCTAACCGGTCATCAGCTAAGCTAACCTTTTGCTCAGAAAGCTCTCGCCAGCTCGAACAACACGACTCTAACCAGAGCATAACGGACCTATTTATTTTTCATCCCCGGATTCATCCCTGGATTCCCACCGCAAACGGAACATTTTTTCAGCTGGATCTTCACAACTAGCTATCTAGCTAAACCGCAACCCCGGATGATTACTCCTGGCTAGCGCTTCCACCCACTTAGCGTGAAGCTAGCCCGGCCAGCGCACCTGTACTACCACCGTAGCATACTCCTGGGCTACAATACCCGGGCCCACGACCGGTCTATCGATGTCACCGCATGAAGAGGAATAAACAGACTCACCCCATCGCGACGTCCCCCAAAGGCCAACTCTCTAGCCCTCCCTGCTTGCTAAACTCTCCTGCTTGCTAAACTCGGCCCGCTAACTGCTACCTTGTTTAGCCCGGGCCTACGAACTGTTAGCTTGTTAGCACAGGCCTGCTAACCGTCTGAATCGCCGCGTCCCAAACACCCACCGGACCCATATTTACTTTCTATCTCTTCTTGATTTTTAATCTGTTTATACCTTTCCGGAAACCTGCCTCACCCAATGTGATACGGAATCGCTATTATTTTTAATTTTTAGAACACACTCAAGAACCTCCAGAAGCTAACCAGCTAACTAGCTACAAGGTATTTAGTCATTGTTAACTTTTTTTCAACCTGGATAACACTCGCCAGTCCAGCTTCCCTGCCCCATCCACCGCTGCCCCCTGGACACTGATCTCTTGGCTACATAGCTGATGCACTCTGGACTGTCCATTAATCACGGTACTCCATTCGGCTTGTTTATGTTTTATCTGTCGGCCCTAGTCAACACCATTTTACCTGCTGTTGTTGTGCTAGCTGATTAGCTGTTGTCTCACCTACTGTTTTAGCTAGCTTTCCCAATTCAACACCTGTGATTACTGTATGCCTCGCTGTATGTCTCTCTCAAATGTCAATATGCCTTGTATACTGTTGCTCAGGTTAGTTATCATTGTTCTAGTTCACAATGGAGCCCCTAGTTCTACTCTTCATACCCCTGATAACTCCTTTGTCCCACCTCCCACACATGCGGTGACCTCACCCATTACAAATAGCATGTCCAGAGATACAACCTCTCTCATCATCACCCAGTGCCCGGGCTTACCTCCGCTGTACCCGCACCCCACCATACCCCTGTCTGCGCATTATGCCCTGAATATATTCTACCATGCCCAGAAACCTGCTCCTCTTATTCTCTGTCCCCAACGCTCTAGGCGACCAGTTTTGATAGCCTTTAGCCGCACCCTCATACTACTCCTCTGTTCCGCGGGTGATGTGGAGGTAAACCCAGGCTCTGCATGTCCCCAGGCACCCTCATTTGTTGACTTCTGTGATCGAAAAAGCCTTGGTTTCATGCATGTCAACATCAGAAGCCTCCTCCCTAAGTTTGTTTTACTCACTGCTCTAGCACACTCTGCTAACCCTGATGTCCTTGCTGTGTCTGAATCCTGGCTCAGGAAGGCCACCAAAAATTCAGAGATTTCCATACCCAACTATAACATCTTCCGTCAAGATAGAACTGCCAAAGGGGGAGGAGTTGCAGTCTACTGCAGAGATAGCCTGCAAAGTAATGTCATACTTTCCAGGTCCATACCCAAACAGTTCGAACTACTAATTTTGAAAATTACTCTCTCCAGAAATAAGTCTCTCACTGTTGCCGCCTGCTACCAACCCCCTCAGCTCCCAGCTGTGCCCTGGACACCATTTGTGAATTGATCGCCCCCCATCTAGCTTCAGAGTTTGTTCTGTTAGGTGACCTAAACTGGGATATGTTTAACACCCCGCCAGTCCTACAATCTAAGCTAGATGCCCTCAATCTCACACAAATCATCAAGGAACCCACCAGGTAAAACCCTAACTCTGTAAACAAGGGCACCCTCATAGACGTCATCCTGACCAACTGGCCCTCCAAATACACCTCCGCTGTCTTCAACCAGGATCTCAGCGATCACTGCCTCATTGCCTGGATCCGCTACGGAGCCGCAGTCAAACGACCACCCCTCATCACTGTCAAACGCTCCCTAAAACACTTCTGTGAGCAGGCCTTTCTAATCGACCTGGCCCGGGTATCCTGGAAGGACATTGACCTCATCCCGTCAGTTGAGGATGCCTGGTCATTCTTTAAAAGTAACTTCCTCACCATTTTAGATAAGCATGCTCCGTTCAAAAAATACAGAACTAAGAAAAGATACAGTCCTTGGTTCACCCTAGACCTGACTGCCCTCGACCAGCACAAAAACATCCTGTGGCGGACTGCAATAGCATCGAATAGTCCCCGGGATATGCAACTGTTCAGGGAAGTCCGGAACCAATACACGCAGTCAGTCAGGAAAGCTAAGGCCAGCTTCTTCAGGCAGAAGTTTGCATCCTGTAGCTCCAACTCCAAAAAGTTCTGGGACACTGTGAAGTCCATGGAGAACAAGAGCACCTCCTCCCAGCTGCCCACTGCACTGAGGCTAGGTAACACGGTCACCACCGATAAATCCATGATTATCGAAAACTTCAATAAGCATTTCTCAACGGCTGGCCATGCCTTCCGCCTGGCTACTCCAACCTCGGCCAACAGCTCCGCCCCCGGCAGCTCCTCTCCCAAGCCTCTCCAGGTTCTCCTTTACCCAAATCCAGATAGCAGATGTTCTGAAAGAGCTGCAAAACCTGGACCCGTACAAATCAGCTGGGCTTGACAATCTGGACCCCCTATTTCTGAAACTTTCCTCCGCCATTGTCGCAACCCCTATTACTAGCCTGTTCAACCTCTCTTTCATATCGTCTGAGATCCCCAAGGATTGAAAGCTGCCGCAGTCATCCCCCTCTTCAAAGGGGAGACACCCTGGACCCAAACTGTTACAGACCTATATCCATCCTGCCCTGCCTATCTAAGGTCTTCGAAAGCCAAGTCAACAAACAGGTCACTGACCATCTCGAATCCCACCGTACCTTCTCCGCTGTGCAATCTGGTTTCCGAGCCGGTCACGGGTGCACCTCAGCCACACTCAAGGTACTAAACGATATCATAACCGCCATCGATAAAAGACAGTACTGTGCAGCCGTCTTCATTGACCTTGCCAAGGCTTTCGACTCTGTCAATCACCATATTCTTATCGGCAGACTCAGTAGCCTCGGTTTTTCGGATGACTGCCTTGCCTGGTTCACCAATTACTTTGCAGACAGAGTTCAGTGTGTCAAATCGGAGGGCATGCAGTCCGGTCCTCTGGCAGTCTCTATGGGGGTGCCACAGGGTTCAATTCTCGGGCCGACTCTTTTCTTGGTATATATCAAGGATGTTGCTCTTGCTGCGGGCGATTCCCTGATCCACCTCTACGCAGACGACACCATTCTATATACTTTCGGCCCGTCATTGGACACTGTGCTATCTAACCTCCAAACAAGCTTCAATGCCATACAACACTCCTTCCGTGGCCTCCAACTGCTCTTAAACGCTAGTAAAACCAAATGCATGCTTTTCAACCGATCGCTGCCTGCACCCGCATGCCCGACTAGCATCACCACCCTGGATGGTTCCGACCTTGAATATGTGGACATCTATAAGTACCTAGGTGTCTGGCTAGACTGCAAACTCTCCTTCCAGACTCATATCAAACATCTCCAATCGAAAATCAAATCAAGAGTCGGCTTTCTATTCCGCAACAAAGCCTCCTTCACTCACGCCGCCAAGCTTACCCTAGTAAAACTGACTATCCTACCGATCCTCGACTTTGGCGATGTCATCTACAAAATGGCTTCCAACACTCTACTCAGCAAACCGGATGCAGTCTATCACAGTGCCATCCGTTTTGTCACTAAAGCACCTTATACCACCCACCACTGCGACCTGTATGCTCTAGTCGGCTGGCCCTCGTTACATATTCGTCGCCAGACCCACTGGCTCCAGGTCATCTATAAGTCCATGCTAGGTAAAGCTCCGCCTTATCTCAGTTCACTGGTCACGATGGCAACACCCATCCGTAGCACGCGCTCCAGCAGGTGTATCTCACTGATCATCCCTAAAGCCAACACCTCATTTGGCCGCCTTTCGTTCCAGTACTCTGCTGCCTGTGACTGGAATGAATTGCAAAAATCGCTGAAGTTGGAGACTTTTATCTCCCTCACCAACTTCAAACATCAGCTATCTGAGCAGCTAACCGATCGCTGCAGCTGTACATAGTCTATTGGTAAATAGCCCACCCAATTTCACCTACCTCATCCCCATACTGTTTTTATTTTATTTACTTTTCTGCTCTTTTCCACACCAATATCTCTACCTGTACATGACCATCTGATCATTTATCACTCCAGTGTTAATCTGCAAAATTGTAATTATTCGCCTACCTCCTCATGCCTTTTGCACACATTGTATATAGACTCCCCCCTTTGTTTTCTACTGTGTTATTGACTTGTTAATTGTTTATTCCATGTGTAACTCTGTGTTGTCTGCTCACACTGCTATGCTTTATCTTGGCCAGGTCGCAGTTGCAAATGAGAACTTGTTCTCAACTAGCCTACCTGGTTAAATAAAGGTGAAATAAAAAAAAATAAAAAAACACCGCCATGGTTGTTTTTTCGCGACAAGATGAGTTTGGTCTGTTTGCAGTATGCATGTTGAAGGGGGTGTGTTGTCTACCATCCCATCATTCACTTCCGGAAGGTCCGACAGACGTTGATATGAAACCCAGAATGCGTTGTATATCAACAAACATGGCTCCAGACATAGCTGGAATTAGCTTAGTTCATCATTATCAGTACAACCTTCAAAAAAGTATGTTACATATAATATGTGTCCATTACAATCTATGCAAAATCGGAATGCATGATTTTTTTGACCAGTACTTGAAAATGTGAATAAAACAGTAAATAAATAAACAATTACCACACAAAACATTTTCTGATAGTGATTTATTGACAGTCAATCACGTAACCTCTAACTCCCAATCTGAGCCATTCAGTGTTGCTGTTTATGTATGTAGCTAGTGGGCTAAGCTGTATTAGTAATGTCTTTCAAAAGGAAACAACTCACAAATGCAGAAATTCTGGAGATTTTTATAAATTCTGACAATGAGTCTGAGTATGAAAGTCAGGAATCAGATTTTGACAGTGACAGTGAGGAGCTGCCCCCCAATTTTTTTGCCATTGAGAACCCTGAATCAGGGGACCCCTTGTCCACTGACGAAGTCCCAGGTCCCTTTGAAGATGCTGCTGGTGATGGAGGCAGACAGACAGTGGATCAAGTACGGGAGGTTTGTGGTAGCAGGACGGCCGCCAGCCATTTCACCCCTCCTGACCCTGCTGTTTGCTTTGATGAGTCCCAGTCTGGAGTGCAAAGCCCCTTGTCATTTCCCTCTGAGGCAGATTGCTTCAAGCTGTTTCTGACAGAGGACCTGGTGGGAGACAAAGTAGAGGAGACCAATCACTATGCCTTGGAGCTACAGGAGAAGAGAGAGTCAGGAGTGTGGGGAAACTCGCTAAATGGGTGACAACCACAATTATTGAAATGTATACCTTCCTGGTGACAGTCCATGTCATGGGAATAGTAAAGAAGAACTGCCTAAGAGAATACTGGAGCACAGATCCTATGTTTGCAACTCCCTTCTTTGCCACCCTCTTTTCCCAAGACCGCTTCCTAGTTCTGCTGCGATGCCTGTAATTTGTCAGCAAGGACACTGCCAACCTAAATGACCCTTTACACAAAATAAGAAATGTTCTTACCAGCCTGACATCATTTGATTGGGTCTTTGTGCCATTCAAGGACCTATGCATTGATGAGTCCCTGATATTATGGAAGGGTAGGCTGACGTTCCATCAATATATTCCCTCCAAAAGGCACAGGTTTGGGGTCAAGTTCTTTGTCATGTGCAACGTGAAGACAGGATTTGTCCAGAACATTATAGTCTGCACAGGGTCCACCACTGACATCCAACATTATGAGGGGCTTGGGGTGTCTGGGTCCGTGGTGATGACCAGGCTGGCTCCTCATCTCGGCAAGGGACACACTTTATATGAGGACAATTGGTACAGCAGTCCCACACTCT
Source organism: Oncorhynchus tshawytscha (assembly GCF_018296145.1). Taxonomy (NCBI): domain Eukaryota; kingdom Metazoa; phylum Chordata; class Actinopteri; order Salmoniformes; family Salmonidae; genus Oncorhynchus; species Oncorhynchus tshawytscha. The sequence continues at coordinate 24,375,659 of NC_056461.1, forward strand.
TCCAGCATCTGCTCTCTAGCAGCACAGGGGCCTGTAGCACAGTCAGGTCGAACAGGAAGGGGATGCCGGCATTCGGATGCAGGAAGATGCAGAGAGGGGAGGTGGAGTTCAAGGAGAATGGTCAACAGCTGGCAGTAAAGTGGCATGACAAAGGAGACGTCCACGTCTTGCCCACTGCCTATACAGCAACCATGCCGGCCACAGGGAAGGTGGACCACCAGACAGGAGAGAGAAAGATCAAACCAGACCGTGTGCTTGACTATACCTTCAAATGGGGGCAGCGGATAAGGCCGACATGATAAATAGCTATGTGTAATGTGCTTGGAAAACTGTCAATTGGTACAATAAGATATTTTCCCATCTGATTGACACTGCTGCCTCAATGGCCACATAGTTCACCTCCAACTAACAGGTGAGATGATTACCGAACAAGGTATGTTTTGTAATTGGACAGATCACATACAAATCACATACAGTTTCATTATGCAATTATAGTGAAAATATCTCACCCACCTACCCACTGCCTCATCATCCTCTCCCTTCCCTCATCCTCCCCACTCCCTCTCCCCCATAGGTAAAGTAATTACCTACCAAAAGTACAGAGAGAACCTAATGCGAGAGCTGCTGGAGGTGCACAACACACCCCTCGACGCCCATCCACTGGGGGGCGCCCTGCTGCAGACAATCCCCTACGCCTCACTGCACGGCAAGTCCCTCAAACTGCTGCTCAAGGTAGTCATACATGGAGGTACTGCAAAGCCTGCCTGTCTGGCACCAGGACAAGGAAGCAGAGGAAGTTGACAAAGTACAGGTGTTTAGCTTGTGACACACCTCTATGTGTTTCATCACACTTTGGGGGGTACCATATGCTCAAGCACTACTGAGCACATCTGCATCAATTACTGACTGACTGACTGACTGACTGACTGACTGACTGACTGACTGACTGACGTGACAGGTGACATGACCGGTGATCTGCCATGATATTATGCCTTTAGAGGTGTTGGGTGGAAATGCAGTTGTTGTTCAATCCCTGCATGAATATGAAATATGGGTTATGAATATCCCTAAATTGTCAGTCCTTTCTTGCAGTTTTTTTTCCTGTAGTAAAACAAGTTTTTGTTGTTGTTTTTGTTTAACCACCACCAATACTTCAAATAAGATAGACGACTATCACATATTGGCCTATGTGTTTTCTCGCTGTGTTTTCATACAAAAGCTGGCCTCAATCTTCAGCTCCAAAGACGTCCAGTTCCACTTGGGATATCGGCAAATAATGTTCAATATTGTTTGTGTATGTGGTTTCTGAAAGTACATAATTAAAGAGGAATTATTAGTAATTAGAATACAATATCAGGATATAGCAATACAACAATATTACAAAGAAGTAATATAATAACACTGCTATAAATATAATATATTGTATTAAAAAAACAAAATCGCAAATATGAGTTTTATAATAGTAAGAAACAGTAAATGAGCTCCACAATGGGGCACAGCAGGGCAGAACAGAATTATGCTAAACAGTCCAATTGAAAACAAATCATGGTCATAAGGCCAGGGTAGCTTCAAAAGACAACACAAGCGAATAATTCTCTGACGCAATTTACATTGTTTTACAGAGCTAATAGAAGATCGTAGCTAGCTACATAAGCACGATTGAGTATAACACCATGAAGGTTATGAAATTAGTAACTTTACCTCGCGGGTCCGCGGTTATGAGGAATATAAACAAATGTATTATGCTCCATACATACAAGGAGCTACAGTAGAAACGTCATAACACGACATACAGAAACTATTATAACGTAACAAAGCACTTACTTTGATAGAAACGCACACATGTCAGAAGTTATTATCATATAGTAATGAAAATAACAGTGAAGGCGAAGCAGGCACCAGCTAGATAATGTGAAAAGTTTGTGCAGGTCCTGTTCTGACTGGAGATGTGCACATTTCTGCATACTTGATCTGGGGAACAATAAGTGCTTGGGAAGTTTGTCCGGCTTAGTAATGCCTAAATAAATGTATTGTCCTCAAAAGTGAAATGTCCTACACCTCAATTCAAACTGTTGTTAGAAAATAAAACTTGTTTGAAAAACATTTGAAATTGACAAGTTGAATCAGCCTATAAATAAAAGCAGGCAGTGTGCCTTAGTTTGAGGGCAGTGCGAATTAACTGTCCTGTTGCGTAACAATCACATTTTGTAACAGTAAGCTCGTTCTGACATCACATGCGTAAAAAACACTGGGGCGACCATTAGAGATATTTGGAGCTTGTGAAAAGTTTAAAAGATAAGAGGATGGAATGTGTATGTTTGTGCTTTTCTAATAACCAATTTCTGTGTTATGCAAGTGACTGATTGAACGCCTGAAAGAAATCCTCACTGTAGTATCTGGAATTTGGCAATATGCCCAGACCCTTGTTTTGAGAACGATATCTCAGTTTCATGGTCTCAGCTTGGAGAGAAGAAGACTCGTGAGATATTGGTCTTACACATGCATGAACCAGTATTGGTCGGTCACATGAATGACAGCAAATGTTGATCATAAATTAATTATGAATAATGAATATTTCTGCGTAAGTATATAAGAGATCTAACGGGACTGCTCCGAGAAAGCTCCTGACAGACGTTCACTATGATGCATCAAGATTGTTGGAACCTCTCCAATTAACTGATAATAAACACTGATTCATTTAAGATTGACTTCGGGTGTCCCTTTGTAAGAACTTCCACAAGAACATTAATGAGCGAGCTAGGACGGAAGTAGTCAATATAGTTATTTGTTCAGCACTTTTGAAATGTACAGCGACAGAATTCCGAACATGGGCCGTTCTTACAGTATTCTCCCTGTACACCAAGTGTATGAGAAATTTCTCATAACTGTATGAGAAATAAAGCAGGGTATAGAAGCAGACTTTCTTAGCTACTATCTTAGCTACAGCATACATATCTCCCTGGCATATTGCATCATTTATGCAGCAGCATACAAGTCCTTTTTAGACTCACCTTGGTGGCATGGCGGTCCTTCGTGGGCAAATATTGTCATCAAACTTTGTCATCAAAGTCTGACATTCTCTGGATTTATGGTGCTTTCAAGACATCTGGGAACACGGAAAAAAAACAAAGTTTAATGATCGTTCAGGTCGGATCTCTAGAAAGAGGCCCGAGTTCCCAACTTGGAATTCCGAGTTTGATGACCGTTCAAAACGTATTTTGCCAGTCGAAGCTTGTTTTTTCCCGAGTTCCCAGTTGTCTTGAACTCACTGAAGTCTGAGATTTCTGAGTTTCCAGTTGTTTTGAATACGGCAGAAATCATGCTGGATTGACAGCATGGCAAATGTTGAATGTTTATCATATTAAGCTTGGAAAAGAGACTTCTTCAGGATCAGTGGGTCCCCTGCAGGACAGTTGAGCTAACATAGGCTAATGCGATTAGTATGAGGTTGTAAGTAACAAGAACATTTCCCAGGACATAGATATATCTGATATTTTGTTAATCTAACTGCACTGTCCAATTTACAGTCACGATTACAGTGAAAGAATACCATGCTATTGTTTGAGGAGAGTGCACAGTTTTGAACATTAAAAGTTATTAACAAACCAATGAGGCACATTTGGGCAGCCTTGAAACAATATTTTCATCAGAAATACAATGATTCATTGGATCAATCTAAAACTTTGTACATACACTGCTGCCATCTACTGGCCAACATTTAAATTGCAGCTGGGCTGGAATAATACATTTTTGGCCTTTCTCTTGCATTTCAAAGATGATGGTACAAAAAAAAGGTATTTAAAAAAAAATGGTATTATCTTTTTCCAGATCGAATGTGTTATATTCTCCTACATTCCTTTCACATTTCCACAAACTTCAAAGTGTTTCCTTTCAAATGGTACCAATAATGTGCATATCCTTGCTTCAGGGCCTGAGCTACAGGCAGTTCGATTTGGATATTTTTTGTGATAAAAAAAAGGGTCTGATCCTGGATCGGTGTTCCTATACCGGGATGGTTGAGCTAACGTGCGCAAATGTGATTAGCATGACACGTTATTTGCCATCATTATGAGACTGTAGAAAGATACAGTACCTTCATCAGCAAAACTTTGGTTAAACATATTTGACGTGTGTATGCTTTACTGTTTTTGAGCAGACGGCTTCTCACTCGTGAACATAGAGAACGTTATGCTCTTGGAATTGTGACCCTCTTTCCTTCATTAAGAGATCCTTTTTCCACCAAAGACTATGTAAGTGCTGATATTTTGACACTTGTTCTGTGGACTGAAAGGGGCATCAAACAGTTATAGAATCAAGTCTACAAATAATAATCATTTGACTACCATGTTGGTAATCTTTTCCCACATCTAAGGAACACTTCTATGATACTAACACAGGCAAAGGATTTCTGAATTATCGCGTGAAGACGATATCAATGAAGACCTCACTTCGACCCATCAAGAAGAGTATTTCACTCAGTCGGGAGGCCCAACCCATAGGAGGAAGATTGACCTGGATCACCAGCTTGTTGGTGATGCTTGCAAGGAGACCATATAATTTCTTGTCCACTTTGTCGATGAAAACAAATCTATTAGAAGATGAAGGAAGTGTTCCAGTATCACCAGGAGCTAGTTTATAGTCCAGACAGAAGCACAGATGTCCTCACAGTATTTCCCAGGTTTCTGGGCATCAAAGGATTGGTGAGTGATGAAATATATCTTGCAATCAGAACTACAGGCTATTTGTCTGATTGAGAGCATGATTTTGTTTGGTCATGAAGTTGAGTTGATCCACTTTGTTTTAAGTGAATCAGGATGTTCGCCGATGAAACATCCTCTAAGCTCCTTGAAAAGTGGGACACTATATTGAAGCCTAAATTCATCAAACTGTCAAAATCCCTGACTACGACCACCAATTTGCGTCACCTCCAGAAGTCTGCAGAAAAACTGCCAGAAAATGACAGCGAAAACAAGTGGATTATCTCGTGGGTGGTGCAATGTTTCAAACTCAGCGATTGTTTTATGTGATTTGGGGTGTTTGCCTTTCCTTGCACTCAGACTGGGACAATGATATGTCCTCCCTGCTGCTGCTGCTTCATCTCCTCCCACCACCAACAGGAGGGAGGAGAACCTGGTTGCATCACTGCCTGGTACGGCAATTGCTCGGCCTCTGACCACAAGGCACTACAGAGGGTAGTGCGTATAGCACAGTACATCATTGGTGCTAAGCTGCCTGCCATCCAGGACCACTACACCAGGCGGTGTCAGAGGAAGACCCTAAAAAATGTCAAAGACCCCAGCCACCCCAGTCATAGACTGTTCTATGAGAGGCACTCTGTTCGCAGAGTGCCAAGTCCAGGACAAAAAGGCTTCTCAACAGTTTTTACCCCCAAGCCATAAGACTCCTGAACAGGTAATCAAATGGCTACCCGGACTATTTGCATTGTGTGACCCCCCAACCCCTCTTTTTATGCTGCTGCTACTCACTGTCTATCATATACAGCGGGGAGAACAAGTATTTTATACACTGCCGATTTTGCAGGTTTTCCTACTTACAAAGCATGTAGACGTCTGTAATTTCTATCATAGGTACACTTCAACTGTGAGAGACGGAATCTAAAACAAAAATCCAGAAAATCACATTGTATGATTTTTAAGTAATTAATTTGCATTTTAGTGTATCAAATACAGTGTAGTGTATCAAATACTTGTTCTCCCCACTGTATGTATAGTCACTTTAACTATACATTCATGTACATACTACTTCAATTGGGCCGACCAACCAGTGCTACCACACATTGGCTAACCGGGCTGTCAGCATTGTGTCCCACCCACCACCCGCCAACCCCTCTTTGCGCTACTGCTACTCTCTGTTCATCATAAATGCATAATCACTTTAACCATATCTACATGTAAATACTACCTCAATCAGCCTGACTAACCGGTGTCTGTATGTAGCCTCGCTACTTTTATAGCCTAGCTACTGTATATAGCCTGTCTTTTTCCTGTTGTTTTATTTCTTGAACTACCTATTGTTCACCTAATACTTTTTTTGCACTATTGATTAGAGCCTGTAAGTAAGCATTTCACTGTAAGGTCTACACCTGTTGTATTGGGCGCATGTAAACTTTGACTTGATTTGAAGATGAGCGCAAGTAATGCTGTGGGCAGACAAGTACACTTTCCTAAGATAAGATGATATAGTAATTGTTATGTAATTTATTTTTTCCACATTAACATGTGGAGAGTGACTTAAAAATGTCCTTTGTGTGTTGCAGTTATGATGCAGCACTGAAGACCATCTTAATGGGAGCCATGGTCGACAGCCATACCTCCTTGCCGTCGGAAAAAGACAGAGCAAGATTGACAACTACTACATCGTGGTGGACATGAGGCTTGTTCCCTGCCAGGCAACTAGAGGTCTGTGTGTTTGATGAACTGTTCAAAGCCCACTTTGTCTTTAACCTGACGTATGATGATGCTCTTGTCAAATTCTACACATATGTGCCGACAACCATCTACAAAATTGATGTAGGCAAAACAAGAGAGGCCCCTAGAGTGACAGAGTTGAGGACAAAACTTCTTAACTAGATAAATGTATGTTACGGTGCTTTGGTTGTCAAGCGTTGCACAGAAACAGCCAGTCATTGATATCTCATTTGAGATTTGAGCATAGCTTCTATCCCTCCACCAGGTTTAGATTGGTCTGTGCTCAAGATGGTTGTAGATGGAAGTTTTCAACATACTCAGTTTTAGAAAACATTTAGAAAACATTTGAATAGTTTTCACGCCCTGACCTTAGTTATCTTTGTTTTCTTTATTATTTAGTTAGGTCAGGGTGTGACAGTGGTGGTTTGTGGTAGTGTTTTCGCTAGTCTAGGTGTTTTTGCAAGTCTAGGTGTTTTTATGTCTATGGTTGCCTAGATTGGTTCTCAATCAGAGGCAGCTGTTTATCGTTGTCTCTGATTGGGAACCCTATTTAGGTAGCCATATTCCTTGGTTATTTTGTGGGTTGTTATTCTGTGTTTAGTTGCCTGTCTGCACTAGCCATATTAGCGGCACAGTTGGTTTTGTTCAGTGGTGCATTTGGTTATTAAAGTAGAATGTATGCTTGCTGTGCCTTGGTCCCCTGTTTATGATGACCGTGACAATAGTATTCATAAGGATATTGGTCAAGTAGCGTTCAGCTTAGAAGGGCCCTCTCATGTTGCTCGTTCTCCAGTCCAGCCAGAAGCTCCACAAATGGGTGGCGACATCGGTTTCCCACATAAAGAAGAATAGACATAGTCATGCTAAAGATATGCGTGCCTCCATCAATATGTGTGCCAAGTTGCAAGCTAGTGGAGTTGCAAATAGTGTTGTGTTAACAATAGTGTGTGATTTAGAAGAGCTTACTACTGGAATGCACTCCCAAATTAAACAAGATGTTCTGTCAGTTATGCCTATGGATAACCGCTCTACATATGCTGTAAAGTATAGTTTTGAGTAGCACAGAAACCAAGGGAACAAAGTACTTCAACCAAAAAACGGGGTGTTGTTGTGGAGCCTGCAGAAGTAGGTTTGGGAGTTAGATGTGATAGGAGTCGAAATAAACAAACAGACGTGTATGATCAAATCCCAGTGAAAGACACTGTTCTATATATTCATATACTGGAAACATTGACGTTCATATTAAATCTGTAAGTTATTGGAAAATGCACCTAGGGATACATCTTTGGAAGTCACTTATGGAGACTGTGATGGAAGTTACTTTTAGACTCATCCTTTGTTCTCAAAACATATAAATGCTTTACAGATCCAATTGTACTATGATGACTTTGAAACTGCCAACCCGTTTGGATCCAAGTGTGGTGCCATTTATTTTGTCCTCGGGAATCTGCCACCCAAGTTTAACTCTGCTGTGATGTATATTATTTTATTATCAAGATCTTAAGAAATATGGCTTTGATGCCATTCTAGAGCCCTTGGTTAATGATGAAAAAAAAACTGGAGAGTGATGGTTTAAATTAGCCTTTTTCAACTGATAGTGTTTATGGCATTATCTAAAAAATAACTGGAGACGATTTGGGGATGCATGAATTCCTTGGTTTCACAGAGTCCTTCAGTGGTCATTACTGTTGCCAGTTCTGTTTGATAGAAAAGTCTAATGCTCAGACGGTTTACAGTGAGGATTGTCTTGCATGGTAAAAAAACATTTGAAATGCATTTGAATCAGTTGCAATCAGACCCACAGCTCCCATCTCTGTATGGTGTAAAGACAAATTCTAAACTAAACAGTTTGCAGCACTTTCATGTTTGTAGTAGTTATGTGGACATAATGCATGACAGTCCAACAAAAGTCAACCTAGAGAACAGTAGAAATAGCATAGCACTTAATTATATTCAAACTCAGTGTCTTGTTAGAAATATTCCCTATGGTGATGTTGTTCAACCAGGAAATGAGAACTGGAATTTGCTGCTCATCTTACTGCTAATAATCAATATTGTTTTTCCCCTTTTCTTAGCCAGGGCATGACTGTGTGTCTGAAGCATTTCATAATTGAACACACTTTTCAAACATTTTTACCCACATAAAAACGTAATACCCAAACATCTCTGTATGATGCGTTACCCAGCACGTATAAGACAAATACTGTAGGTCCTTTATTAAATACAGTTGAAGTCAGAAATGTACATACACCTTAGCCAAATACATTTAAACTCAGTTTTTAACTATTCCTGACATTTATTCCAAGTAAAAATTCCCTGTCTTAGGTCAGTTAGGATCACCACTTTATTTTAAGAATGTGTAATGTCAGAATAATAGTAGAGAGATTTATTTCAGCTTTTATTTCTTTCATCACATTCCTAGTGGGTCAGAAGATTACATACACTCAATTAGTTTTTGGTAGCATTGCCTTTAAAATTTTTAACTTGGATCAAACATTTTGGGAAGCCTTCCCCAAGCTTCCCACAATAAATTGGATCAATTTTGGCCAATTCCTCCTGAAAGAGCTGGTGTAACCGAGTCAGGTTTGTCGGCCTCCTTGCTCGCACAAGCTTTTTCAGTTCTGCCCACAAAGTTTCTATAGGGTTGAGGTCAGGGCTTTGTGATGGCCACTCCAATACTTTGTCTTTGTTGTCCTTAAGCCATTTTGCCACAACTTTGGAAGTATGCTTGGGGTCATTGTCCATTTGGAAGACTGATTTGCGACCAAGCTTTAACTTTCTGACTGATGTCTTGAGATGTTGCTTCAATATAGCCACATCATTTTCCTTCCTCATGAAGCCATCTATTTTGTGAAGTGCTGTTTTCCCTCCTGCAGCAAAGCACCCCCACAACATGATGTTGCCACCTCCGTGCTTCACGGTTGGGATGGTGTTCTTCGGCTTGCAAACCTCCCCCTTTTTCCTCCAAACATAACGATGGTCATTATGGCCAAACAGTTCTATTTTTGTTTCATCAGACCAGAGGACGTTTCTCCAAAAAGTATGATCTTTGTCCCCATGTGCAGTTGCAAACCGTAGTCTGGCTCATTTATGGCGATGTTGGAGCAGTGGCTTCTTCCTTGCTAAGAAGCCTTTCAGGTTATGTCGATATAGGACTAGTTTTACTGTGGATATAGATACTTTTGTACCTGTTTCCTCCAGCATCTCCACGAGGTCATTTGCTGTTGTTCTGTGATTGATTTGCACTTTTCGCACCAAAGTACGTTTATCTCTAGAAGACAGAACGCGTCTCCTTCCTGAGCGGTATGATGGCTGCGTGGTCCCATGGTGTTTATACTTGCATGCAATTGTTTGAACAGATGAACGTGGTACCTTCAGACACTTGGAAATTGCTCCCAAGGATGAACCCGACGTGTAGAGGTCTACAATTTTTTTTCTGAGGTCTTGGCTGATATCTTTTGATTTTCCCATGATTTTCCCATGTCAAGCAAAGAGGCACTGAGTTTGAAGGTAGGCCTTGAAATTCATCCACAGGTACACCTCCAAATGACTCAAATGATGTCAATTAGCCTATCAGCAGCTTCTAAAGCCATGACACCATTTTCTGGAATTTTCCAAGCTGTTTAAAGGCACAGTCAACTTAGTGTTCTGTACACTTCTGACCCACTGGAATTGTGATACAGTGAATTATAGGTGAAATAATCTGTCTGTAAACAATTGTTGGAAAAATTACTTGTGTCATGCACAAAGTAGATGTCCTAACCAACTTGCCAAAACTATAGTTTGTTAACAAGAAATATGTGGAGTGGTTGAAAAATGAGTTTTACTGACTCCAACCTAAGTCTATGTATACTTTTGACTTCAACTGTAGGTGGAGCATGATGTTAGAGGCAAAGCACTAACTCTTTTAGAACACTCTAAAAACCTTCAAGAACATTACTAAGTCCCTTGCCAAAAAACACAGATTTGCTAGGGAGACATCACCATTGTCACAAACTGAGTATGTAATGATGAAAGCATTTTCCCTGAGTCATTATACTCGTGGTGAGGAGTTGGCAGCCTCACTTCAGGTCACAATGCAGAAAGCCATTTTCTTTACCAGCTTGGATAAGATAGATGGCACGGAGTACAGAGAGTGACTGTTAGTTTGCAGTAATATGGAGCATGAAATGCCAGTCTTTTGTAAAATAACTAAGATCATTATGGTTGACAATATTGTATACCTATTGCTTGACAAGTTGCATACTGATAATTTCAGTGGATATTACCATGCATTTGCTGTGGTTGATGGTGTTCATGACAAAGTTGTTGTGTAAGTTGATGATCTGACATTTTATAAGCCTTTTGTCCTTCAAAGTGCTTATGGTGCAGATGAGAGCCTTACGTTGTTCCTTTGTTTGACATTATTGAGTAATGTATTATTGGCAACTTTGTCAAGAAAATTGCATACCTAGTCTTCCACTTGTGTTAAATAGCAACTCCGCAAATACTCTTGTTCTCAGATAGTACATGTACTGAGGTGCCTATGATGCACTGATTTCATTTTGATGCGCCTGTGATGCACAGATTTCATTCTGATGTGCCTGTGATGCACTGATTTCATTTGAATGTGTCTGTGATGCACAGATTTCATTCTGATGTGCCTGTGATGCACTGATTTCATTCTGATGCGTCTGTGATGCACTGATTTCATTTGAATGTGTCTGTGATGTACTGATTTCATTCTGATGCGACTGATGCACTGATTTCATTTGAATGTGTCTGTGATGTACTGATTTAATTTGAATGTGTCTGTGATGCACTGATTTAATTTGAATGTGTCTGTGATGTACTGATTTAATTTGAATGTGCCTGTGATGTACTGATTTAATTTGAATGTGTCTGTGATGCACTGATTTAATTTGAATGTGTCTGTCATGTACTGATTTCATTCTGATGCGTCTGTGATGCACTGATTTCATTTGAATGTGTCTGTGATGTACTGATTTAATTTGAATGTGTCTGTGATGCACTGATTTAATTTGAATGTGTCTGTGATGTACTGATTTAATTTGAATGTGTCTGTGATGTACTGATTTAATTTGAATGTGTCTGTGATGCACTGATTTAATTTGAATGCGTCTGTGATGTAATTTGAATGTGTCTGTGATGTACTGATTTAATTTGAATGTGTCTGTGATGCACTGATTTCATTCTGATGCGTCTGTGATGCACTGATTTCATTTGAATGTGTCTGTGATGCACTGATTTCATTCTGATGCACCCGCTCTTTGTGGCCTAAATAAATTAAACAAATCAGTCACTACTCTTGTAACAAATCCTTTATTGCTCCTGTTTAACTCACCTACAACTTGCAGGCTTGATTTATGAGTGGGAGAGAACCAGACAAAATATGATTTTCATAGTGTGAATATTTAGCACTTCCTGGTGTCAATTCAGGTACAGGATGCATTCTCTAGAGTTGATCATCAACACTGAAAGGTGTTGCTGCTTAATACTGAGGGTATTGAACAACATCTAAAGTGTCATATTTCAAAGTGTTACATTAACACTGAGTGACCCTATATAAACACTGGATGAGTGTTGAACAAAAAAAACATGGGTAATTTGAACAACACCTGAAGTGTTATATCTTAACACTCGGAGTGTTTCAATGTTAACACTACAAAAAGTGTTAGATTAACACTGATGAGAGTGGACCTATATAAACACTGGACATAAGATGAACATGCCTGGTGTTAAATTAACACTTTCACATTTTCTGTGTATCCAGTCAACCATGGATGAATGATAATATACCTAGCTACACATTGACATTATGGTGTTCTTTGTTGGGCATATCATATGTCCATTTAGCCTACATAAACACAATGTCACTCTGAATTTACTTTCACATACAGTTGTGCAAAAAAGTTGTCTATTAAAATCTGAAATTCAACATATCAACCACCCAAAAACTTTTATTTAATGTGTTTATGTGCAATTTCAACTTATACATAGTTCTGGTTAAGGTTAAGTCAATGTATTTAAGTTTAAGTTTGACCTAAATGTCAATGTTTACAATGCATGTTGAAATGAGATGCAAACAGTACTGGTTTCAAATCCAATGTATTTTTCACATTTATTCTACGACACAATTCGTTGACAAATTACATTGAAACAACATTGATTCAACCAGTGTCTGCCTAGTGGGTACTGATTCATACAGTACCTGTAAGTGAATTGTTCCCATGTACTGTAATCATACAAAAGGCAGGACACACAATGTGAACAGAAACATTAAAAGGGCAGATTACCCTACTTGCAAGCCCATTGTGACACTGTGGCTTTAATGTTTTACCTTACCCCAGAGTATAATACAGTTCCACAATCTTTGCTTAAGGGAATTAATTTTAACAGTGTTTGGTTTTAATTGCTGAATGTGTGCTGATTTTAACCTTCATTTGTTTCTGTTTGAGGCCTCCTGGAGAATACACTGATCTAATTAGCGTTGCTTTCTGATGGAGGCAGGTGCCCTCCTGTGAGATCATGATGACTGGTGAATGTTACCCATCTGCCAACGTCTACTGCTGTGTTAGCAAATGTGCCGCCCCATCGCCTAATGAGGCCGCGCCTGTGACGCCACATTACAACCAGTTAGGAGGGGAAGCTCACCATAGGCTCTGGTCCTGCGGCAGTATGCTGTTGTTATATCTTGACAAATGTAATAACGTATGTGACTATGCACATTATTTTGGGCAATCTATTGTTTTGAAGGAGCAGTTCAAGATTTCACTGACAGTGTGTTTTTTTTAGACAACTCGTAACACAAAACATTTTATACAGTCATAAAGCTGTCATGAGATGACACCTGCAGAGGTGTCACGTCCTGACCATAGAAAGCCTTTCTTTTCTATGGTGGAGTAGTTCAGGGCGTGACTGGGGGGTGTTCTAGTTTATTATTTCTATGTGTAGTCTAGTTTTTGTATTTCTGTGTTGGCCTGGTATGGTTCCCAATCAGAGGCAGCGGTTTATCGTTGTCTCTGATTGGGGATTTTATTTAGGCAGCCTTTTCCCACCTGTTGTTTGTGGGATCTTGTTTTTGTATTGTTGCTTTTGAGCTCTTCAAGGCAGTACATTCGTTTGTTTGTTTCTCTTTATTGTTTTGTTGCTGGTTCACATTTAAATAAATTATGGACCCAAATCACGCTGCGCCTTGGTCTACCCATTTTGACGAGCGTTACAAGAGGATCTTAAAATATTGTACATTTTTTATTTTAAGGTCTTTATTTTAGAAGATTCTTGATCTCAGTAAGCAATTTTATTTTAGCTGTAAGCTCCCAAAAACAATTCCCACAAAATCCCAAGAGCCATGAAGAAGTTTTCCTGACGCTTCTCATTTTCAGGAGCAAGTCTTCAGGAGCAGGTTCTAAGGAATGCGAATTGACTGTGAAATTAATTCACTAAGAGTTGCAAAGGCTTTTGGGATTCTGTACTTATTGGCGGCATTAGTCACTTCCTGAAAGGAAAATAAATCAATTAAAGTGTTTAACTTTAACCAAACATCAGCATATATCCCAGCACACAGTGCATACAGTGCATTCAGAAAGTATTCAGACCCCTTTACTTTTTCCACATTTTGTTACATTACAGCCTTATTCTAAGATGGATTAAATACATTGTTTTCCTCATTAATCTATACACAATACCCCATAATGACAAAGCAAAAACAGGTTTGTAGGAATGTTTGCAAATTTATATTTTAAAAACTTAATTACATAAGTATTCACACCTTTTGCTATGAGACTCGAAAATGAGCTTCCATTGTTCATCCTTGAGATATTTCTACAACTTGTTTGGAGTCCACTTGTGGTAAATTCAATTAATTGAACATGATTTGGAAAGGCACACACCGGTCTATATAAGGTCCCACAGTTGACAGTGCATGTCAGAGCGAAAAACAAGCCAAGAGGTCAAAGGACTTGTTTGTAGAGCTCCGAGAAAGGATTGTGTTGAGGTACAGATCTGGGGAAGGGTACCAGAAAATGTCCGCAGCATTGAAGGTCCCCAAGAACACAGTGGCCTCCATCATTATTATATGGAAGAATTTTGAACCACCAAGACTCTTCCTATAGCTGGCTGTCTGGTTAAACTGAGCAATCGGGGGAGAAGGGCCTTGGTCATGGAGGTGACCAAGAATCCGATGGTCACTTTGACAGAGCTCCAGGCACATGACAGCCCGCTTGAAGTTTGCCAAAAGGAACCTAAAGGACTCTCAGAGTATGAGAAACAAGATTCTCTAGTCTGATGAAACCAAGATTGAATCCTTTGGCCTGAATGCCAAGCTTCACGTCTGGAGGAAACCTGGCACCATCCCTACGGTGAAGCATGGGGGTGTCAGCATGATGCTGTGAGAATGTTTTTCAGCGGCAGGGACTGGGAGACTAGTCAGAATTGAGGGAAAGATGGCTGTGCAGCAATGCTCCCCATCCAACCTGACAGAAGTTGAGAGGACCTGCAGAGAAGAATGGGAGAAACTCGCCAAATACAGGTGTGCCAAGATTGTCACTGCCAAAGGTGCTTCAACAAAGTACTGAGTAAAGGGTCTGAATACTTATGTAAATGTCATGTTTCAGTTGTTTATTTTTTTATAAATTTGCAAACATTTCTAAAAACCTGTTTTTTTATTTGTCATTATGGGGTATAGTTTATAGATCGATGAAGGAAAAAATATATAATTTATTCCATTTTAGAGTAAGGCTGGTGTGTGGTGAGTAGCTAGCTAGCTATGATACTGTGATGTAAGTAGCTAAATATACTGAAGAAAAATATAAACGCAACAGTTAAAGTTTTCGTCCTATGTTGCAGACGTTGAAATAAAAGATCTCAGAAATGTCCCATATGCACAAAAAGCGAATTCCTCTCAAACGTTGTGCACAACTTTGTTTAAATCTATGTTATTGAGCATTTCTTTGTTAATGCAGGGAGTGGTCTCATTGGATAAGTTGTATATTCCCTACTTTAATTTAAACTCCCATCTTTTTTTGCTCTAGTTGGCCGCCCACAGGAAGGGATGCAGTCCAGATGAATGGTGGAGCACTGTTTGTAGAGAGCAAGTGTAGAGAGCAAGTGGCTGCTGGAGATTGTGATATGAACTGTTTAAAGAAAATGGGCATCACTTCCTGTGTGCCCTTTTTAGTTCTTGTCTTTTTGGTTTGTTTGTAGTTTGATTAACTTTTAACTTGTATTGGTTTCAAATGTGTTCCTGAGCCTGAGAATGGTCACTGTAACCAAAAAGGAATGGCTTCGGGACAAGTCTCTTAATGTCCTTGTGTGGCCCAGCCAGAGCTGTACTTGAACCTGATTGAACATCTCTGGAGAGACCTGAAAATAGTTGTGCAGCGACACTCCCTATCCAACCTGACAGAGCTTGAAAGCATCTGCAGAGAAGAATGGGAGAAACTCCCCAAATACAGGTGTGCCAAGCTTGTAGCATCATACCCAAGAAGACTTGAGGCTGTAATTGCTATGGTGTGTGTTTCCCAGAGATGGTAACGTTAATAACAACATGACCTGCACCAAAGTCAGATTAGGATATGGGCCAAGGACTAGATGAAGTGTATTTTTGCTACTACTTTCACCCCTTTTAGTCTTGAAATATTTGGTTGTTAATACACTACCTTACTCACCCTTTCAGCACATGGCCTCACATATGAATCCTTAAAGAGAGGGGTGGGGCTAAGGCTTAAGAGGGTGTGAACGATATTGAATTTGTGTATACAAAAAGGGACTCTCAAGGGGCATTTTCTCAAAAGTGGGGTTACAAGTTTATCAGCTTTCATCTCAGAATAATTTTTCCATTGTTCCTCAACTGCAATGTATGATTTACCATTTTCTACTCTCTACTTTTATCTAATTTTGCTACGTAGGACCAAATCGAGCCGGTTGGTCACAAATGTCAAATTCCCAAACGTTTTATGAAATTATGAAAATGTGAATGGTGCTTACTTCTCAGAAAATGTAAAAAGAAAAGTGTGGTATTCCTCCTGTGGTATATACTGTATGAACAGATTTTTTAAAATATTTCATGTTGCTAAAACGCTTTCAGTTCCACTTTAATTACAACATGCTCAAAGGGATATTCATTGTCTGCTTTTTATTATTTTTACCCATCTACCAATAGGTGCCCTTCTTTGCAAGGCATTGGAAAACCTCCCTGGTCTTTGTGTGTGAAATTTACTGCTCAACTGCCCTCAGTTACCTTACAGATAATTGTACAGTATATGTGGGAAACAGAGATGAGGTCGCCATTAAAAAATCATGTTAAACACTATTATTGCACATAGAGTCCAAGCATATTATTAATTATTAATTTTTACTCCTGAACTTATGTAGGCTTATCATAACAAAGGGGTTGAATACTGAGAGACATTTAATCTTTTCGTTTTTAACCTTGTCATATCAAATATCTTTTGGGGTCCTCCCATCGTGAGTTTTCTTATGCGCATGATGTCAGAATTCACTCACTGTTCCAAAATGTAATCGTTAGTTGTAATCGAAGTTTGGTGAGATATTTTCAATATAATTGCATAACGGAACTGTGGTTTGATTTGTATGTGAACTGTATGTCCGATTACAAAAAACATTCAGTAATCATCTCACTTGATGAACTGGTGGTGAACTATGTAGCCATTGAGGAGAGCTGTGTTGATCAGATGGAAGAAAAACAAATTCTTATACCACTTGGTGGTTTTCTGAGCGCATGCCACAAAGCTGTTCATCCACTGCCCCCATTTTGCTATTATAGTCAACTACAAAGTCTGATTTGGTCTTTCTCTCTCCCGTGAGGTGGTCCACCTACCCTGGGGCTCGATCTTCTCCTGTAGCTCCAAGGCATAGCAATTGGTCTCCTCCACTATGTCTCCCACCAGCTCCTATGTCAGAAACAGCTTGAAGCACTCTGCCTCAAAAGGAGATGGCAAGGGGCTTTGCACTCCAGACTGGGACTCATCAAAGCCAACAGCAGGGCCAGGAGGGGTGAAAAGGCTGGAGGCCTTCCAGCTACCGCAAACCTACTGTATAGTACTTCATCCACTGTTGGTCTGGCTCCATCACCACCAGCGTCTTCAGAGGGACCTGGGACATTGTTGGTGGGCAAGGGGTCCTCTGATTCAGGGTTCTCAATGGCCACGAGGTTGGGGGGCAGCTCTTCACTGTCAGAATCTGATTCCTCAATGTCTCAAAACTCAATCATTATTGAAATTTACAAAAATCCCATTTGTGAGTTGTCTTCTTTTGAAAGACATTGCTAATGCTACAGCTTAGCCCACTAGCTACATACATAAACAACAACACTGAGTGTCAGTGGTGACGTGATTGGCTGCCGGTGTTATGATACTGATGATTTGTCTCCAGAGTTGGTTTGTTTACATAGCAGGTTAGGATAATTAATGTGGCAGGTTAAGATAATTTACGCAGCAGGTTAGGTGAATTAACGTAGGAAATTAAGATAATGTAAAGGTAAGGAAAATTGTTATGTTTAGGCTTTGCTACAATGCTACAGTTGTCAGCAACTGTTGTCCCTGACACAACCACTAGAAATAGCTGTTGTAGGCCTAGCTACTACACCTAACCTCAATGGTAGAAACGTAAACAAACCAACTCTGGAGACAAATCATCAGTATCATAACACTGGAAAGGGCCACTTGTATCAATAAATCAATGTCAGAAAATATTTCTCTTTATTTAATTTTCTTAAAGTTTTCAAGTTCTGGTGACAAATCATGCATTTCGATAAACTTGGAATAGCTAACACAACATGCCATTGGAACACAGGAGTGATGGTTGTTGATAATGGGCCTCTGTACACCTACAGTGGGGCAAAAAAGCATTTAGTCAGCCACCAATTGTGCAAGTTCTCCCACTTAACAAGATGAGAGAGGCCTGTAATTTTCATCATAGGTACACTTCAACTATGACAGACAAAATTAGAAAAAAAAATCCTGAAAATCACATTGTAGGATTTTGAATGAATTTATTTGCAAATTATGGTGGAAAATAAGTATTTGGTCACCTACAAACAAGCAAGATTTCTGGCTCTCACAGACCTGTAACTTCTTCTTTAAGAGGCTCCTCTGTCCTCCACTCGTTACCTGTATTAATGGCACCTGTTTGAACTTGTTATCACTATAAAAGACACGTGTCCACAACCTCAAACAGTCACAGTCCAAACTCCACTATGGCATTACATACATATATAAAATAAATATGGTTCTAACGACTTTTCCATATAAATCCATATAAATCTTGATAAAATCAAATTCCGACATAAAAAAAACAAAGTAATGCGTGCGCTCTAAACTGCTGACCAGCGAATGCAAACAATGACAGTTCTCTTTCAAGTATTCGTTTCGGTATTTCACTTATGGGATAGGCCTCCAGAGTATTCGTCAGAAGCCTTTATTACACTACACCAGCCATGATTGGCTGGACGTTGAGATGTGTGCGTTGGAAAGGGTGTCCCTTCTACCTTATAAAAGTTCCAACACAGCATCTCTGAGTCATTCAAACACCTCTTCCGCTTTTCATCAGAAAGCTTACCTCGACACGACTACATTTTCCAGAACTAGCTAAACTGTTCACAAACATGAGCTTACAACTCGCTCGCCATGCACTATTCTCTTGACTTCACCATAGTTAGAGGAAAAGTATTGGAGGGAGGAACGAGTACAGCTGTGACACGATTAATTTGTTCACAACTGAGTGAGCTGTACCCAAAGTGTGACTAGAGTTGTTAGCAAGCTAGCCACAATGCTACTGTAGCTAGCTTTTGCGGTTTTACTTTGACAAGAAAAGTGTTTTACTAGCTATATCAAGCTATCTTTTCGAACCTGTTGTTTCGGAAACGGTACCCTGCCATCACACCGAGTGCCACCGTCGGAGATAATCTGCTAATCACTAGCTATCGGACTAGCCTACCACGCTAGTTTTTTTATGACAGCTAAAAACATAGCATCCCATGCTATGGTGACAAAAGCATCTCCATTCTCAAATGAGGAGTAGCTCCCGGCATGAATCTGCTTCCGTGGAAACAAGATATTAGCCAAAGACTCCCACTCGGTGTGCTCCGCTTGCCTTGGGCTGCAACATGCCCAGGAAGTCTCCCCTGGCTCCTGTCCAAACTGTGCCTTCTTCACTGTGAACAGCTTCTGTTGCAGATTCAACAGGACCCTAACATGGGAGCCGGTGTCCCAGATGGCACACCAGAGGCGATGGATATCCCCATGGGGAACCACAGAGCGATGGCTAGCGCCAGCTGGGGCAACCAGCTCGACGCCATTACCCCACCTTTGGAGGACTCCAGCAACGACCCTGAGGCCTCACTGCCAGTTTCCTGATTGGAGTTGATAACAACTCCACAGGGTTTTCCGACAGCCTCCTTTCGGAATCATCAGATGGATATGAAGACTCCTTCGTCCCCTCAGGCCAGGCCACCAAGCCTCCTGCCAGGGAAGGCGGGGCACCATCACCACCAGTTCTCAGTGTGGACCTGCAGGACGTGTGCAAACGTTCTGTGGATAAACTGGTGATTCCCTGGCCCAATGAAGTAGCAGAGGCCACCAAATTCCGCTACTAGGGTAAGAGGCTACCCAAAGCTAAATGGGCAGTCAGGCGATTACTACCAGAGGAGGTTACCCATACCTGGAGTACACCTTTCTCCTCCAAGAACCTTGTCCAAGGTGAGTCGTTGTTGGACTGTGTTGACATGGTGGGGATTGGGCTTCCCCACATGCCCCCCATCGAACCTCTGGTGGCTTCTCATCTACACCCCGGCCAGAAGTCCTCCATCACCTCAGTTGGCCCCACCTTACCAACCAAGTATGAGTGCTTCCAGTCCTCTACACCACAGAAGGTATACAGGTCGGTCGCCACAATGGTGAGCGCTCTCAGCACCACCTCCATGCTCTCGGCATACCAAGCTGAGCTACAGGAGGAGCTAGCTTTCCCACCGGAGCTGAGTATGTGGGATGAGATCTGTATTGCCACAGACCTCAACCTGCATCTTTTTAAAGCCTCTGTCCAGGAGTCAGGAAGAGCGATGGGGCTCATGATATCGCAGGAGAGGGCTCAATGGCTCAACCTATCCACAGTATCTGACAGTGAGAAGCTTAAGATCCTGGATGCTCCAGTAGACCCTTAAAGGTCTCTCTGGTCCCACCATCAAGATGATGCAGAAACGGTGCGAGGAAACAAAGAGGGGGGTGAAGCCCTCCAGCTCTGCCAGCCCAAGAAGACACAGCCCTGTGCCTCCCCTGTGCCTTGCCGCACCTTCGCCCAGGCTGCAGCAGATCGATCCCACTTGATCTTTAAGATCCCCAGACACCCAGCCCCCCAGGCTGCGAGCCCAGGGCAGCAGAGAACCTTGAACCCTAAAGACACTTGGTCTAAAAAGCCTCCCTTCCCACCCATGGCACCAAGGAGCCAGCCTGCCCCTTACCCCACCCAGGGAGTAAGGAGGAAGAAGTGGATGGCCAAGCGATGTTCCCATTGCCAGAGAGGGGAGAACGGCCTTCCCCAAGCGCAGTTCTATCTCTTCCACCAATCCTGAGCCTGTTCTAGGGTGCAAGTTCCCAGGCAGCTTAGTGTTCTTTCCGGTGTACCGGGCCCAAGTCGTCACAGATACAGCCCAAAGAGGAGAAACGACAATGTTCAGGTGGATGCTCTTACAGGACCCCTCCGTTTACCTCACAAACACTCCCCAATGTCAGTTCACATTAAAAATGTTAACACTAGCGCAACCAGGCTAAAGGCCAATGGCACAGTCAGACCTGTTGTAACTCACAAAATCAAAACAAACAGGGTGCATCCCTATAATGACACCATTATGCCACCTGTAGGGGAAGCCCGGTCAGCCAGCTCTGCCTGCCCATGAAGACACTGGCGTGTATGTGCCGTGTCAAACTGGGTACAGGGCACGATAGACAGGGGATACAGACTAAAATTCGCTGTCACCCTGCCTCGATTCAATGGAATCATATTCACTCCGGCTCAGGGGGAATCAGCGTGTGTACTCCGGGAGGAAATCACTAATAGGGAAAATAGGGCAATAAGAATTGTTCTTCCCAAGCAAAGCCCTGCGGTTTTTACTCAAGATATTTCCTTGTTCCAAAAAAGAGGGGCGACATACACCCGATCCAAGATCTACGTGCTCTGAACAGGCACATGAGAAAGTACTCGTTCAGAAAGTTGACACACACTGCTCTGCTACGTTCTGTGCACCCATGCGATTTGTTTGTATCCATCGACGTGAAGGATGCTTACTTTCACATCTCAATATACCCCCCTCACAGGAAATTTCTCAGATTCGTTTTTCAAGGTGTAATCTATCCATTTCTTGTACTCCCTTTCGGCCCCTCACTGTCACCTCGTGTTTTTGTGTTTTTATGAAGTGTACTGAGGCAGAGAGAGAGAATGCCCCACTCAGAGAGAGGGGCATTCGGCTGATGACGCATATAGACGATTGACTGCTGTGGGCACAATCGAGACAAGAGTTCTTAGAACACAGTCAGCTACTATTGGAACACCTTACATTTCTAGGGTTTCAGAATAAACACAGTAAAGAGTGTTCTGATTCCCACGCAGACAATCTCTTTCCTAGGTTTAATCCTATATTTGGTTTCATTCAAAGCTAGCCTTTCAGTGGAACGTATAAGAACATTCCAAGATTGGCTAGCGTTGTTTCGCAGAGGGAACCTGGTCTCTTTCAAAACATACCTGAGGATGCTAGGTTTGATGGCATCGGCTTTAGTAGTCATCCCATTGGGACGTTTGAATATGAGAGGGTTTCAACTCTGGGTCTCTTCTCTAGGTCTGAGCCCAATACATCACAAACATCACCATGTACAGATCTCCATAGACTGCATGGTAGCATTGCACTCCTGGAGACACCGGACGTTTCTGTCACAGGGTGACCAGATGGGCACTGTTTAATCCAGAAAAGTAGTCACGACGGACGCATCTCTCTCGGGTTAGGGTGTGACCTATGAAGGCTGAATGGTCAACGGGGTGTGGGGACCCCATCTCCATTCTACTCACATAAACTGCCTGGAACTCCTTGCAGTGTCCCTAGCATTAAAGTCGTTCCTCCCATTCCTGGAAGGTCGTCATTTTTTTGGTCAGATCAGACAATACCACAGTTGTCGCTTACATAAACAGACAAGTGGGACTGTGATCCCCTCACTTACACACACTGGCACACAGACTGATTATGTGGAGCATCTCCATTCACTGAGAGCTACTCATGTACCGGGAGTACTGAATCTGGAGGCAGATTTACTTTCCAGAGGGAACCCTCTATACAGAGGGTGGAAGTTTCGGCCAGAGGTAGCCAATCACTTTTGGATGCACTTCGGTATGCCAACAGTGGATCTTTATGCGTCAATGGAGAATACTCAGTGTCCTCTGTTCTTTTCCCTGAGGCATCAGGATGCACCAATGGGAGTGGACGCGTTGGTGCACGAGTGGCCACTGGCCCTGATTTCCCCCACCCTAGCCAGGGTGCGGGAGAATGGTCTATCTCTCATGCTAATAGCGCCACATTGGCCAGAGAAACATTGACTAGCGGAGATCACTCAACTAATATGTGGTCATCCGTGGCCCCTCCCCCATGCGTCGGGACCTACTGTGCCATGCGCAAGGGGAGATTTTCAATATTCATCCAGAACGTTTGGCACTGGCCTGTGAATGGTTCAACTTGAACACTGCCGGGCTTCCCGGCAATGTAATTTAGACTATTCAGAGTGGTAGAGCCTCAACTACCAGGTCCCTTTACAATTGTAAATGGCACGTTTGTGGAATGGTGCTCTAAATCACAGACAGTGCCATTCCAGTGCTTGGTCCCGGTAATCCTGTAGTTTCTACAGGAAGTAGCGCACTTGTCATGTGCACAATTTGCACCCGGTAACAATAGGGTATCATTGCGGCCTAACCCTGCCTTTATCCCTAAGATTATTAACCCATCTTTGATGCGTCTTCCCCTTGAGCTTCATATGTTGTGCCCAGTACTCACTCTGTGCATCTATATGGACAGGACTAAGGGATTTATAAAATGTGATCAGTTGTTTGTTTCCTGGGCAAAACCTCACTAAACAACGCCACTCCCACTGGATAGTGGGGGTTATTACTTTGGCATACACAAGTAAGGGTCTCCAGTCTCCTGCTGGCCTACGGGCTTATTCCACTAAAGCAGGTATTCCCACCCCAGGGTTGTGCGGAATGCCATTGGGGGTACGCCAAATAGAAATGTGATTCACATTCAAATTATTATTATGTCTGTTATTTATTTGTTTAAAACATTTTTTTTTCACATTGTCAAGCAGTCCCTTTATATTTTCCAACGGGGCTATACATTTGGGTGAGTTTTGTTTCTGTCCTGAGTAGCCTCGTTTCACTGCCGAAAATGTAAATAAACCATTTTGTCAGCGTCGTGTGTATAGGTGGCAGGGAAGTCAGGCGCAGGAGAGTCAAAATGAAGTGTAAATGGAGTCTTTTAATAAATGTCAACAGAACATGCTCCATAACACTAAAAGGTACAGACATGAAAAAACATGGGTACGAGGACCCGTCGCGCACCAACACAACAAAATAACAACACTGACAATAAAACAATCTCTGACAAAGACATGAGGGGAAACAGAGGGTTAAATACACAACAGGTAATGAATGGGATTGAAAACAGGTGTGTGGGAAGACAAGACAAAACCAATGGAAAATGAAAAATGGATCAATGATGGCTAGAAGACCGGTGACGTCGAACGCCGACCACCACCCGAACAAGGAGAGGCACGAGTAATCACGTTACTCTCTCACGGGAATTCCACTAACGGTCCGTATGTAGCCAAACGTAGCTGCTGCTCATTCAGTTTGCTCGAAAATTGATAAATGGTTAAAAAAATTATGGCCCGCATCCATAGAGACACATACTTGCTATACTTTTTTTACAGCTACTGCCAGCAGTACTACACCTGCACCTGTCGACGACCAAAGTTGTTCTGCTTACATTAACAAATTCAATGCTAGCATCAGTAATGATACATTTGTTGTTAGCCCAGCTAGCATGGACACTGACAGTTGTGAATCTGATGCAGCTGAAGATCTACTGATTGATAAATCCAGAAATCTGGCAATTTTGACCACGTCATTTCCGGTCACAACTTGCAGACTTGTTTACATGTTGCTGTGCGTTTTGTTGCCAACCTATTTTGCTACCTGACAACTTTACGGTTTTTACTTTTTAATTACGTTTATATTTTTGTTTTTTTTCCCTCAACTTTTTCACTCCGGACGCTTTATCTGGACATGGTTCGTCAGGACCTCCAACAGCCGAAGCTAAGTAGTAACATTAACATAATGCCTTCTAATTGCAGTCGCTGTACTCATAATATACAGGAGAACGATCGTCTTACGGCGAGGATAGCTGTGCTACAAGCCCAGCTTCAGACGCAATCGTTAGGCAAGGGTAATTTTAGTGTAGGAAAGGATGAAACAGTGTCTGTGCCACCAGTAAGTACAGATAGTAGTATAAATCCCCTGGCACAGTCCCCACAGCCGGACAACTTTCTCACGGTTTCTGGAAGGAAACCGGTGTCGTTCATTCAGCCAACAGAAACTTTCAACCGGTTTTCCCCATTAAGCAGCAAGTCGGAGTCAGAGGCCAAGCCTTCGCTTGTCTCTACTCCTCCCGTTACGGGGTCTGAGACGCCGAAGCTTCCCAACATTAGCTCTGACAAATTGAAAACTCTAGTCATTGGCGACTCCATTACCCGAAGTATTAGACTTAAAACGAATCATCCAGCGATCATACACTGTTTACCAGGGGCAGGGCTACCGACCGACGTTAAGGCTAATCTGAAGAAGGTGCTGGCTAAAGCTAAAACTGCCGAGTGTAGAGAGTATAGAAATATTGTTATCCACGTCGGCACCAAAGATGTTAGGATGAAACAGTGAGAGATCACCAAGCGCAACATAGCTTCTGCTTGTAAATCAGCTAGAAAGATGTGTCAGCATCGAGTAATTGTCTCTGGCCCCCTCCCAGTTAGGGGGAGTGACAGCAGAGTCTCACAACTCAATCGCTGGTTGAAAACTGTTTTCTGCCCCTCCAAAAAGATAGAATTTGTAGATAATTGGCCCTCTTTCTGGGACGCACCCACAAACAGGACCAAGCCTGACCTGCTGAGGAGTGACGGACTCCATCCTAGCTGGAGGGGTGCTCTCATCTTATCTAGCAACATAGACAGGGCTCTAACTCCTCTAGCTCCACAATGAAATAGGGTGCAGGCCAGGCAGCAGGCTGTTAGCCAGCCTGCCAGCATAGTGGAGTCTGCCACTAGCACAGTCAGTGTAGTCAGCTCAGCTATCACCATTGAGACCGTGTCTGTGCCTCGACCTAGGTTGGACAAAACTAAACAGGGCGGTGTTCACCTTAGCAATCTCACTAGGATAAAGACCTCCATTCCTGTCATTATTGAAAGAGATCAGGATACCTCACATCTCAAAATAGGGCTACTTAATGTTAGATCCCTTACTTCAAAGGCAATTATAGTCAATGAACTAATCACTGATCATAATCTTGATGTGATTGGCCTGACTGAAACATGGCTTAAGCCTGATGAATTTACTGTGTTAAATGAGGCCTCACCTCCTGGTTACACTAGTGACCATATCCCCTGTGCATCCCGCAAAGGCGGAGGTGTTGCTAACGTTTACGATAGCAAATCTCAATTTACAAAAAAAAAATGACGTTTTCGTCTTTTGAGCTTCTAGTCATGAAATCTATGCAGCCTACTCAATCACTTTTTATAGCTACTGTTTACAGGCCTCCTGGGCCATATACAGCGTTCCTCATTGAGTTCCCTGAATTCCTATCGGACCTTGTCGTCATAGCAGATAATATTCTAATCTTTGGTGACTTTAATATTCACATGGAAAAGTCCACAGACCCACTCCAAAAGGCTTTCGGAGCCATCATCTACTCAGTGGGTTTTGTCCAACATGTCTGTGGAACCACTCACT
Organism: Oncorhynchus tshawytscha; assembly: GCF_018296145.1. Lineage (NCBI taxonomy): Eukaryota > Metazoa > Chordata > Actinopteri > Salmoniformes > Salmonidae > Oncorhynchus > Oncorhynchus tshawytscha. The sequence goes on from NC_056461.1 coordinate 24,402,136, forward strand.
GTCACAGTCATACTCTGGACCTAGTTTTGTCCCTTGGAATAAATGTTGTGGATCTTAATGTTTTTCCTCATAATCCTGGACTATCGGACCACCATTTTATTACGTTTGCAATTGCAACAAATAGTCTGCTCAGACCCCAACCAAGGAACATCAAAAGTCATGCTATAAATTCACAGACAACACAAAGATTCCTTGATGTCCTTCCAGATTCCCTCTGTCTACCCATGGACGCCAGAGGACAGAAATCAGTTAACCACCTAACTGAGGAACTCAATTTAACCTTGCGCAATACCCTAGATGCAGTTGCACCCCTAAAAACTAAAAACATTTCTAATAAGAAACTAGCTCCCTGGTACACAGAAAAGCAAGCTTCCAGAAAATTGGAACGGAAATGGCGCCACACCAAACTGGAAGTCTTCCGACTAGCTTGGAAAGACAGTACCGTGCAGTACCGAAGAGCCCTTACTGCTGCTCGATCATCCTATTTTTCTAACTTAATTGAGGAAAATAAGAACAATCTGAAATTCCTTTTTGATACTGTCGCAAAGCTAAGTAAAAAGCAGCATTCCCCAAGAGAGGATGGTTTTCACTTTAGCAGTGATAAATTCATGAACTTCTTTGAGGAAAAGATCATGATTATTAGAAAGCAAATTACGGACTCCTCTTTAAATCTGCATATTCCTTCAAAGCTCAGTTGTCCTGAGTCTGCACAACTCTGCCAGGACCTAGGATCAAGAGAGACGCTCAAGTGTTTTAGTACTATATCTCTTGACACAATGATGAAAATAATCATGGCCTCTATACCTTCAAGTTGCATACTGGACCCTATTCCAACTAAACTACTGAAAGAGCTGCTTCCTGTGCTTGGCCCTCCTATGTTGAACATAATAAACGGCTCTCTATCCACCGGATGTGTACCAAACTCACTAAAAGTGGCAGTAATAAAGCCTCTCTTGAAAAAGCCAAACCTTGACCCAGAAAATATAAAAAACTATCGGCCTATATCGAATCTTCCATTCCTCTCAAAATTTTTAGAAAAGGCTGTTGCGCAGCAACTCATTGCCTTCCTGAAGACAAACAATGTATACGAAATGCTTCAGTCTGGTTTTAGACCCCATCCTAGCACTGAGACTGCACTTGTGAAGGTGGTAAATGACCTTTTAATGGCATCAGACCGAGGCTCTGCATCTGTCCTCGTGCTCCTAGACCTTAGTGCTGCTTTTGATACCATCGATCACCACATTCTTTTGGAGAGATTGGAAAACCAAATTGGTCTACACGGACAAGTTCTGGCCTGGTTTAGATATTATCTGTCAGAAAGATATCAGTTTGTCTCTGTGAATGGTTTGTCCTCTGACACATCAACTGTAAATTTCGGGTGTTCCTCAAGGTTCCGTTTTAGGACCACTATTGTTTTCACTATATATTTTACCTCTTGGGGATGTCATTCGAAAACATAATGTTAACTTTCACTGCTATGCGGATGAGACACAGCTGTACATTTCAATGAAACATGGTGAAGCCCAAAATTGCCCTCGCTAGAAGCATGTGTTTCAGACATAAGGAAGTGGATGGCTGCAAACTTTCCACTTTTAAACTCGGACAAAACAGAGATGCTTGTTCTAGGACCCAAGAAACAAAGAGATCTTCTGTTGAATCTGACAATTAATCTTAATGGTTGTAGGACAGCTTGTAGGACAGCTTTCAAGGACAGCTTTTTGTCATCTATGTATCATTGCAAAAATCAGAAACTTTCTGTTCTAGGTTAGACTACTGCAATGCTCTACTTTCCGGCTACCCGGATAAAGCACTGAATAAACTTCAGTTAGTGCTAAATACGGCTGCTAGAATCCTGACTAGAACTAAAAAATGTGATCATATTACTCCAGTGCTAGCTTCCCTACACTGGCTTCCTGTCAAAGCAAGGGCTGATTTCAAGGTTTTACTGCTAACCTACAAAGCATTACATGGGCTTGCTCCTACCTATCTCTCTGATTTGGTCCTGCCGTACATACCTACACGTACGCTACGGTCACAAGACGCAGGCCTCCTAATTGTCCCTAGAATTTCTAAGCAAACAGCTGGAGGCAGGGCTTTCTCCTATAGAGCTCCATTTTTATGGAACGGTCTGCCTACCCACGTCAGAGACGCAAACTCGGTCTCAACCTTTAAGTCTTTACTGAAGACTCATCTCTTCAGTGGGTCAGATGATTGAGTGTAGTCTGGCCCAGGAGTGGGAAGGTGAACGGAAAGGCTCTGGAGCAACGAACCGCCCTTGCTGTCTCTGCCTGGCCGGTTCCCCTCTTTCCACTGGGATTCTCTGCCTCTAACCCTATTACAGGGGCTGAGTCACTGGCTTACTGGGCTCTCTCATACCGTCCCTGGGAGGGGTGCGTCACCTGAATGGGTTGAGTCACTGATGTAGTCATCCTGTCTGGGTTGGCGCCCCCCCCTTTGGGTTGTGCCGTAGCGGAGATCTTTGTGGGCTATACTCAGCCTTGTCTGAGGATGGTAAGTTGGTAGTTGAAGATATCTCTCTAGTGGTGTGGGGGCTGTGCTTTGGCAAAGTGGGTGGGGTTATATCCTTCCTGTTTGGCCCTGTCCGGGGGTGTCCTCGGATGGGGCCACAGTGTCTCCTGACCCCTCCTGTCTTAGCCTCCAGTATTTATGCTGCAGTAGTTTATGTGTCGGGGGGCTAGGGTCAGTTTGTTATATCTGGAGTACTTCTCCTGTCCTATTCGGTGTCCTGTGTGAATTTAAGTGTGCTCTCTCTAATTCTCGCTTTCTCTCTTTCTTTCTCTCTCTCGGAGGACCTGAGCCCTAGGACCATGCCTCAGAACTACCTGACATGATGACTCCTTGCTGTCCCCAGTCCACCTGGCCGTGCTGCTGCTCCAGTTTCAACTGTTCTGCCTTATTATTATTGGACCATGCTGGTCATTTATGAACATTTGAACATCTTGGCCATGTTCTGTTATAATCTCCACCCGGCACTGCCAGAAGAGGACTGGCCACCCCACATAGCCTGGTTCCTCTCTAGGTTTCTTCCTAGGTTTTGGCCTTTCTAGGGAGTTTTTCCTAGCCACCGTGCTTCTACACCTGCATTGCTTGCTGTTTGGGGTTGGGCTGGGTTTCAGTACAGCACTTTGAGATATCAGCTGATGTACGAAGGGCTATATAAATAAATTTGATTTGATTTGATACTGCCCCCTTACCTGGGAGAGCACGAAACAACAGACAGGGACGTTGGACCATCGAAGAGGAGCAAATATGATGAAATCTACATTGATTGGAGTTCACTTACACTACCGTTCAAAAGTTTGGGGTCACTTAGAAATGTCCTTGTTTTTGAAAGAAAAGCACTTTTTTGGTCCATTACAATAACATAAAAATGATCAGAAATAAAGTATAGATATTGTTAATGTTGTAAATGACTATTATAGCAGGAAACTGACCATTTATTTTATGGAATATCTACATAGGCGTTCAGAGGCCCATTATCAGCAACCATCACTCCTGTGTTCCAATTTAACTAACGTTGTGTTAACTAATCCAAGTTTATCATTTTAAAAGGCTAATTGATCATTAGAAAACCCTTTTGCAATTATGTTAGCACACCTGAAAACTGTTGTTCTGATTAAGAAAGCAATAAAACTGGCCTTCATTAGACTAATTGAGTATCTGGAGCATCTGCCTTCACAGAACAGAGCAAACTGGCTCAAACCAGAATAGAAAGAGGTGTGTTATGCCCCGGTGCACAACTGAGCAAGAGGACAAGTACATGTCTAGTTTGAGAAACAGATGCCTCACGTCCTCAGCTGGCAGCTTCATTAACTAGTACCTGCAAAACACCAGTCTCAACGTCAACAGTGAGGAGGTGACTCCAGGAGGCTCTGTCCAATGTTTGTGTTCTTTTGCCCATCTTAATCTTTTCTTTTTATTGGTCAGTCTGAGATTTGGCTTTTTCTTTGCAACTCTGCCTAGAGGGACAGCATCCCGGAGTCATCTCTTCACTGTTGATGTTGAAACAGGTGTTTTGTGGGTACTCTTTACTGAAGCTGCCAGCTGAGGACGTGAGGCATCTGTTTCTCAAACTAGACATGTACTTGTCCTCTTCCTCAGTTGTGCACCGGGGCCTCCCACTCCATGTACAATTTAATGCTTTTACAACATACAGAAGTGCGTTGGTTATTATCAAGGGGCAAAGAGTTTACATGTTTTTTTTAAATTGAGAGACGAGCTTAAAGTTTTCTTTACTGACCATCATTTTCCCTTGTCTGACCGCTTGCAAGATGATAAGTTTCTCACACGACTGGCCTATCTGGGTGATGTTTATTCTCACCAGAATAATCTGAATCTAGGATTACAGGGACTCTCCACAACTATATTCAATGTGTGGGACAAAATTGAGGCTATGATTAAGAAGTTGGAGCTCTTCTCTGTCTACATTAATAAGGACAACACACAGGTCTTTCCATCATTGTATGATTTTTTTGTGTGCAAATGAACTCAAGCTTACGGACAATGTCAAATGTGATATAGCGAAGCACCTGAGTGAGTTGGGTGAGTGACTATGCAGGTAGTTTCCTGAAACGGATGACACAAACAACTGGATTCATTATCCCTTTCAAGCCCTGCCTCCAGTCCACTTGTCGATATCAGAAAAAGAGGGCCTCGTCAAAAATGCAACAAGTGGTTCTGTGAAAACTGAATTTAATCCAGATTTCTGGATTGGGCTGCGCTCAGAGTATCATGCCTTGGCAAATCGTCTGTTAACCCTCCCGTCGTCCTCGTATTGTGTCTACACCCCGCGTCCTCCATGTCACCCTGTCACATTTTGGCTAAAGGCCCAATGGGCGCAAGTGTGACAGTATGTGTGTGAACAGCCTTTGCAGATGTATTTCTTACACCTGCAGAACACCGTGTGCGTCTTGGAATCCTTCTTCGGTGGGCAGAGCTGACACCTCTTCCTCTTACTTGCCCTGGTGGCTGGGGCAACGCGCGGCGCAGCGTGCGGGGCAGCGGCGGGCTCCTCATGCTGTTGATCACGAGCCGCCGTAGCACTCTATAGGACTTTGACAAGTGCTGACGCAGCTTCGGTGTGGGGGAGATGCTGCCTTCTTTGGATCGGCGGCTTCACAAGTGCCTTTCCCAGCTGCTCCAGGAACACCCTCTTCTTGTTCCGCTTGCGAGGCATCCAGTCAGGCTTGATCTCTCGCCAAATTACAAAGGTGTTGTAGGAGGATACGTCAAGGATGTTGTGGAAGATGACCAGGGGCCAGCGGGCAGTCATCCGTCTGCAGCTGTAGGTGCCGACCACCTTGTCTAGGTTGTCCACGCCGCCCTATTTGCAATTGTAGTGTAGGATGACGGCCGGATTCCTGTCGCGGCAATCGCTGACTTGGGCCTCTGTGTGCAGCGTGCTCAGAAGTAGCACGGTCTTATTTTTCTTTGCCAGGTAGGACACTAGAATGGCTGTGGCGTGTGAAGGCAGACCTGGAGGACAGGACCTGTCTGCCCTTTGACTCGAGTAGCGCCGGCAGGAGCTCGGCCTTGTTCTTTCTCACCGTGTCCACCATGGTGAGGTTCCTCTCGAGGAGCCGCTGTCCCAGTTCGTAAGAGGTGAAGAAATTGTCACACATGACATGAAGTCTCGTTGTCAGAAACGCGCATCCCCTGTCACACATCTTTCAAGCAGCTGACAGGCCCAGCCTGTACAATGAAAAAGGACAGCAGCCTTTTGGCAAGGGAAGAAGAGATCAGCCTCAATACTGGCTCATTGGGGCCAATGGCGTTTATGTTACACACACACGCGCACTGTACCTCTGAACGGGACCAGTTGTTCGTCCATTGTCACGTCAGGCCCCGGGTTGTAGAGGGCCGGCAGCCGTGCCTCCCAATGGTCCCAGACCTCTCGTATGGCTGCGAGTTTGTCCGTGGCGAGCCTTGCGGGTCTCGACTGGTGGTCTTTGAATCGCAGCAGCCTTGAGTACTTGTGAAAGACCTTGAGCGGCATGGTGGCTCAGAACACGGTCCTGCCGCACTCCGCGCCCCACAGGCTGGCCGCAGTCTCGCCTCGGGACCTGTAGACACCCACTAGGATCAGCAGCCCTACGTTGGCACGCAGGTCGGTGGCGTCCATGGCTCGCCAGCCGTCGCCGTATATTCTCTCCCCGTGCAGATTCATCATGTCCAGAATTATTCTTTCTATCTACGGTGTGACAAACAGGTGGAAGGTGGACGCGATGTCGCGGGCGTGAGTCACGGCACAGGTCGTGGGGCCCGGAGTCTCGTCTCGGTGTGGCGGCGGCCATAGGCCACGGGGACCATTTGATTCTGCCGTTTTTCGACAGCAACGGTGTCTCCATTTGGGCTCGAGCAGAGGCGATCTCTTCCTCGCGTTGGTCCTCGCGTTGGTCCTCGTGCTCGTCCTCGGGGGCTTTCTGGTGGTCTTCCTCAGAAGAGGGAGAAGAAGCCCTGTCGACCTCGCGGCGCTCGGGGTTGTATTGCTCCCCGTCTTCGTCTTCCCGAAATCTCTTCCTCCTCCTCCTCGGAATCTGAGTAGTCTTCTTGGTACATGTTGGACAAGATCTGTTCTAGAACCTGTGCGGCAGTGAAACACCCGGCCATGGCCGCTCAGGTCCACTGATCAGGTCCACATCCTGTGAAAAAAAAAGTAACTAAGACAATAGGAAAAGTTCACTGAAAGTTACGCCCAGTTATTTTTTTTAACATATTAGCAATAAAACATGGTTTTCAGATGGTAGGAGTGGTGGGATGAACTTAATTTACTGGCCTAGCATCCTGATATACAATGGACAATAAAACATAAGAAGGTTTATGTCACTACATAGAGAAATAGTGCCAGTTGAGATGGAACCAGTCAAAGTTTTCATTGGGTCCGTGGCATGAACATCATACATTGTTGATTAAGGGGAGGAGAGCAGACTGCAGATGGCCGTTAGAAGAGAGGATAATAGGACATATTCTCCTTAGTGTGAGAGTGATTGCGTAATTGTGCTCCTACGAAGGAGAATCATTAATTAGAGGCTCTAATCTGTTGTGAAGGTAAGCAGTTTTTGTTGACAAGTGTCTGTAAAGGAATAAGGCCCATGGTCTACTTACCTAGCAAGCTTCTCTTAATAAACACCTCATTGCTGCCAGCAGGCCTTAGGTCATTTTTTCCTTTCATATTAATCAACGATCAGTCCTTGCTACTGCATATTTGACGAAGAAGATTAATAGACCCAACTGCTAGCGAATGCCCAACGTTACTGTGGATCGCCAACTGTGTTATAGTCTGTTGGGTTCCTTCAACGTCTTTGATTGTGTATTTACTCCAATTAAATTTTTACCATTATTATAGAGTAACCACCAGGGAATCTAAGAAAAGCAGCCAATACTGGTTGTACCTTCCCTGTGTCAGCACAGCACCCAGTGTGAAACATGTCCACTCTTTCTGAGAACACCACAACTACTCCCCCCACCCTGTTCTGCAACACTAGGTCGGTCTGAAACTCACTGAGTACTGTGCATATAAAAAGGGTTTCAAATACAAACTGTATACAGAACGAATATACAGTAGGCCTCCCATATTAATCAAAAGGCTAGTTGTCAGAAGATTGACACTGGGTTATCTAGAAATTGCTATGTGTCAAGAGGACAAGGACCATTTATGTCCATTATCCTCTCAGGGTTGTGAAACTGTCTGTCTGGATGCTGGTTGTACAAGGATGAGGGAACAGCGCTCATTTCTCCCTACGGATATTTAACGTGTAATTTCCAGGAGAGAGTCAATCATGTGGAAATTCAAATTCCCTGTCATTACCTTCAGCCATTTTGACAGCAGTTTCATGACCATAGAGAGCAGTGATGACCACTGTACCATATAGTATTCATGTGAATGGGGTTTGACCGTCAAACAGAGTCCTGTTACTATGTGTTATGTTCTATCTGTGCACCGTTTCAGTATTGTCATATGTCTCCCTTCTCACCAAGTACATCTTGGATTCATGTGCATCCATGCATTACTGTTGCTAAGGCGTGACTCCTCATATGCTATGCTAACAGTAGAACTATTTATACTTTTAAATCATGCCGCAGTAATCACCTCACAGGCTCACTGAAGCATTGCAGCAAACGTTCAGAAATAAGGAAGGGAAAAAAAGCTTTGTGAGAAATTCTGAATTTATGGGAAATTGCAGTCTTGCTAGTCTGAATCTATTTATTATTTTGGGAGCTCCTTAGATGAAGCGAGACTTCTCTCCTTGTAAATACAGATTAATGGATGACTATTAGTGTGGCGGCTAAAGAAGCAGTCACAGATAACTTCATTCGGTTGATGTCAGCTTTGGCGAGTTAAATGCTGTAAACTGGACCCTAAGCCTTTTCCAAACAGTGAGGAGGATTATGCACTTGCAGTCATTAAAACGTAATACCAACCCAATGCTGTGAAAAGTCTCTGAAGAAAAGGAAGCTGTTATTACTTGTAAAATTGATCTGGACATTTGTACTAGTGCCAACTTTCCGCTCTTAGCATCTGATTTCACACGAAAGTGCCTACCCATGGGTTTTCTGCAGAAGGACCACTAAGAAATATCTCCCACATTTTATGTAACATAAACGTTACACCAGTATGCGATTGTAATTAGTTAACAAGCACACACTCTTATGGGTCATTTAACATGCAAAGTGTTTTTTTCCAAAACGCTTTTTCATCAGAAATGAATGCTTATGAGTTCCTTCATGTGTGTAAAATA